>NW_006159556.1:5839416-5874947 GCF_000334495.1 Tupaia belangeri chinensis | reverse complement strand
AGGAATTAGGAGGTCAGAACCCCTGGCTTGTGGCATGGCTTGTGTCTGTCTGGACCAGTGATGTCTGATGTGTGCTTGAGGGATGTGATCTAGGCTGTATGTGGGTGTGACAAGGTGTTAGTTATGCTGGCGTGACAAGAGATGAAGCTAGAAAGGGCAGTTGAGACCCGAGACCCCAGGGTTCATGTTCTTTTTCCTCTGCCATTGGGGGTACCCTGGGGATTAAACTAGGCCATTTCTGAAGCTTTCTGAGTAGTTTGTATCAAATGTAATAATATCTACTTCACAGTACTAATGAGAAAACAAATTTAGGAAAAACATAAAAGGTGCCTAGCAATCTACTTGGCCAAGTAAATTCTTTAATACTTTAACACATTTCAATAATTTGTTTTTGGTATAGACATCTTTGGATGAAAATACAAGTACTTAAAAGCTAGAACAGTTTCCTTAGGCATGACAAATAATTCCAAATCTCATTTAGAGATTATTATTCTATTTTTTTTCAATTGCTATGTGGCAAAACTAAAACAATGCTTTTCATATTTATTTTTTTACATTCCAGAACTCCCAATTTGTTGGCCAAAATTTATTGGTCAGTTCTACAGTAGATGGTGCATCTTATAACAACTCGTTTCAAAGTAGTCCTAACTTTTTAGAGAACTATGTTAATATTCTTCATCATACCTAAGGGCTAATTTCTGATTTATAATCTTAGCAACGATGATTGAGGAAGTCCGCAGTTACTAAAATGGAGCTTCTGCTGATTTATTCTTTTATTTTATGTGAGTTTCTGTAATTGCTCTTCTCACTTGGTTTATGAGCAGCTGACTTTTCCTGTCTGCTTGTGATTTTACTGATGATTACCTTGACTGCTGCCATGTACAGGTCTGGAAGCTACACACGATTGCTTCTGCTACTGAAAATTAGGCTGTACCAAGTATTGGCCCAACCAGTGAATTTTATGATGTGACCATTAGTTATGTTCAGTATCAGATTATAGTTGTTGGAATCACCCAGGTTCATACTTAATACAAATAACTCATGTGAATAATTCTCTTTTTACTTTCTTTTGTGATATACAAAATATTTTAGCTGTGATGTTTAGATGTTTCAGAAAACATGTTTCCATTATTTTTAAAAAATAATTATTTTATTTAACTTTATTTATTTATTTTAATATGACCAGAAAGTAACAGAGTGTGAGAGAGAGAGAAAGTGAGAAAGCAAGCCACCAGGTCCAGGACTTGAACTGTGGTTGGCCATGTGGGAATTCAGTACCCTTAACTACCACACCACCTGCTGGCCTACATGTTTCCATTATTACATGGCAGTAATAACTTTTAGAATTTACTTTGAAACTTTTATAACACCAAATAGTAAAATAGTTTCGTAAGCTTATGTATTGCTTTAATTTCACTGCTTTAACTGGGAGCTTTTAATATTATTGCTACAGAAAAACACAATCTTTTTCTACTAAGTGAAAATAACATTAGTGTCAACAATTGTCACTAAAAAGAGTTTAGTGACAAACCTGAGGCTCCTAATAAATTACACATTATTTATTTTATTGTGATATAACAGAGAGACTATGAGGCAAGACCATAATAATTCAGTTGCAATATATTTGCTTTATTATTCACTTCTAAAATCTCTTGTAATTTGATCTTTGTGTTAGCTATAAAATGTTAGAATAAAACAAGATCATATGAGAATATTTATGTAGGCAACATTTTATTTGAGAATTTATTAATTTTTATGTAAATATTGTAATGGTAAAGTAAGAAAAATCTTGTTATGTTGAGGATCTTAAGAGGTAGTTACAAATCATTTCTTTAAAGAATTATTTTATTTAACTTTATTTACCCATTTTAATTTGACCAGAGAGGGACAGAGTGAGAGAGGGAGGGAAAGTGAGAAAGCAAGTTGCCTGGTCTGGGACCCAAACTACAGTTGACCATGTGGGTGTCCAGCACCCTTTACCACCACGCCTCTTGGTGGCCCCAACAAATCATTATTAATTATTGTTAATACTCATTAAATCATGACTTTAACCTACATTTTCCTACTTTGTACTCAAATGAAAACAGTTGTCCCTTTTTTTGTTTGTTTGTTTTTAGAGGTTTTTGCCTCAGGGGGCATAGATGAGAGAGAGAGAAAGAGACAAAGACAATGAGAGACAAAGTGAGAAATCACCCCCCAGGGAGGATGGTCACACATCCTTTATCCTCTATTCTCCTTCTGGGATCTTGGGTACACATGTATACATGCCTGGGTGATTTTCAAGCCACTAGGTTTGGTACTTGAACCATGGTCACCCATGTGGGAGCCCAGTAATGTAACTGCTATGCCATCTGCTGGCCCCAGCAATTGTCATTTTTAAGGGATTCTATTCTGTCTCTAGGTGAAGGTGGTAGAATTTACAAAAAGAAAAATGAAAAGAATTTTAAAAGAAGATTGTTGAAATATACATCTAATTTTGGAGATTTATTTCCTGGGTTCTTGCCAAAGAATGAATGAAATGAATATTTCATGAGGTGTCTACTATGGGCCCAATCCTCTTCTATGCATAGAGTATGTAGCATAGAACTAACAGAGAAAGTTGCTGCTTTTCTAAGCTTACATTCTATAGCCTAGAATGGTCTACCATCCAACACTTGTCAAGATCCCAGTGGATATAATTATTCTAACTACAAGTAATGATCAACAGTTTTTCCGAGGAAAATCAACCAATAGTTGATTTCAGATTCTTATATTTTAAAAAATTTGCTAGAAGGGGACCAGCAGATGGTGTAGTGGTTAGTTACTAGATTCCCACACGGCAAATTGTAGTTTGAGCCCTGGACCCGGTACTTTGAAACAAGGGGTGTATGTGCATGTACATGGAGAATGGAGGAGAATGTGGCATGGCCATTCCCCCTGGGTGGTGATTCCTCACTTTCTCTTTCACCGTCTCTGTCTCTCCAGCGAGTGCACATGCTCTAAAGGAAAAAAAAAACTCTAAAAAATTGCCAGAGTGCATGTGCATTTGTGAGAGATGGACACAGAGAGAGAGACACAGAAAGGGAGTGAGAGAGAAGTAAGAGAACACCCTCCATAGGGAATGGTCACACCAGCCACCTTAACTGCCAGGACATGGGCTGGCCCAGATTTTTTTTTCTTTCTTTCTCTCTCTCTCTCTCTTTTTTTCCCCCTAATTTGCTAGAAGGTGCATGCACTTGCAGGAGAGAGAGGGGGAGAGAGAGAGAGGGAGGGAGGGAGGGAGGAAAGGAAAAGTGACAAAGTGCTCCTGATGGGGTATGGTTATGCCACAATCTCTTTATTTCTCCTTTCAAAGTTTTAGGCATGCCTGGCATGTTTCTCAAGCGCAGGGTCCAGGATTCAAATTGTGCAGTCAGCTCTGTGGGACCCAGCTGCCTTGGCCAATACACTAATTCCTGTATTTTTAATGAGATGAGAGTTGCATTTGGAATTAAATCGTGGCCATGTGGTCAAGATGGGGAGGCTCCATGGCTCTCTGTGGAATGAGGGCTGTTCAGCCAAGTTCTGTTGATGGGCAGTATTTGTTAGGCTTTAGAATAAGAGTGCTGTACATGTCATACACCTTGGGAACTTGTCAAATGTATATTCAGGCTCCTCTACCCAGAGACATTCACATTGTTCGAATTCAGAGAGGTGCTTAGGAATCTGCATTTTAAGTGGACAACTTGGATCAGCTCTGTGGTGCAGTGGTAGTGCTCTGCTCAAGAGAAGCCAGAGCCTACGTTGTTTCTGTGGCAAGTCCCCAGGCCACAAAATGCACCAGGTCTGCACACAAGTGCCCATGATCCTATGGGCTAGAGGACTGGATGAATGGAATCAAGGTGTGACCAGACAGTGCGGAGCGTGCTCTTCTGTCATACTCATGCATGCACATGTGCTCTATCAATGAAGAAAAAAATGTATTAAGTGTTTCTTGTTAATATTTATATGGTATTAATACTATCATTTTAGTATATATTTTAAAATAGATATATGAATATATGTCTGAATGGCATACTTTTATTTAATTAAAACATCTATCCTCAAGAATCAATCCTGGGACCAGCAGTTAGCGCATTGGCTATGTAGCTGTACTCCCACGTAGTCGACCACGGTTCACGTCCTGGACCCAGTGGCTTAAAACTCACGCCGGGCGTGTGTGTGTGTGTGCCCAAGATCCCGAGAGGAGAATGGAGGAGAAGGGATTGTGGTGTGGCCATCCCCCCTGGGGGGTGATTTCTCACTTTCTGTCTCTCTGTCTCTGTCTGGCGAGCGCACGTGCCCTATAGCAAAAACCTCTCCCCCCACCCCCCCAAAAAAAGAATCAATCCTGAAATTAAGAAATGGGATAGAGTGAATTCCCTGTGAGACTCTTTTTCTACATATGACCGAAAGCACAGGCAAAGTGTTATTAACACCTCCGGCTCCCGTCTGTTTCCTGGTAGCCATGCAAAAAAGGCAGGAATGTGCTTATCCTTGATCAAGAAAATTAAATTACATTCAGACAAGTGTACAGCTTTTATCTCCAGATTTGTCTCAATACCTGTCCCCGCCCACCCCATCCCATGCCCCTTTCACCCTTGTACACACTGATTCTTCTCACTTACTGGATTCTTCAGGACAGACTTGAAATGGATATTACAAATGACTGTCATGCTGAATTCCTAATGCAAGCTGCTCAGAAACTAAAGTATGCAGGGGAATGTTTCTCTCTCATAATTGCCTACTCAGAAAGACTAGATTTATAAAACGTTTTGTGATGATTAAAAAATACACTTCCATTTTGCAGGCTGATAGTCTTGACGAGAACCTTCTAAGTACTGTGAAAGTCAAGGCCTCTGGATAGCATTTGCTGACCGTAAAGTATAATCCTGTTGCCTAGAGAGGGGAAGACAGAATATTTTGAGTGCTTACAGTGGTTGGGGCATCCTTTTGTTTTTCTGTGATAATGCTTAGAGTTGAAGCTGTCAAAATATGTGTAAAAGTGGTGGTGTGGTTAGACATCTGGTTAGTAAAAAGATATCTACTTAAGAGCACACAAACCAGGGCAAGCACTCATTGCACTGGGACGAGAGGAGTCACTTCCAGGAGGAAGGGCCATCAGGTATTTTTACCAACTTGTGTGTGTTCTTTGTCTATCTCATAGCTCTTGAGAAACGTTTGTCTCAAAGAGTGTTGTCCCTGGGACTATACTCAGGAGTGTAAGTAATTGCTGTTCAAATGTGTGGCCCATGTTTTCTTTCCATTTGACATTCCATAAACAGTATTCATCAATGAATAGACAGCATATTTTTTCTTAAAGACAGTCAAGGTTGGCTTTTATCAAACTGACTAGCTTAGGCAGCCACAACTTTTCAATCAAAGCTTGTTTTTAGAACTACGTATTCCCCATTGTGCTGTGTACAAACATTTGTAACGGGGGCTCAGTCCTCAGGGAACTGGAGACAAGGCCATCGGCCCATTAAAGTGTGACTAATTTGTAAAAAAAATATACTACAAAACATATCTTCAACACAAGCAGTGTAGGAAGTGCCAAAAGAATGAGTTAGACAAGTGCTGAATGAACAGAAAAAACAAATACTTGATAGGCGAGATAAGAGAGGGCACTATTAAGAAAGGTGAGCCTCAGCTGGCTTTGATTTTATGCTAGTGAGGAAGGAGTGTGATGTTTCACACAAGCAGATAGTATGTGCAGTGTTAGAGGGAGGGAAAGTGGACATTTAAGAAAGTAGGTGAGACTGCCTTATAGAGTAATACTTGGTGACTATAGACGGATTTTGGGAGACAACACCAGAAAGACAGATTGGTGCTAGGATACGATACATCCTTTAAAAGCTAGCTAGCATGGTGGTCAAGGCCCTTGGATCCCACACGGTGATTGCGAAGTTTCGTGCTGGGCCAGGTGGCTTGAAAAACCTGCTGGGCACATGCATATGAATGTGTGTGACCAAAATCCCCAAACGGAGAAATGGAAGAAAAGGGATGTAGTGTGACCCTCTTCCATGAGGGATACCTTTTCACTTTTCCTCTCTCTGTGTCTCTCTCCAGTGGGAGCTCATGCCCTCTAGGAAAATGAAAAAAAAAAAATAAGTTGGCTAGGGCCCAGCCACAGGGGCACAGGCAATAGGGTGCAACTGTACGATGCTGGAGCTGTATGGGAATAACCTGGGTTTGAATCCTGAGTAACCTGAATGTGTCAGGCATGTCAGGTGTGTCAGGGCACCCATGGTCCTGGCTGACTAGAAGGTTTGGGGGAGGACTGCGGTGGCATGGGTGACACTGTCAAGGGTGCCTCTCTCTCTCTGTCTCTTATGAAATAAATAAACTAAAACAAAGTTGGCCGAGAAGTTTGAATTCCGTGTGATAGGTGAGGGAGAACAAACGACTAGGAGGAAATAGTTTAGGAAATTGCAACACAGGAGAATTAGAGCAGTGGTTCTCCAAGTGTGTTCCTCTGGGCATTTCCAAGACATTCTTAGGAGTCCCTGAGTCAGAACTATTTTTATAATAATACTTAGATGTCTTTAATCTTTTTGATTATATTGACATTTACACTTAAAATATAAAACAATGGTCAACAAAACTGATGGCATCTTAGCATGAATCAAGGCAGTGGTGGGAACCGTGTTAGTAGTCCTGAAATTCTTCAACACACACTTAGAGTAAAAAAAGTGCCAGTTTCCCTTATGAATTTTTTTCTTTTTTGAATTTTATTACCAGAGGGCATGTGCGCACTCACCAGAGAGAGACAGAGAGAGGAGAGGGAGACAGATCCTTTAATGGGGCATGGTCATTTCTCAATCTCGATTCTCCTCTATTTCTCCATCCTGCTGGGATTTGGGACACACATGTACATGTGCCAGGTGTGTTTTCAAACTGCTGGTGTCAGAACTCGAACTGTGTAGTTGGCCATATAGGATCTAGATCCTTCTTTAGCCATGAGTCTACTGCATTGGCCCATGAAGGTTTTTGATGATGTGGTAAAAGTGATTTATTAAATCTCAGCCCATGAGTATACATCTTTTTAATGCTCATTGTGAAAAAATGGGAAGTATGCATAAGGTACTGTGCTGCATGGTGAAATATCATAGTTTTTCTCAGGTGAGCTGACCTAGTCCTACCCTTTCCTTTTTTAGTGAAACACCATTTTTACTTTAAGAGACAGGAAAACTGTGGTCATTCAGGTCAGATAGTTGGCAGACCTGTTCTCAAAGACAAAGTGAGCTCATCATTTCAAGGAAAACAAATGATACAATTTGAGCTTTCAGGTGAAAATTAGGTTTTTGGAAAACTTGTATCTGTCACTGAGAGGCTGAGTACTTTGCAATGCCAGGTGACATTTCTGACGAGATTAGTAGCAGAATTAACAAATATGTTTTTGTTTGGTAGAATGAATTTTGTCAACATTTGGAAGATCTGTGTAATTAATTGAAATGATAGTTTGCACGTGACCAGTGCATGCTGTTAGAAAATAATGCACGTGAAAAAAAATCCATTCAAAGTTCAAGACAAAACAATGAAATTTAATGTATCAAGGGAAAAAAATTCACCAATGTAGTTTCACATTGCAGCTAACTTTTAACAAATGACCACTTGCGAAATTTAGCTGGTAGTATTAAGAGTTTCTGTAACTGAAGAGGCTATTAAAAGATTCCTCCCTTTTTCAATTATGTATCTGAGGAGGCATTTCTTCAGATACTTCAACCCATACTGAATATTGCAACAGAATTGATGCAAAATATTAGATATGGCTCACTTTTGCTATGCCATTCACTAGTGAGATTTGCAAAAATGTAAACTAACAAGATTTTTTCCCACTGCTTTTTTTGTTTTGTTTTGGAAATAAATTTTTTAAGAGAATTATTTTATTTAACTTTATTTATTTCTCTATTTATTTATTTATTTATTTATTTTAATTTGACCAGGGAAGGACAGAGTGAGAGGGAGAAAGAGAGAGAGAGAGAGAGAGAGAGAGAGAGAAGGAAAGTGAGAAAGCAAGCTGCCAGGTCTGGGACTTGAACTGCAATTGGCCATGTGGGAGTCCAGTGCCCTCAACCACCATGTCACCTACTAGCCCTGGAAATAAAATAGTTTAATAAAAATATATAATTTGTTCATATGTGATAGGTTTATTTTTTATTTTAAAAATAAAAATTTAGGGAACCAGCAGTTAGCGTAATGGCTATGTTGCTGGACTCCCACGTAGTCGACCGCAGTTCGTGTCCTGGACCCGGTGGCTTAAAACTCACGCCAGGCGCGTGTACGTGCGTGCCCAAGGTCCCGAGAGGAGAATGGAGGAGAAGGGATTGCAGTGTGACCATCCCCTCTGGGGGTGATTCCTTGCTTTCTGTCTCTATGTCTCTCTCTGTCTGTCTGGCTAGCGCACCTGCCCTATAGTGAAAACCTCTCCAAAAAAAAATTTCTTTTATAAAGGTCTTTATTTTTTAGGTTTTAGCCATAGGGCATATGCACTTGAGAGAGAGAGAGAGAGAGAGAGAGAAAGAGAGAGAGAAAAATTACCCTCCAGGGGATGGCTATACAGTAATCCCTTCTCTGTTGTCCTCTTGGGATTTGGGGCAAACATGTCCATGTGCCATTGGCTTAATGGGTCTGGAACTTGAATCCTTGTCAGCCATGTGGGAGTTCAGCTCCTTAACCACCACACCACTTGCTGGCCTCCAAAAGCTCTCAGTTTCAGTGCCAGGTTAACACTGGACTCCCACATGGCCAATCGTGGTTCAAGTCCCAGACCTAGCGGCTTGCCTTCTCACTTTCCTTCTCTCTCTATTTCTCTCTCTAACTGTGTCCCTCTCTGGTCAAATTAAAATAAATAAATACATAAGTAACTAAATACAATAAAATCAATAAACGGTGCCTAAACATAGTTTGTACCCCAAAGGTTGTTGTAAAGGTGAAATGAATTAATACTTGTAAAATCATTAGAAAATGAAGGCTCATGATAGACTCAATGAAAAATTTAAGTTATTATCACCATGCCTCCTCTTACTACTGCTCTTTGAGCTCTTCAAAGAAAAGTAGTTGATTTGTAGTGAGACTGTTAGTGTCTTAGTTTTCACATTGATAACAGAAATACCTTAGCCTGGTGATTTTATAAAGACAGAGGTTTATTTATGGATAAATTCCACTGTTCTGGTGACTGAAAAGTCAGAAGACCTAGGCCTATGGCAAGATTGATAGAAGCATAGTAGATGGTGGGTGCAGGGAGAGAGGGAGAGAGAGAGAGAGATATTGAGAGAATGAGTAAGGTACTCTTGATTTTCAGAGGGTACATGCACTTATTAAAGAGACACAGACAGACAGGGAGAGGGAAAAAGCACTGCTCAGTTTGGTGTGGTCATGCTGCCATCCCTTCTCCATTGTAGATGAATTAAGAACACTCTGAGGTGGATTTTCTAGTTAGTGGGTTACTGGTGTGAATCAGTTATTAATCTCGCTTTCATTCCTTAATTGATCTGCTATACACTCACACACACACACACACACACACATATATACACATACATATGTGCAATATGCAGATAGATAGACAGCTGGGTAGGTAGGTAGACAGGTAATGCTTACCTCCTGTATACCAGGCATGGTGCTGGACATGGAAATGTAAAAAGACAGCCTTGCTCTTAAGAACTGAAGAGTCAATGTCCTCTTCTTTCATTCATTTTGTTCAGTCATATTTGCTCAAAATATGACTGAAGTAAGCATTCCTTATAATTTTAAAGATACAATTTTATTGGAAAGATTAGATGTTTTAATCCAAGAGAGGTTGAAGTCCATAGGGGAAATAAGTAATTATTGAATGAAAGAAAGTTTTTTGCTTATTTACTATGTCATTTATCTACGCTCTTCTTAGCTCCTATTGCAGCCCACCTGAACTTCATTTTTTTAAAGAATCAAGCAGGTGCATTTTCATTTCTAATATTAAAATTACTGTTATGGGTTAATGTATCTGTGGTTACATGGTAAATTCTGTCAGTGTTTGCATTAGTGAATTTAAAACCTCAGCTTCAGGAATACAGTTCTCTTGTACCATATAACCGAAGCAGTACATGTGTGCACATCTGAAAGTAAACTTTACATACCAGTCAAAGGCACCGCTGGGGACTGAACTGTACCTCTGGCCCCTGGGAAATTCATATGTTGAAGAGATTGTCGATCAATATGACTGTATCTGGAGTAAGGAAGTAATTAAGGCTAAATGAAATGGAAGGAGCGGGACTATGATCTGATAACTTTGAAGTTAGTGTCCTTATAAGAAGTGACAATGGAGAGTTCACTTTTTCTCCACTGTGTGAGGACACCCTGAGAAGGCAGTTGTTTTGAAGCCAGGAAGAGAGTCTTCAAGCGGAAACGATTTTGGTTGGCGCCTTGATCTTGGTCTTCTCAGCCTCCAGGATGGGAGATGTAAGTTTCTGATGTGTAAGCCATCCAGTTTGTGATTTGTGATGGCAGGTTGAGCTGACCAATACATGGGCAAATAGATTAAAAGAAAAAAAAATATGTATGTGTGTGTGTATATATATACACACACGAATACACACACACACACACACACACACCCACACACACACATATATATATAATCTGTCAAGATTGAAATAAAGGAAGCATGTAATCTTGCTTTATTCTAGGAACTGGTGACAGTTTATAGGGGATTATTTATCTATTTATATCCCAAGATTATTTTGGAGAATGCATTATTTCTAAGGGCAATGGTTTAGGTTTTCATGTCAGTGATGATGTATAGTAAATACGAGGTGCCTGTCAATACTATGATGATTAAGTAGCTGGAAATATGAAAGAGGACTTTAAAAATAAATACAGAGAACAAACTGCAAAGAACTGTGTTCAATGGCATAATTGACATAAATCAATTATAAATCAGTTGCCATATGATTTATTTGAACTTTTATAGCTTTCGTCATAGAGAAGTTCCCAATGGTTTCTGTCAGTGGTAATATGATTGAATAACATATAAAATCAACTGCTGTCTTCTTTGAATACTTACTAATTAGAAATGAAAGATTAACAGTTATTGGAATGAGTATTTTTTGCATTCTCTCTTTTTCTTTATCTCCTTTGTTTAAATCTTTATTACATTCAAGTATATGTTTTTAAATTGGGCTTTTTTTTCCCCCTTCATTTTTGCCATAAGGCACATGTACTCTCTAGAGAAAGATGAAAAAAAGAGAGAGGGAAAGTGAGAAGTCATCCCCTGGGGTGATGGTTTCTCCTCCGTTCTCCTTGTGGGATGTTGAGCATGCACATGCTCACACATCTGCTGTTTAAGCCATCCAGTTTGTGATTTGTGATGGCAGGTTGAGCTAACCAATGCACAGGCAAATGGGTTTTAAAAAATGTATCTGGGGCCAGCAGGTGGTGTGGTGGCTAAGGCACTGGACACTTCCACATGACCAACCGTGGATCGAGTTCTGGACCTTGTAGCTTGCTTTCTCCCTTTCCTTCTCTCTATGTGTCTGTCTTTCTCTGGTCAAATGAAAATGATTGAATGAATAAATAAATACATAATTCTTTAAAAAAATGCTTCTGTCAAGATTGAAAGAAAGGAAACATATCCAAAGAGAATGTCACAGCCATGCATGATTTATAAAATATCACGGCTGGAATCTAGCAAATTAATTCAATTGCTTTATTCTAAGAACTGGTATCAGTGTTTTTCAAGCCACCAGGTCTGGGACTTGAACCATGTAGTCATCCAAGTGGGATCCAGGTGCCTTAACCTTATGGGCTGGACCTACAGCTCTTTTTTAGATGATAAAATATCCCAAACTCAATACTTGACCCTCTTCTCTGTTTATACTTTCACTTCCAGTCCCACGGTTTCAAGTATCACCTATATGGTAATAACTCATATATCCCAATTCTGCTGCTTTCTGTCCATAGGGATAGATTCACATCCAGATATCAAAGTTTCATTTGGGGACTAGCAGATAGTTGACTGTGGTTTGAGTCCTACACCTGGCAGCTTAAAACTCACGCTTGGGTGCATGTGTGTGCATGCCCAAAATTCCAAATGGAGAATGGAGAAGGGATTGCTGCATGACCATCCCTCCCAGGGGGTGATTTCTCACTTTCTGTCTCTTTGTCTCCCTGGCGAGCACTCATGCCCTATAACAAAGGTCTCTCTAAAACAAAAAAAGAAAAGTTCCATTTGTCTTGATTTCTGTAGCCACATCCTAACTAGTGTCTATGTGCTACACTTTTTAAAAATATTTTATATATTTTTTTAATTGCCAGAGGGTGCATGTGCTCACCAGAGAGTGGCAAAGAGACAGAGGGAGAGGGAGAAAATATTCCCCAGTGGGACATAGTCATATCACACTCTCGTTTCCATTTCTTCACCCTGTCAGGTTTTTGCCCATGGATACAAATATGCCTGGCATGTTTTTTTAAGCTACTGAGCTAGGATTTGAACCATATTTGCCATATAGAATCTGGCTCCCATAACCACTATGCCTTGGGATTGGCATTGATTTTATTGATTCATCTTACATCTTACAACCCCATTTCAATTTGTTAACTCTTTGTTTACACATATGGGTGCTACCCAAAGTTCTATGCTCAGGTGTTTGTGATCCAAACCCAATTCGGACTAACCAGAGCAGTAACGGAGAGAGAATGTAGATAGACCTGACTCATGGGCTTGTATGTTGTCCACACACTGTCTCTGCTCTGTTTTCCTCCTTTACATGGGCCCCATGTGTAGGAAAATTGACCTGATTGTTCCAGGCTTACATCCCTCCAGGAAGAAGTGACTGTTTCTCCAGGAACAACTGGAGGAAAAGTGAATGCTTTTTTTCCTGTTAACTTTATACGCCTAAGGTACGATACTGGCCTAGCTTGGGCACTAAGATCACCTATAATTCCATCCACATAGTCAAGAGAAGGAAGGACTTGGAATTTTAAGTTCTGGATCACATGCTGAGTGCACGTATGCGTGTGTCCCAAATCCTAGTGGATTCACTCCTGGAGCTAGAATTTGAGTCATGTCTCTCTGAATCACATGGCCTGAGAATGGAGAAGGTTGCCCTCTACCCAAGAGATACTGGGCATCTTCTCTCCCTGTTCTTTACATTGTGCCCTTGGGTTACCATGTTCACAGTTGTAGCTTCTATTATTATCTATATGCTGTACTTTGTAAACCTTGTAATATGAATGACCCTAAGTACACTGGAAAACCTCTGAAAAGTTAAATTGAGCTAAAGGTACTGCTGTAAATGAAATGACTGATCTTGATGAAATATTTAAACAAAAACAAAAACCACAGAGGCACAGTGTTCAAAGAGAATGTCACAGCCATGCATGATTGATAAAAATATCACTGCTGGAATCTAGCAAATTAATTCAATTGCTAAGTAGGTTGGTATTACTCAAATTAAGATAAATATAGAGGACTTTTTTCTAGTCTTTGTTAGATGTTCATGTAAGGAAGGAACAAGCAGAATCTGACCCTGCAGTCGAAGGGGACTGGTGGGAACCAGAAGGGCATCAGGGACAAGTCAATCAGGCTAGAAATTGGCACAAGATCCTAGTGCTAGGGACAGATGTGGAAAGTCGAGTCATAATAGAACATACAGCCGTGGCAGGCACGAGTCCAGTGTGGAGGACCAGTACAGGGAAGGGATGGCTATTGAAAAACTATTGGCTTGAGTCTGCACTAAGAATTCATTTTGTTGTTTTCTTAATTGCTAGAGGGTGTATACACTTGCGAGAGAGAGAGAGAGAAACCGCCTCAATGGAACGTGGTCATGCTACAATCCTTTCTTCTCCTTTAATGTATCCTGTTGGGATTTGGGGCACACACATACAAGCATTAGCATGTGTTTCAAGCCACTGTGGCTGGGATTTGAACTGCAGTCGGCATTTGGGATCCAGCTCCCATCACCAGTAGGCTGTGGGACTGGCCCTCCTTTTGTATAACAAGTACCAGGTCTTTCTGGAACAGTAAGTTTGATTTAATCCAAAATATTGCAAATGCTCAAAAATAGGCTTTTATGTATTTTTGTTCCCACCAGTTGCATTCGTTTTCTTCTCTGTAAGTAATGTTACAATTGAATAAAACAATTAGGCTGAATTAGCTAATCTCTAAGTTGTCTTTTTAACTCTACAAGTCTATGATTTTATGTGTATTTAAGAATATAATTAATCATTTGAGTGAAGGCAGAGATTTTGAGTATTATTTCCCTATTAACACGTTCAATGGCATCTTATACAAAATGAGTATTTGTTAAATTTGAAAAAAATGATGTGCATGGGAAAATTTAAAAAGGCCCATTGCTTACTCTCTTTATCTCTGAATTAATGAATAAAAATTTAAAAATCTTTTCAGTATATGGCATGAGAAGAGGATGAAAATAGTTTCACTGGAAACCTGGAGATTTAAGTATTTTAGGAAAACTGTTTTAGAGGTAGGTCACAAGCATTTCTAATGCTAATAGAGAGTCTGCTTTCAGTTAACTTGGACGGCTCTTAGTCTTACATTAGTGGAAGAGATGGGATTGACAAGAGTTCTGAGACAAAATGTTTGTTATCATATTTATTTTAATTAGCTATAATTTTTTAAAACTTAGGCTTTCATACAGAACTATTCTGTGAAAAACTTTTATCACATGGTGGCATGATGTGAAAAATTTCCCTAGAATAATTAAGTAGGAATCCAGTAATTTTAAGTTGTGTTTTTCAGAGCTGAAATCAATATTTTGTTGGTATTGTCAAGTTGTAATACCAAATTATATCACTAGGTGGCATGAGTTGCAAGCTGAAAGATAATAGTGTTGCCAGAAAAGAAGTATGATGGCTGATGTATATCTGTATTCTAGCTTATTTTTGTGTGCAGTGGTATTAACCTTGGAGACTCTCACTAGTAAGAAAATGAATTTTGCTTGGGTCTTTACTTATGAAATGCATACAATAAAATATAAAAACAGGCATTTAGCTTTTAGTTTAAGAAAAGTTAAAGAAAATAGTTTTTTTTAAAAAAGAACGATAGTTTTTTTTTTTTTTTTAATTGAAGTCATTGTATATGGATTTAAAACATTAGGGGATGTTAAGGGGTAAGTGAAGTTAGCTTTGGGCAAAATTGCACAGTGGTGTTTTAATTCCACTCTGACGGAATTGAAGAATCCAGGTCCAATGGTTCTTCATGTTTTTCATTCTCTTTTGGAAAGTCCCATCTATCAGCTGCTGTGATCCCATGATCCCCAGCTGTTCCTTTGTGGGCACTCACCGAACTTATTTTACTTGGCATAGTCATAAAGATTCTGTTGGTCAAAATCTGAGCAAGAAACAAAAAGCATACTTGATTGGTAACTGGAGAAAATTTAATGAAGGGACCCGTTAGTAAAGGCCCTAAAAGGCTGACCAGGAACATCCCGAAACAGGAAGCCACTCTGGAACTATTGACAATGGGGAACTGGTAACCCTCTGCCATGGAGTAGGGGCCTCCCATAGGAGCTGTGGATAGAAATAGAAGAATGCAGCTTCTATAAACCTGAGGCTTCAGGTTGTTGCTGCCAGTGTGTGTGTGTACGCATGTGCACAATGCTGATAAAGAGTAAATATTTTGACTTTCTTTCTTTTCACCATCTGGTTTCTTGATACTGCTCCCCATTAAGGAGATCTCAGCCAGAAGCCAGAGGGTAAGAGAGCCTGGGGCTGTGATACAGGGAAATCTGAGGGCACAGACGAGGGTGGAGAAATTAGAGAATGAATCTGGAGAGGCAGATGAGAATAGCTAGCACAGAGAACTTCTGGAGATAGGGCCTTCAAGTAGGGAGTTTCAACCCACTGGACTTGTTAGCAAGTGGGTCTTCAGGTCTCAAATCACATTGTGTGGGCAGATCAATATTCTACAAATAGACTTTCTTTTGTTTTCACTTATACTTGGTGATCGTCACATAGTAATATCTACGTGTTCATGATGGTCTTTGCACATCAACAAATGACCAGGTAACAAATAATCAGGTAATTTTTCAGAATACTTGATTCCAAAGAAGATTTTGCAAGCGATTTTCCCCGTCTTCATTAGTGGGTTTTATATATGACACAACATATACCTTATCATTACTCCTTCTAAAAAAAAATAGCTTTGAGGGGGTCAGCAGATGATGTGGTGGTTAAGGCACCGGACTCCTACATGGCTGACCACGGTTCAAGTCCTGGACCTGGTAGTGTGCGTTCTCACTTTCTCTCTCTCTCTCTCTCTCTCTGTGTTTGACTCTGGTGAGCACATGAGCCATGTTGCAGACTAAAAAAAACCAAAAACCAAAAACCAAAAAAAAAACAAAACCAAAAACCCAAAATACCCCATAAATAAAATTAAATAATTCTTTTAAAAATAGCTTTGGGTATGCAAATGTAAAACAAACCTTTATTATTTGCTACATGGGTTTAACAATTTCAGTTTTCATATAGGGTGACCAAATATTTTGTTAAAGGGAGAAACCTCAGGCCAGAATTCATTACATACACAGAAGTGTCGATCCAGGCAAATTCTGTGCTCACTCCAGCTCAGTCTGGTGGCAGAGCAGTATATTGAGCACCCTGATAGGCTGTTTCTTCTTTCTCTACCTCCATGCAAAGTTTTGGCCCTTTTACACTGGTGAACGAACATGTACCGTAAGAGGTGCTGTGAAGTGGGAGGAGCATGCCCTGGACATCTTCCAGGTTTGGTTTAGAAGTTTCCACAAAGGATTGAGTCTAAGCACAGTTCAATATTCTGTGTATAATAGGCAGTTCTGCTCTAATAAGTCTTCAATAAAAATAATTAAAACACAAAGGATTTTCTTGTTTCTTTTTCCTTGTCCCAGATTGTTTTTCTGATGAGAGAAGATTAACATGACCCCAAGGGAATGTGGCAGCAAAGACTTAGAAATGCTTCAGTACCACCGACCACTTGCTAGTTTGCTGAGGGGACGTTTTACTTTGGATTTAGGTCACTGTCTGAGTTAGACTCAATTCTCTTAGTAGTCAGGTGTCAGGTTGGTAAGCATCAGGGGTAAAACTAGGCCATCTTTGGGTGCTCTTATTTTTTACTCTAGACAATCTCCATGTAAATTCATGTAAGCCCAGCAACCAAATATACACAAATGAGCCTCACTTAAAACATTTTCTAGGTCACCTCGTGGTCTGGTGGTGAAGGTGGCCAGGTCCCACATGATTGAGTCTGCATGTCGAGTCCTGGACCCTACAGCGTAAGAAACACTGTGTGTGGCTCAGGCGTGCCCCATATCCCAAAAGGATGGAGAGAGGGAAGATAAGGTATTGCCCCCCTCTTGGGGGGGTACTTTGTCCTCCCTCTCTCTCTGTCTCTTTGTTGGAGAGCACATATGCCCTTGGCAAAGAAAAAAGAAAAAGAAAAAAAGCATTTTCTCAGTTTCTGACATAACTGCTTTACCACCTAGGTTTCAAATCCCCATTTGAGATGTTGCCACTAGTCTACCTATATGTAGTCCTATCTACAGCCTTCTTGTTTACTTCTCAGTGAGTCACTCATTTCCAAGTACGTGTTTAGTGCAGCCAGAACAAAGCCTCTTTTCTATAGCTTCTTCGCCACTGTGCCAGGCCAGGTCATCCTTCCCAAAGCCATGTGCTCTGGTCATACTGAGTTACTGCTCTTCTTCAAGCCAGCCGTAGACCTTCATGACTTTGAACATGTTGGCTTCTCCATCTGCTCGTTTTATCTGCTTTCATTTAATTATTATTTTAAATTTGCTGTAGGCATATGGATGTGCCAGAGAGAAAGAGAGAGAGAGAGAGAGAGAGAGAAAGAGAGAGAGAGAGAGAGGAAAGAGAAAGTGAGAAAGCAAGTCACCACGAATCTGGGACTTGAACTATAGTTGGCCATGTGAATCCACTGCCTTAACCACCACACCACCCTCTCGTCCTGACAATCCTTCTTTATTGGTAAATTTAAACATCTAAATTTCAATTTAAATAGAATTAAATTTCTTTCATGAGAGAGAGACAGGAGAGAGGAAAAGAGAGATCAAGGTCTTACCATGCCACCATCCTCCCTTGTCAGCCAGGAACATGAATATGCAGAGGTTAACCAGTGTGTTCAGGTTGACCAGAGATCCAAATCCAGGCCTCCCACATAGCTCTAATATTATACCACAACTCTCTACCACCTGCACCACCACAACTGGGCCTAAATTTCAGTTTTATGCTTAATAGGATTTATGACATATTTGGACCTAATTTCTGCACCTTTATAGTTCTTTTTATGAGTTTATTTTCTCTTTTCATACCTTCTTTTGAATAGATCAAGAATTCTAAAATCCCATTTTCCTGTCAGCCAGGGAGGGCATGTGCATTATCACTTCCCTAGCTAATACCAAACTCTTTTCTAAAATGGCTTTACCAGTTTGCATTCTCATCTGCAGTGTGTGACAATTTTCCTTGCTTTACATTCTCACCGACACTCATTACTGTTTGGCTTCTTTTATTTCTGACAATCTGGTAGGTATGTGATAGTATATGAGTGTGGTTTTAATTTATGTTTTCCTGACTATTAGTGAGACTGATCATCTTTCCATACATTTAACGACTACTAAGATTCTTCTTTTTAACTGGAGGACATTATCCTAAGTGAAATAAGCCAGTAACAGGAAGAAAAACACCGCAGCATATCACTTACCCTTGGAATTTAAAGAAGTGAAACTCATAGAATTATAGAGTAGGATGGTGGTTAGCAGGGGCTGGAGGTTGGGGGTGGGGGAGACATTGGTCAAAGGGTGTAGTTTCATTTACACCTAATGAATAAATGTTAGAGAGCTAATGCATAACATGGTAACTGTAATTAATAATAATGTATTATATACCTGAAAATTACTAACAGAGATTTTAAATATTCTTACCACAAAAAAATGATGAGTATGTGAGGTGTGTTACTTAGCTTTATTTAATCATTCCACCATGTACACATGTACATCAAAATATCACATTGCACCCCATAAACATATACAGTTAAGAAAAAATTCTACTTTTTCTGAAGTGATATCTTCAGCTCCTTTTAAATATTTGATATTTTGTTACTTTCACATAAATCAGCCTTTCTTTATGTTTTCACCATGCTAGACCTTTATCGACTATGTATGTACCCAATGTCTTTTCTACTTTCTGGCTCATTTTCCCTTTCTACTGTGTTTTTTGGTGAAGAGTTCTTAATTTTAATGTAGTTAAAATGATCACTTTCCTTTATGATTAGTAATTTTTTTTTAATGACAAGATCTTGCTAGGTTGCCTAGGTTACCCTCAAACTCATGATCTCCTCAGTCTCTTGAGTGGCTGGAATTATAGGTGTGTAGCAACACATCTGGCTTTATGTTTAGTCATTTTTTTCTTTTTTACGTTATATTTGTTCTCCCCTAAAATCTTCACTATCCTTCCTTCCATTCTCCTTTCTTCCCTCTTTGTTTCTCTCTCTCCTTGTCTCTCTCCATCTTCCTTCCCTTCCTTTCTTCCTGTTACAGTAGAGTTGCATGTGTCTGTGCACACATGTGTGAAAAAGAGAGAGTGACAGGCACCTTCAACAAGGTCTTGTCATGCCACTATCCCCTTTCTCCAGCCCTCCAGCCCCTCAGGATCCTGGGCACCCAATGTTTGTGCTTGCTGTGTTTTCAGGCTGACCTGGAGAGCCATCCCCGTATCTAGCCTTGCAGGGTTCCTGTGTTACTGCTGTATCTCAGTTGCTGGGCCTAAATGTATTTTTTTATATAATCTTCTAAAAGCTTTATTGTTTCCTTTCCTGGAGTTTTTGTTGTTGCTATTGTTGTTGTTTGTTTTTGTTTTAGATTTCTGTGCTTGCTTGCCTGAGAGAAAGAAGGTAAAAACTCAACTCTTGGAGAGGGTCACAATCCCTTCTCCTCCACTCTCCTCTCAAGACTTTGAACATGCATGTACATGCACTGGCATGATTTTCAAGTCTCCAGGTCTGGGACTTGAACTGTAGTCAGCTATCTGAGAGTCCAGCACTTTAACTACCATGCCACTTGCTATCCCCTAGAAATCTTTAATTTGCTTGAAGTGACATTTGTCTATGGCAAGAGGCACTTTTTTTTTTAATGAAGATATTTAATTACCCTTGACTATTTATTTATGATTTATAATTGCTATGTCTTGAATGTGACCCTGCCAATTCATGTGTCAAGATTTGGTTATGACAATATATTTTTTTTTTCCTTTTTTGGAGAGTTTTTTGCTATAGGGCATGTGCTTGCCAGAAAGACAGAGAGAAACAGAGAGACAGAAAGCGAGAACTCACCCCCCGGGGGGATGGTCACGCCACAATCCCTTCTCCTCCATTCTCCTCTCGGGATATTGGGCACGCACGCACATGCACCCAGTGCGAGTTCTAAGCTGCCAGGTCCAGGACGCGAACCGCGGTCGACTATGTGGGAGTCCAGCGACATAGCCATTACGCTAACTGCTGGTCCCTGATTATGACAATATTAAGAGGGTGAAACTTAATCCAACGATGGCATTAAAAGGTGGGGCTGTTGAGAGGAGATTGGGACAGGATAAGGTCATCAGGTTGGGCCCCCATGATTGAGCCTTGTAGTTTTAAAGAACAGACTGGTGGACACAGTCATGGATCCATGCATACTCTTGCTCTATCTTGCCATGCTATGCACTGTGCTGCATAAGTGCAGAGTCCCCACCAACAAAAGGGCCCTCAACAGATGTGGCACCTGGTCCTTAGACCTCCAAACTGAAAGCCAAATAAACTTCTATTCTTATAAATCATCTATTTTCAGGTATTCAGTTATTAAGCAACAGGGAATGAACTAAAATAGTAATAAAACCTGTGCAATATATCACATTTCTCCCAATATGTAACAACCTCTACTCAATTTGTAATTAACACTTCTGTCATGTATCACATATTCATGTATGAGTGTGTTTATTTCTAAATACTTTTCACACAGACTCCGGACTATTTGTCTATCTCTGCAGCATTATTAAATGGTATATTTACTCCAGCTTTACAATAATTATTGCTATCTGGCAAATTTCTTTCTGGTCCACCCAAGGTAGCCTTGAAATGTAACATTCTAAGTTCCATATCAGGACACTCTCAGATCAGGAGTCACTGAGAGCTGTTACCACACTGTATTCCTGATTCTTCTTCATTTTGTGGCACCTTTGTGTTTTCTTTACTGTCTGGACACTTTTCTGTGTATTAAAAATTTTTTAATGTAGGTCATATCATATGATGCTTTGACTGGAAGGATTTTTCAGGATGTCCTGTTCCTCATATCGCCAGTACTAAAGCCTCCCCCATTTGGCAAGGAGAAACAACCTGCTCTAAAGATCATTTCCAAATGTTTTTGAGCAATTATTACAGTAAAATTTCTGAGCGAATATAAACAAGGAGAGAAGGATACAGAAGAGAAGTTTAATTGCCACCATGCAGTCAATTATTGTTAGATCTTGAGAGGCACTACCAATTAAACTATTACATCTGGCATAAAACGTTTTCACAGAAATATTTAGTAGCTTACTATGGCATTTTGTTTTTCTGTAACAAATACTCAGTACATTTTTTTTTTGTTGGCTAATCAATGGTAGAATTGAACTTTTAAAAAATAAACATTTATGTAATTCTTATATATTTGATACTATCTTAAAAGGTTTATAAATATTATCTCATTTACTACTCAAGACTTGATGAAGTGGGTAGTAGTTATAACAGACCTAGAGTCATTAATTAGGTTGCTCAGGATCACAGCTGGAGAGTGGGGGATCGGGGATTGGAATCCAGACAGTCTGACTCCAAAGCTTGCACTCTTAAATGACTCCGGATCATGTTTTGCTGGAGTTTGCATAGGTGAGAGAAATCTTAATGATTGAACTTGCTAGTCAACCCTGAGGAGAGAAAGAAGAAATCATGTAAAATGATTTTACTACCTATATTTGGCATGATTCACAGTAATTTGCCAGTGAGATGTCAAATGAAAGCGTATAATCAACAGAAATTTATTTCTCACAGTTCTGGAGTCTGGGAAATCTAAAAAAGTGCTTCTGGATTCAATGGCTGGTGACCTGTTTCTTGGTTCAGATGGCACTTTCTAGCTGTGCGCTCATATGGTAGAAGGGTTGAACCAGCTTCCTTGGGCCTGTTTAATAAGTACACTAATCTCATTCATGAGAGCTCATGGACTAACACCTTTCAAAGACCCCACCACCTCATGCCATCATTTTGAAGGTTAGTATTTTTATGATTTTTTGAGAGGTTTTTGCTATAGGGTGCATGCACTCACCAGAGAGAGACAGAGAGACAGAAAGTGAGAAATCACCCCCCCCCCCCCGGGGAGATGGCCACGCTGCAATCCCTTCTCCCCCACTCTCCCCTTGGGATCTTGGGCATGCACGCACATGTGCCTGGCATGAGTTTAAGCCACCAGGTCTGGGATTTGAAGTACGGTCAACTACATGGGAGTCCAGCGACATAGCCGTTAAGCCAACTGCTGGTCCCTTGAAGGTTAGTATTTTACCATAAGAACTTCAGGGACCACAAACATTCAGACCATAACGAGCATACTCATATTGTATTTAATCCTTTTGACGAAAAGGAAAAACCCCCCCCCCCCCCCAGGGGAGATGGCCACGCTGCAATCCCTTCTCCTCCACTCTCCTCTTGGGATCTTGGGCATGCACGCACATGTGCCTGGCATGAGTTTAAGCCACCAGGTCTGGGATTTGAAGTACGGTCAACTACATGGGAGTCCAGCGACATAGCCGTTAAGCCAACTGCTGGTCCCTTGAAGGTTAGTATTTTACCATAAGAACTTCAGGGACCACAAACATTCAGACCATAACGAGCATACTCATATTGTATTTAATCCTTTTGGCATTGTTGAGTGTCTGTTATGTGGCAAGCATTTTGCTACATGCTGAGGTAATGAATATTAGTAAGACATGCCTTCTGACCTCCAGTTCTCAGTAAAGTTCACCAGAATGGCAGAAGTAGGTTCCCTTAAGAGGAGGGGTGTGTCTGTAGGAACTCCTTAGGTAAGCAAGCTGGGGTGGAAAGAATAAGAGGAGAAGATAAACACATATGAAAGGAAGAAACCAGGAAGAGGGGTTATTTGTTTTGACCTTTTGCTGCTTATTCCTACTTCCCCTTGCTAGTGGTCAGTGGCTGTGTTTTCAGGACAGTACTCAGAGATTTTTTTTCCCCCTCTGCTTTGGACATTGCAGATAAAATGTGAATGTGATAGATACGTTTTAGCATGTTTCAGGGTAGTTGGTGAGGTAGGGAAAAAAATGATGAAACATTTCAGAGTTCATTAATTGTCATTTTTCTTGGATGGTGAAATGGAATTCAAAATTGGCTGTTCTAAGGATATAAGGCAAAGCATATTTGTAGCGCAGACATTACTGCTATAACTTCTCATTTCATTTGTGTAACCAACTTGTTTGTGGTCTTTATTGTGCTTGGGTATTTTTGCTATCTAGTTTTCCGAACTGTAAAATAAAACCAAAATGAAGTCAATTCAAGTATCTAAAACCAAAGCCGATCATAAAGTATGGATCATCTGATTTTCAGGTTATTGCTTAATTAGAAGTTTTGTATTTTTATATGTATGTGAACACTTTCATGTCACACAAATACTTTCATAAAACTCATACAGTATGTTCTTCATATAGAGTTGACTTTACTAGTCCACAATTAGTAGTATAGCTTTCTGACATTCTTTCAGTTGCAAGGATAGTTCTGTGTTACTCTTTGCACTCATTCCATTTTACCTGGCTCTTCTTCCATTTGTGACAAATTCCATGTAGAGGACCAGTAAGTGGTATTCTGGTGAGGTATAATATTTTATAAATTGGCTTAATTAGGAGAACAGCATCTTTTGGGAACATAACTATTTTATTAAATTTCATGGTAAAGAAGTGTATTTGTAATTGCATTTGCTCTATGTCATATTAGAAACTATGTAGGGGCCAGCAGGTGCACAGAGGTTAAGGAGGATGGATCTCACATGGCTCACTGAGGTCTGAGTAGTTTGAAAATCATGCCTGGCATGCATGCACCCTATAGCAAACTACCTAAATAAATGAATATTAAAAAAAAAAAAGAAAAAAGAAACCATGTAGTGACTCAGTCACAGTGGTACAGGTAGTAGAGCACTGTTTCGTGATGCTTGAGCTACATGGAAGGCCTCAATTCGAATCCTAGGTTGACCTGAACTTGCCAGGTGCACCTGCACTTGTCTGTGATCATGGCTGGCTAGGAGCCTGGAGAGAGGATCGTGGTGTGTTAAGATTCTCTTGAGGATATCTTTCTTTCTCCCATGAAATAAAGAAAGGGAGAGTAAACCCAGAGCAGTAGTGCAGGCAGCCAGGCAATGGTCTGCATACTGGAACCATACAAAAGATCGTGGTTTGGATCCTTGATCACCCTGAAACACTGTGGGCACATGCACATGTGCCCGCCATCCTGGCTGGCTGGATTGCTTGTGGGTGGTGGGTATTGGTCATGGTGTGACAAAACACTGTTAAGAGTGCCTTTGTCTTTTTTTTTTTTCTCTCTCTCTCTTACAAAAGAAATAATAAAAGAAAACTTACAGAAAAATTGAAGAATTAGGGCCAAAATCTTCAGAAAATACATATGCAAATGACAACCCTTAGAGAAATATTAAAACAGCATCTATAGGTGAGATGAAACAAAAAGAAAGCAGTAGCATCTTAATCATCAGGAAAGCTAATGGATCCTCAGTACACATCACTAGAAAAGCATTTTGAAGAGCTGGAAACTGCTCCACCTGGAACCCTGTGCGTGATCCTGAGCCTCATATGACAGGAATGGTAACGAAGCATCAATGAAGACAGCCGCTGTGATGATAGAAGATCTTTAGGTCAAAGTGCTGTGGAGACTAAAAAAAATGAGGTCAGTACTTATTCTTGAGAAGGAAATGAAAGGTGAACATGACTAATGCAGATAAAGTCTGGAGTGCAGAAAAAGTATATGAAAGGCAACTCTTCAAGGATATAATAGTTCAAAAGCAAGAGGGCATGAAATAGAACAAAGAAGAGAGTGACGTTTAAAAGAATGTTATTAAAAGAGTGCTATTCAGGTGTGGAAATAATGGCCAAAGGTGACCATGGGATTTTCCATTTAGGAAGAAGGAATTTATTAGATACTTAGGTAAAATCATGGAACAAATTAGTGGGGGTTAAAAATGTGACCTGAATGTATTTTTATAAAGAATCTCTATTTTCTCCCTTGGAGTGTATCTTATAGACAGTTTGCTCAAAGGAAAAAGATTACATCCATTGGGCAGCTGATAGTTTATTATATGCTGCTTTTAATTCATTGCTGACAGTCAGTCACTTATATATATGAAATTATATTTTGAAGGTTTTACTTAAGGTACTTCTATATGCTAACATAGCTACCTGTCAATGGAGAATTATATTTTACTAACTATGTGAGGAATTAAAAGACATAAATAGGGGTATCTCAGGTAGATCTGGTGAGAAGCCACAAGTCAATTGATTCCAAATCAGTACTTCATTTGTTAAATGAAAGTAAACTGCAAATACATGAAACTTGTATTTCTCTGAGCTATACCAGCTTTGTGGGTAGAAATGTTCTTCTTTCATTGTAGAAAATTATATATTTTTTCCCACCTGCTCGTTTATATCTACCTGAAAGACTTCTTACTAATTCATGATTTCCATTACTCCCCATATCTGTTCTATACTCTTTTGAGTGTTTCCAGTGTATGTCCAGCGACCTCACAAATAAGTTATCTTTTTTTCTTTCTTTCTTTCTTTTTTTTTTTTAATTAGCTATTGCAAGCTATGTGTAGGCATTTTGTTTGCTGCTTATAGTGTCCACCGCCTCCTGTTGGGCCCAGCCACAGGGCACCACCAAGTTCTACCGCTGCCCTAGGAAGTCCTAAGCCAGAACCTGTCATGTGGGACCTTCAGCCCCTTGCGGGTCCCTCTATACACTCAACTTCCCCCAGAGAGAAGGGGAGAATGTTTTGTTTGGTTGCATAGATACCAAAATGATGCTGCCTCCACTTTACAGGTTTAATGAAAAGCTCATACAAAAATAAACTTATTTGCACATAGCTAGAACTGTGATAGGAGTGAATGGCTCAAAGCAGATGGCTTATGAGAAATACCATGCTTTTTCCTTGTCAGTGACTGAAGTTTTATTGAGAAAATAATTTATATTCTTGGGATATACTCCTTCCTAAGGTCTTGATTCTTGGTCTTGCCTGCAAATGAATTTCTTTATTTCTTTCCTCATTTCCTTTCTCCAAGTCTGTCAGAAAATGTAGACATGTCTGAAGCCCAGAAGTGGACCACTCGAGTAAAATCTAGGAGATCTGGCTGAATGAGTAATCTTAAAATAAAAACCACTAGGTGGGAAAAGAAGTGGAAGAGAAAGAGAAGTAGAAGGGGAAGAAGAGAGAAAATAAAAAAGTAAAGATTCCAAGCAGACAGTAGACCAGTCTCTCATTCTGTCTCTCTCCCTGGAGTCACACATAGTCTTTCATTAAAGAAACATCTGACTCTTCAATGTTCCTCAGGTTAGTACTCCACATTTCCTTTCTGCTACCATCAAAGTCAGATATTTCTTGTCAAATGGGATCAGTTAGATCCCACAGACATATTTACATTTTACATAGTAAATGCAACTTTATGGCACAAATGCAATTCAGTTGTAAGCACAGTGATGACCTTACAGACATCCGGCGTGCTTCTCTTTTTATTTCTGAGCCAGTGCCAGAAGTGCACCCTCTGGGTTGCTGAAGAGAAAACTCTCTTTATAGCTCTTTTCAACCCTCTTTGCATCCAGCTTTATGCCATAATATTTTTGTTGGTAGCTGGCTGCATCTTTATAATATAATTTTTCATGGCATAAAATGTTTTTTTCCTGGGACATAAGTTGCCGTTTCAACCTAGTTAGGAAGATCATTTTCACAGATGTTTCAGCAACATCAACAAAGCTTGTGAGCCATTGAACACCGGCAGGGCCTGACTGCATAGACTTTGGTTTCTTTGATTTCTGAAAGGCGGGGCTGCATAACTCTCAAGACAAGGTGAGGCAAGCCCCAGATGTCAGGATAGTAGGTGATACCCAAGTCTAGAATAGCTTTCTGTTCTCAAAGAGCAGAGATATCTCATTTTTGTATGCCAGTGACCTTAGCTACAAGATCAGCATGGCCTATAAATAGCAAAATGAAGAAAGCTATGGTGATTTTGTATGGTCATTATTAAAAACTGCTGGAGAAAAGCAATCTCAGGCTCAGAACAATCTCTATTAAAATTCCAATGGCACAAAAATAGACAAAAATAATTCTAGGGCCAGCCCTATGACCTAGTGGATGAAAGAGTGAGATCCCACACAACCAAATATGTGGTTCAAATTCTGGCCCCGGTGGTTTGAAAAAATGCTAGATGTGTGTGTACCCAAAATTCCAACAGAGTAGAAATGGAAGAGACGGGATCAAAACATGACCATACCCTATTGGGGGTGCTTTCTCCCTCTCTATGTATCTTTCTGGTGAGTACATGTGCCCTCTGACAAAAAAATAAAATAGAATAGCCAAAACAATCTTGAATAAGAATGAAGCTGGGGAAAATCATTCTACTTGATTTCAAAATATGCTACAAAGCTATAGTAATCTAAACAGTAAGGAGCTAGCATACTATCCTTCCTTCATTGCAGTGCTTTTATATCCTTGTCCAAAATTGGTTAAACATATTTGTGTTGGCCTATTTTTAGGCCCTCCATTCTACTTCCTTGGCATATATTCTATTACTAAAATATTCTACTTTTTTGGATTGAACTTGAGGCACTTTAAGTAATTTTGTAACCAGGCACTTTAAGTAAACTTGTAACCAGGGCCAGCAGGTGGTGTGGTGCTTAATGTACAGGTTAACTGCACAGTTTGAGTCCCAAACCTGGCAGCTTGAAAAACATGCTGGGCACATATGTATGCATGCCCCAAATCCCAACAGGAAAATGGAGGAGGGATTGGCACATGGTCATCCCCCCTGGGAGGTGATTTCTCACTTTCTCTCTGTCTCTCTCTGGCAAATGTACATGCTCCATGGCCAAAATCTAGAATAAAAATAAATAAATACATTTATAATCACTTACTTGAATCCATAGTTTATGGTCATTCCAGAGTTTTCTTGCTTTTAAAAACTAAGCTGATGAATCTAAAAGCTGAGATAATGAGTATAAATAAGACTGATTGGGTGTTTATTATTTACCAGGTACTATTATTAGAATATATATATATATATGTATATATGTCCCGACCCGCAGGACAGTCGAACAGGTTTCCTGGGGGAAGGAGTGAGAGAAGGGACAAACACACAGAGTGGAGACAATACAAGGTGCTGATCAAGTCTTCTGTTTATTGAGGAAGAATGTTGAGTTATATACAGGCTGGTGGGCATTGATTGGTTGCCCGAAATGCAAATGAGATAGAACAGTATGAGCCAATCATTGATGTGGGTGGATCTCTCCCATTGCCTAGAAACCCAAAATATATATATATATATATATATATATATATATATATATATATATATTTTAGTTTCTGATAAACGATGTGTGTGCTCACTAGAAAGAGAGAGAAAAGGGAAAAACGAGAAATTGCTGCCCAGGGGGAATGGCCTGCTGACATTTCTTCTTCTGCAACCTCCTCTAGGGATTTTGGGCATGCCTGCTCATGTGCCCAGACTAATTTTCAAGTCACTGTGTCTGGGACTTAAATCAGCAGCTGGTCATGTGGGATCTAGCACCTTAAGCTACATACCACCTGCTGGCCCATATATTCTAAATATTTACTTATTTTTTGCATTATTTAATTTGCTTGACAACCCCAGAAGGAAAACACTAACCTTCTTTTATTGGTAAAGAAACTAAAGCATAGGTGACTATAGGTTACATAACTTTTTTTAAAAAGGTTTTTATCATAGGGCACATGCGCTCACCAGAGAGAGACACAGAGGCAATGAGAGGGAAAGTGAGAAATTCCCCCTCCCTCCCAGGGAAGGTGACCACAACACAATTCCTTCTTCTCCATTCTCCTCCTGGGACTTTTTTTTTTTTTGAGAGGTTTTTGCTATAGGGCATGTGCACTCACCAGACAGACAGAGAGAGACAGAGAGGCAGAAAGCGAGAAATCACCCCCCCAGGGGGGATGGTCACGCCACAATCCCTTCTCCTCCATTCTCTTCTCGGGATCTTGGGCACGCATGCACACGTGCCCAGCGTGAGTTTTAAGCCACCAGGTCTGGGATGTGAACCACGGTCGACTACGTGGGAATCCAGTGACATAGTCATTACGCTAACTGCTGGTTCCCGAGACTTTTGTCACACATGCACATCTGCCCAGCATGATTTTCAAGATGCCACATTCGGGATTCAAACTATTGTCAGACATGTGGGAGTCCAGTGCCTTAACCACTATGCCACCTGCTGGCCCCTAGATCACATAACTTGTTATTTTTTTAAAAGAGATTATTGCAATAAGGTGGGTGCACTCGCTGGAGAGACAGAGAAAGACAGAGAGGCAGAAAGTGAGAAATCATCCCCCAGGAGGGATGGTTATGCAACAGTCCCTTCTCCTCCACTCTCCTCTCAGGATTTTGGTCATGCAGGCACACTCAAGTGATGTAATCATTGTAATCATAACCATCTGTTGGTCCTAGTCACGTAACTATTTTATTTTTAAATTTTATTTATTTATATTCATTCACTGTACATCATTACAGTATACAAAATGAAAATTTCCATCTAGAATACACTGTATATTGGCTCAATTAAGGATATTACCATACGTGTAATCATCAACAAATAATTTTCCATTTCTTTATCTTTTTTTTTTTTTTTTTAAGAGGTTTTTGCTATAGGGCACATGCACTCGCCAGAAAGACAGAGAGAGACAGAGAGACAGAAAGCGAGAAATCACCCCCCCAGGGTGATGGCCACACCGCAATCCCTTCTCTTCTATTCTCCTCTTGGGATCTTGGGTACGCACACACACCTACCCAGCGTGAGTTTAAGCCACTGGGTCTGGGACTTGAACTGCAGTCTACTACATGGGAGTCCAGCGACATAGCCATTACACCGACTGCTGGTCCCAGTTTGTTGTTTCTTATATATTTTGTGCCCCCTCCCCCGCTTGGTTCCCTGCCTTTCACCCTCTACCATTTTCCACCCTCCTGTCACACTGTCTCTTGTATTCACAGTTGTTTTCCATGCCATTCCCCCCATTTTATTGATTCACAAAAAGATCTTGATTAATCTAAATACTTTCAATAGCAAGTGCAGCTGATATCTACATATCTATGAACACATTTCTGACTTTAGGCATAAACCTCAGTGAGATAATGAACATGCTATAAAGCAGCACCTAGCTGGGGCTATATAGCTTAATGTAGTCATTATATATTTTTTATTGAATTTTTTAATTTCAAGAGAAACAGTTTTAGTTTTAATAGATCAAAATAAAAAAATATGTTAAGAGAAGTTTGCTTAAGGCTTAAAGCCAGGAAAATGGTTAGGATTCCATTCAAACAGTAGGTAGATGAACTTACCAACAGTTCAAGAGAAGACAAAAATCCTTATATCTGGCAAAGAAAGCATAGAAGAAAATAAGTAAGGGTTTTAGTCAAAAGTCATAACATTCTATTTCACCAGTTCACTCTCATGTAATTGATCCCTCTTTCGTTGAATTTGCAGTGTTACTGTGGTCTAATCTTTCCATTTAAATTCTGGAATTTAACATTCAACATTATCATTCATCTTTCCAGAGTTATCCCTACCATTAAGTTGGCCATTCTCTTCATTGTTTTTTTGTACTCTTATTCCTGTGTGTCTGACTTTAGTTTTCATGGTATAGCACTCCTGTCACAATTTCTTGGATAGCTGGTCTGGTGTTGGTAAATTCTTTTAGTTTTTTTTTTAATCTGGGAATGTTTTTGTCTTCCCATATGAAGGATAATCTTGCGGGGTATAGTATTATTGTTTGAAATTGTTTTCACTTAACACTTTGAATATATTTTCCCTTTGTTTCCTTGGTTGCAATGTTTCTGATGAGAGGTCTGGTATTAGCCTGATGGGATGTCCTTTGAAAGTAACTTGATGTTTTTCTCGTGCTAATTTTAGCATCTTGTCTCTATATGTGGTTTTGGCCAATCTGGCTATCAGGCGCCTTGGAAAAGATCTTCCTGGGTTGATTCTAGGTGGGATCCTTTGTATTTCTTGCATATGGATATTTGAATGCCTTTCTAGGTTTGGAAACTTTTCTTCCAGTATTTCATGGAATAGATTATCAGTGCCATTATTAGTTTCTTCACCTTGTGAAATACCAACTATCCAGATGTTTGGGCGTCTAATGGTATGTAGTATTACTTGTATATTCTCATTTTTGGGGGTTATTTTCTCAGTCTTTTTTGTGAAATTTTCTAGGTCAGAGGTTCTGTCTTCTACATCTGAGATTTGATCTTCTGCATGATTTAATCTGTTTCTAATACTTTCAAGGGAGGTTTTGATTTCCTGTATTACATTCTTCATCTCTAACAACTACATTTGATTCTTTTTTATGGTGTGTATTGCTTCACCTCCTGGAACTCATTGTCTCTTTTTTCTTGCACCTTCTGGAGTTCATTGTCTCTCTTCTCTTGCATCTCTGTTAGCTTTTTCACTATGAATATTCTAAGTTCTTTTTTTTTTTGAAGAGGTTTTTGCTATAGGGCGCGTGCACTTGCCAGACAGACAGAGAGAGACAGAGAGATAGAAAGCGAAAAACTACCCCCCGGGGAGATGGCCAAACTGCAATCCCTTCTCCATTCTCCTCTCGGGATCTTGGGCACGCATGCACATGTGCCCGGCGTGCATTTTAAGCCACCGGATCCAGGATGCGAACCATGGTTGACTACATGGGAGTCCAGCAACATAGCCATTACACTAACTGCTGGTCCCAGTATTCTAAGTTCTTTATCTGACAAGTTCCATTATTTGTCAGTGCAGGATGAGGAGTTATTTTTTTCCCTTGGGGGAGAGATATTTTCTTGGCTTCTTATATTTCTTATACCTCTGCAGTGGTTTCTGGTCATTGGGAGACATAGGGGATCACATGAAATGAGAAACATTTTAAGGTGATGGAAATCCAAGAATATCTACAGGAGTGCATTAGACATCCTTTGTATTGGTACTAGGGTGATAAGTGAGCTCTCCAAGAATTTAGATCAAATAGAAATAGAGAACCATTTTTAAATTTTTTTTCTGGAGAGGTTTTTGCTATAGGGTGCGTGCGCTCCAGAAAGACAGAAACAGAGAGACAGGAAGCAAGAAATTAACCCCTGGGGGTATGGCCATGCTGCAGTTTCTTCTCTTCTATTCTCTTCTCTGGATCTTGAGCATGCATACACACGCATCTGGCCTGAGTTTAAGCCACTGGATCTGTGACTTGAACTGCAGTCGACTACATAGGAGTCCAGTGACATAGCTATTGCACCAACAGCTGTTCTTGAAATGGAGAATCTAAATAAATAGTTCTGGATATTACATCTCCAAAAGGCTAATCTGAAAGAGCCCAAGTTAATTTAAAAGATACCTTAAATAAAAAAGTTAAAGTTTTTAGGTGTATTTTTTCCCCCTGCTATGAGTAATCATAGACAGGATGGACTGAGTTGAATTATATTAAAATTTTTTTCTTGGCTGCCTTGAATAGGAGCATGCAAATTTTTACCTCATGACCCAAGGTTAATCCTTTAATTTGATCGATTTTTTTTGTTTTATTTATTTATTTATTTATTTATTTATTTATTTATTTATTGCCATAGCGTGTGTGCTAGCTGAAGAGAGACAGAGAGACAGAGAGCAAAAGTGAGAAATCACTTCCTAGGGATGCAATTCCTTCTCCTCCTCGGATCTTCAGCATACATACACACATGCCTTGGGTGATTTTTCAAGCTACCAGGTCCAGGACTCAAACTGTAGTTTACCATGTGGAAGTCCTATGCCTTAACCACCACATCACCTGCCGACCCCTAATCTGCTTTCTTAAGTACTTAGTTATTACAAAGATCAGTCATCATTGACTTTATCCTTGTCATACAAGTAAAGTCTTTGAAGTCCTTATTCCATATGACTTCTGTGCTTGTTCTGAGATAGACTGTCCTCAAATTTCTCCTCAACTTGCACTGTGCTGTATGCACTGCAGAACTCTGAGCACTCTAGGGTGAATTTTCCTGACTCCCATGTGGCTTATTTGTGGCAGAGTTGAGACAATGAGAGGCACTGACTAAAGACTGGAAGAGGACCTCTCTGCTACCCCCAACCTAGATCTGTCTTGATAATTTTACTAATATTTTTAGTTTTGTTGGACATATTGTACTGCCTTTTAAAATATCTATACATTTAAATTTTTGCATTGTATTAAAGTGGACTGTTCACTTTAAGATGTTGTCTTCTCTACTGCCACCCTTAAACATATGTTAAGTTCTTATATGTGACCTGACAGAACAGTCATGAAATATTTATTGGCTAAATGAATAGCTAGAGGTATTGGGTGAGTAATAGAGAGCTTTTCCTGGCCCAGCTCCCCAGAGACTGATCAAGGTAAACTTTTTGCCACAATTCTGAGACCCTTCTAAGGATCACTTATGGTGCTACTCTTAGATATGTACTTTATCCTCAGGTGTACTCATGCAGAAGAAAGATAAACTTTACAGAAATGAGAGCTTCCTATATAGGCCTGCCTTTTGATTCATCGGAAAGTAATAGGACTAGACTGAAAACAGAAGTAGATCCTCACATGGTACAAATACAGATAGTGCTTCTCAAACTTTTCCTCCTAAGTACCCATCAGGGTAATCTGGACCTGAGCTGGAGGCAACAGCCATGAGGATCAGAAAGATTTGGCTTAGCTGAGAGCTTATGATGTGTGTTTGTTTTAATGTGAAAGTCTTCTCCTATTTTGAAGCATAACTTTTACCCACAGTCTGGCATGTTGCTTCCCCACCCACTGCTCGGTGTTTTCCATGCTCTTTCCTTGAGAAGTACAGTACTAAGCTACAGAGAGATCCCTTGCTGGGAGCAAATTTCTTCCTAAGAGATTTTTTTCTAACTGCCAGAGGGTATGTGGACTGTCCAGCAAGACAGAGGGAGCAAGAAAGCACCCTCCAGTGGGGTGTGGTCCTCACTGCAGTCCCTTCTCCTCCATCTCTGCATTCTGTCAAGATTTTAGGCATGCACACACATGCACCTGACATGTTTTTAAGGCTGCTGGGACCAGGATTTGAACTGTGATCATCATGCAGAATCTGACTCCATTAACCACTAGGCTATGGGACTGACCCCCTCGGAGAAATTTTGGTAGAAGAAGAGAGTCAGAGGCCATTAGGTGCTTGCAATAAGGAGCAGGAGCTAAGAGGGTGGCATGGGCATGGGAGAGGTCACCAAATGGGCAGGGTGAGTATTTTTTTGGATTTTTTTTCCTTTGGCTAGTGCTAGGGTCTTAGAATTTGTAGCAGCAGTGATTCTGATTAATATGAGGCACAACTTTTCCTTCAGTAATTTTATTTATTTATTTATAAGAGATTTTTGATTTTTGCTATAGGGCACTTGTGTTTACCAGAGAGACAGAGATAGACAGAGAAATAGAAAGTGAGAAATCCCCCCCCCACTCCCCCCCCGGGGGAATGGCCACACTGCAGTCCCTTCTCCTCCTTTCGCCTTGTGATCTTGGGCATGCACACACATGTCTGGTGTGAGTTTTAAGCCACCAGGTCCAGGAGTAAAACCACGGTCAACTATGTGGGAATCCAGCGACATAACCATCATGCCATCTGCTCGTTCCTCCTCCAGTAATTTTAAATGGCTCCCTCTTCCTGTTATGAAACTGCCAGTAAGGAAAAAAATCTGATCTTGCTAAATAACCTGTGTGTCTTACCCCAGATAACTGCAAATGTAGCTGCAGTGTGGCCATCTGCTTACACACGGTTACCATGGTTAGAGAAGGTGGAGTCACTCATCGTTCTTTCTAGTGAGGCTACATTCCTTGAAGAGCGTATCACCTTTGCTCTTCAGGTATGGGGCAATTCCATTTAGGACTTAGATGGGGGAAAGAGAAGCCTCAAATGTACTGTAAATTACATATGCAAATTTTATCATGGTTGCAGTATTTTCAAAAGTTCATTTTGAGACACTCCTAGGATGTGATTAATTTTAAGGGCAATACAGAATGTTGTTTACTGAATTTAGAAGCCCTGTGGGATAAATGAACCTGCCTGTGTTTTTATTACCAAGGGGATTTTTAATATAAAATGAAAGCATAATAGTTACAGTAGAACATTACAGTATCTTATTTTCACTGAGGCATAAACTGTGCTGGGACCTGTGCTGTAGATAAATGGGCCTATTGCGGCACAGGTCAAGCTAATAAAATAAAAATATCTCTTTGCAGTCTTCAGTTCATTACAGGAAT
>NW_006159556.1:5802393-5839385 GCF_000334495.1 Tupaia belangeri chinensis | reverse complement strand
TGTGCTTCTTGAAGAACAGGTTCTATCATCCATCTTCTTTCTATCTGTCTGTCATTTCTCATGGTCCATCTTTTCAAATCCTTCCAGATTTCCCCAGGTATAATTTACCATTTCCTTATCTAAACTTATATTCCGTAATATCAGCAATCATTTTGCAACTGATCTCTTATGTAACATGTTATTTTAAAATTTATATTTAGATTCTGTATTACACAGCTGCTACCTGTTTTTTTTTTAACTGAATTATAAACTTTCAGAGAATAAAGACTATGTTTCCATTTTGTATTGCTTAAAATTGTTAATGTAGTTCTCGAATTTTTTTGGGTTGTTTCAATCATATAGGCACATTAAAAAAAAGTACTAGAAAATGGAATTTCAAAATATTTAGCATTTACTCAAGGAGCAAGCTACATGTGGTTAGATTATTTTCCTTTTCATGACAATTCATTTTATGAACATTATTGAGAATTTAGTTTTAAGGCACAGTTAACGCATGGTGACAGAGTGGGTGGATAAGTTCTGAATTTAATGAGGGAAGAAAGAAATGTAAGCATCTATAATTTTAAAAAATGTTAAAATTATTTACTTTATTTTATCTTGCCAGAGGATGTGAGTGGTTGCTGAAGAGAGATGGGAGAGACAGAGAAAAGGAGGGAGGAAATGAGAGAGAATGCCCCATGAAGAATGTTCTTGCTGCAGTCCCTTTTCCATTTCTCTCACCATTTTGGATTTTTGGGCATGCATGTGCACATACTTGGCATGTTTCTCAAGCTGCTGGGTCTGGGACTTGAACTGTGCAGTCAGCCATGTGGGATCCAGCTGCCTTAACCACCATGCCATAGGCCAGACCAATTTAAACATTTTTTACTGACAAGTCATTGTATGTATTATGGATTATAGTATAATAGAGCAATACATGTACACAACCAAATGGGACCCTTGCTGTGTCTTTTGAGAGGGGCCTGATGGTTGTAGTTTCTAGGAGATACAGTGGTATACCCTCTGTGCAGCTTCCTTGGACCCAAGGATGATATACCATGCAGTATGACCCTGGGTTGGTAGAATATGGTGATATACCAAATCTGAGAGGCTGACTGCAGTGACAGTAGGGACCCCAGAAAAGCAGAGCTCAGCTGTCACTTGGGCCTTGGGCAGCAGAAAGTACAATGACTCCACTCCTGAGGGTGGGGGTTGTGTCTCAGTAGCTAAGTCTGTAGGGGTTGGTCCAGATCCAGGGAGGTAGGGTGCTACAGTTATTTGGCCTGAAGGGTAGGATGGCTCTCTTCAACCAGTGCTGTTACCCTGGGACACAAGGTGCCACATTAGCTTACCCTCAGAATGTACGCCTTCTTGGCTAAGCCAGGGCACTGATTCCCTGCGAAGGATGTGCTGCTTCAGCTCAGACCTGGGTGCCCTGAGCATTCTGGGTAGGTAAAGCACTGTAGCTACTCAGCTGCATGGTGTGCAGCTTAGCTCAGGCCTTGAGGGACAGGGCACAGCAGTTGCTGGAAGGAGTAGATAGAGCTGCTCCATCAAGACACCGTTTCCTCAGGAGATACTGAGTAGCTTACGTACACATCTGGCTATAATCTTACTTCTCAGAATGTTCTGTTGACCTGCTGCCTTGGCATCACTGAGACCTGTGAGAAACGCAGACGCTCAGCCACCAATGCCATCTAAAGAATCAGAATCTGCATTTTAGCAAGTTATCAAGTGCTTTGTACGCATGTTAAGATCTGAGAAACATTGGATTAGAGCATACTCTTCTAACCTGCTGTTCCTTTCTTCTGAACTGGCTTCATACACATCATTATTAGATGGTTCCATAGGAGGACAAGGGACAGGGCAGGAAACTAATGGCTATTGAGCACACACCTTGAAATACAGACAGAGCTACAGTTATGCTTCCACTCTCTTCCCCCCTCCTAGATTCTCATAATCAGGCTTATGGAAACAGAAGGTACTGACTCTCATAAATTTCTAAATCACTGAAATGGCTCTTTAGCCATATGTCTATAATAGTGCTGACTCCCAGAGAAATATCAAAGTGCCTGTTTTTGGTCGTATTACCACCGAATACAACCTCATTCTCCTAGATTACAACTTGGGGCAGGGCACAGGAGTGACTGGGATGAAGCACTGGTGTGGAACCTCTATTTGTAATGCTGGGTATATTTCACATACTAATAAATAACGTCACTGGCTGCTAACACTTGCCAGAAAACATTAATTTGATCTAGTTTTTTTTTTTTTTAAACTGAGTACTGATGGATCCTGTCAAGAATAGGAGTAGAAGATGAGATTAGACATTCCCTTAACTAGATTTTTAAAAAGAACGCTATCTTTCGTTCTCTAAAATGAGTTGACATGTGGTGTTAAATTCATTGCTGTTATCTGTCATAGGCTTTCTAGGAAGAATAATGAATGCTAAACTTTATTAGAAATATGGCTCAATCTTAATATCACAAAATGTTAGACCAGAAGGAATGTAATTGTTTTATGAGAATGACTTTGGTTTGTGGAAATGTAATTAATGGAAGACATAGCTTATACTATCAAAATGTTTCATTTAGGTTTTGAAAATCTAACAAAAATAATGAAAAATACCAAAAATAAATCATAATTAGGACTATAAAAGAGATTAAAGAATTATCAGACAACTTTTTATTAAACATGGTGGATAGTATACATGCATTCTCTACCACCTCCACTGAAAACTCCCTAAAATGACAACAGAGAGATTAAAAAAAACAACAACAAAAAAAGGTCATAAGCTCCAAGGATAAAAAAAACAGGGGAGGCAAAAACTTCCCCCCTTGGAAGGAGGAAAGAAAGTTGTTCTGGTTATTACTGCTGCATAATTAACTATCTTCAGTTAATGGATTGAAATGACTGTTTTATTATACTTCACAATTTTTGTGGTAAAAAATTTGGGCAGAGCTCAGCTGAGTGATTCATCCATTCAATGTGGCATTGACTAGGGCTGCCCAGTAGTATTCATCTGGCAGTTGGAGTGTCCAAGATGGCTTTACTCACACACTTCAGCTGGAGCAGCTGGAGCTCTGGGCTCAGCTGGATCTCTTTTCCTCTCATACAGTCTCTGTTAGGGCTTCACTGTGTTGGTCTTTCCTGTGGGGTGGCTGCACTACTTAACTGCCAGTTCAGGGCTCCTAAAATGGGTGTCCAAGAAATATGCAGGATATGGAAGGTATTATTCTGTTGCAGCCTGGAACTCCCAATTGACACAGCTCTATTTCTGCCATATTTTATGAAACAAGTACTGCCTTAGTAGAACAAATGGGGCTCAAAATTTATGGCCATCTTTACTCTGTCACCCAGATCGATGAATAGCAACAGAAGACCAGAGGAAGCTAAAACCCAAGCCAACAGTGAGATAAATGTAGAGATCAGCTGAGTCTTGCCACAGAGCTCTCTAGAGATTTATGAATTTTACATACGTCTGAAGAGGGAGGAAGGCATACCTAAAGTCAAAAACAGGGTTCATTGAAAGTCTGTATAAAAGCCATTCGATCTCCTAATCTTCTCCCATAGTTTGTTGAGCCCCTTGTCCATACTTACAGGAGAATAGAAGTTTAGTTTCTGGAGAGGCTGAGCCAGATAAACTTTGAACCTGAGCAAAATCAAAAGCAGGAGAACCATACAGAAAATAATGATATTAAATAAAAGTCTACATACTGGGCTGTGAAAGCCCCTTTCTCTCATTTGGTAAATAACTTCTCATGATACTGGCAGATTCTTATATAAGAACTAGAGGATTTCTTTCAGTGAAATTAGCCAGTCCAAAAGAAAATGTCACAGATGCTCGCAGCTGGGGACCAGTCAAATGGCACGATCAAATCTACCATCAGTAAAGCAATCAGTAAATCCTGTCTACACGCAGAGCATCTATTCAGCTTTTTAGAGCCTCACTCTTAGAGTGAGCAACAAAGGATTGATGGATACATGAGGAAACTTCTTAACATTCAGAGTTTTGCCAAGTTAAGTAGGAACTAAGAATGTTCAATGAATAAAAAAAGTAAAGAATTATATAGAATAAAAATTATAATCAATGTACTCAAATAGATGTGAAAATTATTCCATAAAATGAAATAAAAAAGAATACATTAATAAAGGAATATTGAGTAAAAAAACTAGAATTCTTGGGAATGAAATTTATGGACTCAGAAACTTAAAATTTAACAAAATTTTTAAAAGATACATTTGAGGAATTTTCCTGATTAAAACAACCAAAGAGATGAAAAGTAGTAGAGAAATTATTAAAAAATTAGAAAGTAAGTTCAGGAGGTTCCCCATTCAGAGAGAGAAAAAAAACCCAACATGATTTGGTAGGGGGAAAGCAGATTGAGAATGAAGTTATGTGATACGCCGAGTTACCCCTTCCAGGGATTAGAGGAAAGGCCGATTCCCTAAGGGTGTGTAGATAAGAAGTCATTGGTATTACTCCACAGAGGCACTTATTTTTTGTGGTTCCATGTGTCCTTTGTACTTGGACTACTTTCAGCAGAAAGAAAAAGAGAAGGAGAGAACAGAGAAAACAAAGAAACAATTGGAGAAATAAATCAGAAAAATATAACGGAACTAAAGGTTATGAGTTACCAGAGTAATAGGGACCACTGAGGTACCATGGAATAAAGAATGACAAAAGTATCTAGATTATGGTATGTCATCATAAAGTTTCAGAGCACTAGGGATGAAGAGAAACTCCCAAAAGTATCCTAGGAGGAAAAAAAATGACTAGGATTGACAATTGCACACCTTCACTGTGAATAACAGGCACAGCCAGAAAAAAATGGAATGGCAAATTCAAAATTCTGATTTAAATGATTTCCAACTTGGAATTCTAAGCTCTGCTAAACTATCAATCAAATGAGGAGAAAAAAAATACATAGTGCTGGGGCCAGCAGATAGCATAGCAGTTATGTCACTGTACTCCCACATGGTCTACCATGGTTCAAGTCCTGGACCCGATGGCTTGAAACACACTGGGCACATGTGCATGTGTGTCCAAGATTATGGGAAGAGAATGGAGGAGAAGGGATTGTGGTGTGGTTATGCCCCTTGGGAGGTGATTTCCAACTTTCCCTCTCACTGTCTCTCTCTCTCTTTCTCTCTGGCAAACACATACACCCTAAGGTAAAGGCAAAAACCTCTAAAAAACAAAACCCAAACCAAAAACACATAGTGATTTTAGGTAGTTAAAATGTGGCAAAATGCATTCAGGACTCCTAAAAATTATAGATAATTTCTCTTTATTACGCACCCCATTCTCAATTAGACTATAGTTCTAAAGGAACAAATTTAAAATTTCAGTAGTTCTTCACACAGTCTCCATAAAGTAGCATTTATGAATGATGTTATGGTCAGATGGACTCTGTTTGACTTCAAATCATGTTATTTGAGGTGCCGAATATAATAGTGTTGTTTTGATTTATGAAAATAACTTATGTCTTAGTTGTTGTTTCTTGATACTGTATCTATTCTTTACTCTTGGAATTTTCCATAATCTGTGTTTACTTAGAAAAAAGTTTTTATCTTCTTATTCTCTCAGTTAGTCTGACAGACTGAAGGATTTCATTATTTGAATATTTAGGAAGAGTGAAATGCGTTGCCTGCATTTGTTGTTATAAAATATTTTCAGAGCCATTTTTGATGAATTGGCTTGATAACATTGAATCCCAATAAATTAAAATCAAAAATTGAATTTCCTCCCCTTGTAATTATTATCCAGACCAGTAATAAGGGGCTTAATTACTCTCAGCATTGGTGTTGGTAATAAACTGTTTATTGTCCCAAGTGATAGGAGCTGCAGTGAATAAAGGGACAAGCTGATTGACACTGTGGAGGAAGGCAGCTCTGGACCATATAAATAATGGCTCAAGGAGAACCCAGAGATTGACGTAAACATCTGGAGATCAGAAAAGTCTTTGATCCAGAATTGTCAAGAACAGCAGAGATCAAGGAGAACAGAAAAGCTAAGGTTGCTTGGATCAGATGTAGAAATATTTTGGTACTTGAAAGAGAATGTGGATTTTATAATGATAGAAACAAATACTAACCTCAGGAGCTAAACAGAAACAGGCAGAATCAAACGCAGAGAAGTCACTCCTCAACCAGTGCACACCTGTTTGTTTCTATTCTCTACACATGTCATAGTAACTGTGTGTAGTCCCCCCCCCCCGTTTTGCCAAGTTAAGTAGGAACTAAGAATGTTCAATGAATAAAAAAAGTAAAGAATTATATAGAATAAAAATTATAATCAATGTACTCAAATAGATGTGAAAATTATTCCATAAAATGAAATAAAAAAGAATACATTAATAAAGGAATATTGAGTAAAAAAACTAGAATTCTTGGGAATGAAATTTATGGACTCAGAAACTTAAAATTTAACAAAATTTTTAAAAGATACATTTGAGGAATTTTCCTGATTAAAACAACCAAAGAGATGAAAAGTAGTAGAGAAATTATTAAAAAATTAGAAAGTAAGTTCAGGAGGTTCCCCATTCAGAGAGAGAAAAAAAACCCAACATGATTTGGTAGGGGGAAAGCAGATTGAGAATGAAGTTATGTGATACGCCGAGTTACCCCTTCCAGGGATTAGAGGAAAGGCCGATTCCCTAAGGGTGTGTAGATAAGAAGTCATTGGTATTACTCCACAGAGGCACTTATTTTTTGTGGTTCCATGTGTCCTTTGTACTTGGACTACTTTCAGCAGAAAGAAAAAGAGAAGGAGAGAACAGAGAAAACAAAGCAACAATTGGAGAAATAAATCAGAAAAATATAACGGAACTAAAGGTTATGAGTTACCAGAGTAATAGGGACCACTGAGGTACCATGGAATAAAGAATGACAAAAGTATCTAGATTATGGTATGTCATCATAAAGTTTCAGAGCACTAGGGATGAAGAGAAACTCCCAAAAGTATCCTAGGAGGAAAAAAAATGACTAGGATTGACAATTGCACACCTTCACTGTGAATAACAGGCACAGCCAGAAAAAAATGGAATGGCAAATTCAAAATTCTGATTTAAATGATTTCCAACTTGGAATTCTAAGCTCTGCTAAACTATCAATCAAATGAGGAGAAAAAAAATACATAGTGCTGGGGCCAGCAGATAGCATAGCAGTTATGTCACTGTACTCCCACATGGTCTACCATGGTTCAAGTCCTGGACCCGATGGCTTGAAACACACTGGGCACATGTGCATGTGTGTCCAAGATTATGGGAAGAGAATGGAGGAGAAGGGATTGTGGTGTGGTTATGCCCCTTGGGAGGTGATTTCCAACTTTCCCTCTCACTGTCTCTCTCTCTCTTTCTCTCTGGCAAACACATACACCCTAAGGTAAAGGCAAAAACCTCTAAAAAACAAAACCCAAACCAAAAACACATAGTGATTTTAGGTAGTTAAAATGTGGCAAAATGCATTCAGGACTCCTAAAAATTATAGATAATTTCTCTTTATTACGCACCCCATTCTCAATTAGACTATAGTTCTAAAGGAACAAATTTAAAATTTCAGTAGTTCTTCACACAGTCTCCATAAAGTAGCATTTATGAATGATGTTATGGTCAGATGGACTCTGTTTGACTTCAAATCATGTTATTTGAGGTGCCGAATATAATAGTGTTGTTTTGATTTATGAAAATAACTTATGTCTTAGTTGTTGTTTCTTGATACTGTATCTATTCTTTACTCTTGGAATTTTCCATAATCTGTGTTTACTTAGAAAAAAGTTTTTATCTTCTTATTCTCTCAGTTAGTCTGACAGACTGAAGGATTTCATTATTTGAATATTTAGGAAGAGTGAAATGCGTTGCCTGCATTTGTTGTTATAAAATATTTTCAGAGCCATTTTTGATGAATTGGCTTGATAACATTGAATCCCAATAAATTAAAATCAAAAATTGAATTTCCTCCCCTTGTAATTATTATCCAGACCAGTAATAAGGGGCTTAATTACTCTCAGCATTGGTGTTGGTAATAAACTGTTTATTGTCCCAAGTGATAGGAGCTGCAGTGAATAAAGGGACAAGCTGATTGACACTGTGGAGGAAGGCAGCTCTGGACCATATAAATAATGGCTCAAGGAGAACCCAGAGATTGACGTAAACATCTGGAGATCAGAAAAGTCTTTGATCCAGAATTGTCAAGAACAGCAGAGATCAAGGAGAACAGAAAAGCTAAGGTTGCTTGGATCAGATGTAGAAATATTTTGGTACTTGAAAGAGAATGTGGATTTTATAATGATAGAAACAAATACTAACCTCAGGAGCTAAACAGAAACAGGCAGAATCAAACGCAGAGAAGTCACTCCTCAACCAGTGCACACCTGTTTGTTTCTATTCTCTACACATGTCATAGTAACTGTGTGTAGTCCCCCCCCCCCCATTTGAATAGTCTCTGCTTTATGACAAAATCCAAGAAGAAAATATGTACTTTCATGTAGGGGGGAAACTGAATTGGATTAGGTAATCCACATTTAAGAAAAATATTAAAAAGAAAAAAGTCACAACCATAATGTCTATGAATCTCTAATTCCTTAAACAGAGACCAACTCTTGTTGCTATACAATTAGGCAAAACTATTTAAACCAGTTACTATAATCTTGGAAGTTCATAAAATAGTATCTTTGAGAAAATGAAAACCTCTAGCTTCTGGAAAATGTTTAGCAAAAGTGATATAAAAAATGTATAATATTCCCAAACACCTATTAGGATAATGTATACAATGATTTAAAAAACAAGCCACTAATGACTTTGGAGGTCATTTGGTCCTACCTCATTTCATAGGTGAGAATACTGAATCATATCTGTGAATTGCTGAGAGTTGTGTACTCTAGTTCCAAAAGTGGGAATCCATCTTCCCATAATCTGGTGTCCATTTTTCATTACCATATTTGACTACCATATTCGTGATATATCTGATAAATATAGGTAAATTGTTGACTTAATAGTCATTTAAATCAGATGACTTCTCTCACGGAGACTGCTCTTATCTTTCCTTTTGGAACTATGGCAAAATTCTAAAGACACACAGGCATACCAATCAGAAAATAGAAATTTCTTTTATTTTTAATGAAAAAAATTTTTTAGAGAGAGATTTTTGCCATGGAGCCTGACAGAAAGTGAGAAGTCACCTCCCAGAGGGGATGGCAATCCCTTCCTGCATTCACCTCTTGGGATCTTGGGCACACACATAAGCGCCCGGCATGAGTTTTAAGGTGCTGGGTTTGGGACTCAAACTATGGTTGATTAGGTTGTAGTTAACCATGTGGGAATCTAGTGCCTTATCCACCAGGTCACCTGCTATCATTTATTTGTTTAAGGAGAGTCATAGTATGTACTTTAAGTTTGCAGCATAGGTATTTATTTTTTCTCTTTTGCTTTCAAGAAGAGTGATGGGTGACCAGCAGTTTGCGTAATGGCTATGTCACTGAACTCCCACAGTCAACCGCAGTTTGCGTCCCGGACCTGGTGGCTTAAAACTCGCGCCGGGCACATGTGCGTGCGTGCCCAAGATCCCGAGAAGAGAATGGAGGAGAAGGGACTGCGGTGTGGTGGTCCCCCCTGGGGGGGGGTGATTTCTGGCTTTCTATCTCTCTGTCTTTTCTGGTGAGCGCACGTGCCTCTCAAAAAAACCTCAAAAAAAAAAAAAAAAAAAAAAAAGAAAAGAAAAAAATCTCTACATATATTCTTAAGAAATTTGTCTTTCTTCCTCTAATTCATAGAAGCAGCAGCTCTATGAATCGCATGACTTCATTCTTTACATCATGTCTAACTGGAACATGGATGGCTGTCTATCCATGCTAAGCTGGGAATTTGGGGATAGGGAGTGCTTGGTTTAAAGAAACAGAGGTAGGCACTGGATTCTGAGCTCATGCATGCTTGGGTGTTGTGGCCTTAGTCACAAGCAGTTATGGAGAGAGAGAACGGGAGAAGCGAAGACCAAGCTAATGCTATGTGGCTGCTGTGATGGAGAGTACGATAGTGACTGGTTTTTCAAGTCCACTTCTTCTTCACAGGAGACCTGATGTTATCGAAATACTTGGAGGATATAAATTTAAAATACTCTCCTCATCTCAAGTGGGATTCTGCCTTGCAACAGTCAGTTCACATTCATTATCCAATTATTCAATTTTTGCATCCCGGCAATAAACTTGACTCATCTGTAGATTAGTTAAGATAAATTTATGACTATAGAATGCCTTCAATCTATTGCACAGTCACGTAATCACTTGGATTTTGTCTGTCTCCTTCAGCAGATTGTGAATTCCCTGAATTTTTGAACATACGATCTACCCTGTTTGTTCCATATAGTACAAGGCCATTTGCTTGCTGAAATTGGGTATTGACTGAGTTGTAGTAAATTTGGCTCGTGAGAGACATATCTGGTTTAATGCCCCAAGAGAAAAATATTTCTAGCACTATTGACACATGCTCTCAAAAAAAAATCCCTTTAGAGTTTTCACATAAAATATTAGTTATGCGTGTTTCTATGTGAGCATCCTCTGACCTAACCTATTGCCGGTATTAAGTGTATCAAGGTCTTTCAGGCTCATGGAGGAATTAGCTCAAAGGTCATCAGCTTGCTGTCACCTCCAGGAGTGAGGACCTGAGCCTGGCAGCATGTGGCAGAAGGCCTTTGGCCATTCAGCTTCTGAAATAGCCATTCAGATTCCAAATGGTGTACAGGGCAGATGGTGGGCTTCTTCGATTTTAAAAACATTTGGATGAGCATGTATCAATGTAAATTTAATTATTTGGCAATTGTTGAGTAAAATCATCTTTAGAAAATAAACTGTCTTTAGAGTTAATTTTCTCTTTTCCAAATTAAAGAAAAAAAATTGCCTAGACAGTAACACAAGTGTAATATTCATTTCATTAAGCTGCCTATTTATTGACTTTCCCAAGAGACTTCTTTCTCGCTTCTCCAGTAATATGTTATAACATTACCATAATGGGACTTTATTATTTCTTATTTCTTATTTTCCACATGCATTACTCTGATAATTGGAAAAAGTAAGAAAATTCAACTATCGAAATGAATGACCTTTGCATTTGGAAAACTAATTTGTTCAAGACAAATATAGGTGCTCTCATCATGTAACTTAAACCATATAGAATTAATGGCCAACTTAATTTTTTATTATAGGAAATATTTCCTTAATCAAGATAGTCTGCCATATCTTTCTGTTTGTTTTTTCTTTTCCTTTATATTACTCATTTATTTTTCTTTTTTGCCCCTCCTCTCCTAAATTTAACAAGTTTTTAATACTTATTTTTACATCTGAGAATTTTTAGATTTTAGCTATGAGCAATAATCAGTGCTCAGTAATTTAACAGCGAACAGAACATAGTATAAAGCTGGCTGGAGAAAGTCATGGTTGAGTCACCTTCTAGCTCAGTGAGGTCCCAGATATACTAGCAAGGAAAATAGCCTCGTGTTTAGGAGGTCTTGTTCTCTCCTTCTCTCCTCTGTCCTTTTAAAAATGCAGATTGCAATTTAGAAAGCAGTAGTGCCCAAAACCTTTGCGTAAGTGTTTCAGCCTCTCAGGCCCTTGGTTATTGCCTTGGGTAGTTTTTGGTAGTCCTTGGTCCTTTTAATGTGAAAAAAAGTATTTACACACGAAAGAACAGCCAGAAGAGCTGAAACTGTTGCTTCAACCTCTCCAGCTGTAGGCAGGTCTTGAACAGCTGAGTGTTCTAGGAGGTAGAGGCTGAAAAAGGTTTATTCTAAGCCAAAATGTGTGTGACTGAAGCTGGCATGCAGCTCAGATGAACTAATTCAGGAAGCTCCAAACATACATACTAAGGTCTTATAATCCTTGGGCAGGTTTTAAGGCAAAACTCACAAAAGGGAGAGGAAGAAGGAAAGGGGATTATACTATTGGGTGTTGGGAAAGTCATCACACATTTTTACATAGAAAAACAGAAAAATACACCATGACTTTCCTGACGACCTAATAATTTGGGAGTACAATTATCCTTGGCTACTAAGATCAGTAACAAGAACGGTGTCAGTCCAAGGTTGGAGTGGCAGTCTTTGGACAGATGTTTTTGAAGTAGTCTTTGTGTTAGGTGACAGTGGTCTTCATGCATGACTGTGGTTTTTGCAGAGTTTGTAGGTAACAGTTGTTATTAGTTTGGGTATGCTGGCATGAGAAGACACCTCCTCCGTGGTCTTTCCGGCTTGTTTCATCAGGGTTGACACAAATGACTCTATTTTGAGTTTAAAAAACTTTCACACTGTTTACCTTCAATTTTACAGGTTTAAAATGTAGATTCTAGGGGCTGGCAGGTGACATGGTGGTTAAGGGCGCTGGACACCCACATGAGTGACTGCGGTTCAAGTCCTGGACCTAGTAGCTTGCTTTCTCGCTTTCCTTTTCTCTCTAAATAATTCTAAAAAAGTTTTTATTTATTTATTTATTTTTAAATTCAAGTTCTAGGACCAGCAGGTGGCATAATGGTTAAGGCACTAGACTCTTACATAGCTGACTGCAGTTTGAGTCCCAGACCTGGCGGCTTGAAAATCATTGTGGGCTCATGTGCATGCCAGAATTCCAAGGGGAGAATGGAGGAGAAGTTTGTGGCATGGCCATCCTCCCTGGTGTGTGGGATATTTCTCATTTTCTCTCTCTCCATCTCTCTCTGTCTCTGGTGAGCGCATGTGCCTTATTGCAAAAATATCTCTCTAAAAAAAATTGCAGATTCCTAGATTATACATCATTTCAGAGATGATTCTTTTATTCCTCGAGACATACTCTAATTTGGTCATATCTCCTGCTTCCTCCTGTTGATCCGAACTCACACTCTGCCTTCAGGAGCCCATGGGTTGTCATCAGCAAACTGCTCACATCTTTGACCCTTGTCTGATTATTCCTATCATATTCTTGTTCAAGCAACACCAGCTTTTGCTGTCACCGTTTACTCTGTAGTCCCTTCCGGCAGCCGTGTTTTCCCACATTCCATGTGAAACGCAGGGTCTGGAGTAGATGGCCTCTTAACCCTGCTTTGCTGCCTGGAAACCTTGCTTTCCTTCTCCTGTTAAAGTGCTAGTTTATTTGGGCTATCAGGAAGGTCATAATGCATTTTGCATAGAAAAACACAGAAAAATATGTCATGACTTTTCCGATGACCCAATATATATGACTTTAGATTTTACCATTACCCCTCTCAGTGCTGTACCCCTCCCTGTGGCTGCTTCTCACCCCTGAATGGCCATGACAGTGGTTCACTTCCTTTCTCCTTCCCACTCATCTGGTCTAAGTTCTCAGTTGCTTGACTTTCTAGGCCCCAAGAAACTTCTCCTCTCTACCTTTCCCTGTCTTTCTAACATAAATACAGATTGTGTATCCCTTATTCCAAATGCTTGGGATCAGAAATGCTCCTAATTTGGGATTTTGTTTTTGTTGTTGCTGATTTTGAAATATTTACATATATATATAAAATGAAATATATTGGGGATTAGACTCAAGGTTTTTTGTTTTGTTTTGTTTTTGTGTGTGTGTGTGTAGAGTATTTTGCTATAGGGTGAGTGCACTCGCCAGAAAGACAGAGAGAGACAGAGAGACAGAAAAGGAGAAATCACCCCCCAGGGGAGATGGCCTTGCTGCAATCCCTTCTCCTCCATTCTCCTCTTGGCATCTTGGGCACACACATGCACACGTGCCTAGAGTGAATTTAAGCCACTGGGTCCAGAACTCAAACCATGGTTGACTCCATGGGAGTTCAGCAACATAGCCATTACACTAACTGCTGGTCCCTGGACTCAAGTTTAAAACATGAAATTCCTTTTGTACCCAACCTGCAGGTAATTTTATACAATATTTTTAAAACAATTTTGTGCCTGAAACAAAGTTTGTGTACATTGAACTATCAGAGACCAAGGGTGTCACTGTCCCAGCTGAAGGGGGCTGAGAGGGTCTTCGTTTTCTGTTGGTGGTTACTAAAGAAACTGCATTACACATCTGTGTTTTGATTTCGACCCATCACGTGAGGTCAGGTGTGGAATTTTTTTTTTACTTCTGGCATCATGTCAGAACTCAAACAGTTTTGGATTTTGGAAAAATTTGGATTTTGGATTTTTGGATTAGGAATGCTCAATTGGTAGTTATTAGGTTGGTGCAAAAGCAACTGTGGTTTCACACTGTGAATTTTAAATAATTAAAACTAGGCTCAAACGCATATTTATTAATCAAAATAGAAACCATTACAATCAACGTATTTTTGCCAATGAGGGATAGGTTTGTTTATTCCTGTAGTATAAGAATCCCTGCTTTGGGATTCAACAAACTCTTGGAAAGCATCTTCTGCATCCTGCCAGCTGTGGATGCTTTTTCTCTGCAAAAAGTTGTTGAGCTGCTTGACGAAGTGCTAATCGGTTGACGAGAGGTCAGGTGAATGTGGCAGATGAGGCAAAATTTTGTAGTCCAATCGTTCAACTTTTGAAGCATTGGTTATATGGCATAAGGTCAGACATTGTTGTGGAGAAGGACTGGGCCCAATGCCGGCTGCAGGCACTGCGGTTTCCCGTCCATCTCATCAATTGCTAAGCACGCTTCTCAGATGTAATGGTTTTGCTGGGATTCAGAAAGCTGTAGTGGATCAGATCCCCCAAACAGTAACCATGACCTTTTGGCTTTGGGAAGTGCTTTGGAGCTTCTTCCTGGTCCAACCACCAAGCTAGTTGTCACCAGTTGCTGTATAAAATCCACTTTTTGTTGCATGTCACAATCCCATCAAGAAATGGTTTGTTGTTGTATAGAATAAGAGAAGACGATACTTCAAAATGATGATTCTCCCCCCCTCCCCCAAATCAGCTTGTGAGACATCCACTTATTGGAACTTTTTTAGCTTTCTACAGTTGTTTGCTTCAAACGCCGAATGACTGTAGAATGGTCAATGTTGAGTTCTTTATCAACTTCTCATGTAGTTGTAAGAGGATCAGTTTCAATGATTGCTCTTAACTGATTATTGTCAACTTCCAGTGGCTGGCTACTACTGACTCCTCATCTTCTAGGCTGTCATCTCCTTTGTAAACCTTCTAGAACCGCCACTGCACTGTACATTCGTTAGCAGTTCCTGGGACAAATGTGTTGATGTTGTGAGTTGATGTTGTCTCTGTGGCTTTATGACTCATTTTGAACTTGAATAAGAAAATCATTTGAATATCCAGACCTGGTTTACTGGTAACTGCACCAGCTCCAAAGTCTTCTTGTCCTTCCTGACTTTGCCTCCTAACTCCAGTACCCTCACTTAGGGGATTCCAGCTCTTAAAGGCTTTATCTACTGACCCTTCTGCAATTTTGCTATTCACACCCCCTTAATGTCCTCACTTCCTTTTCTACACAGCTTAGATTCCATGTTTTGATATATAACCATTCCCTGAATGACATCTTTGGATCACCTCCTTCTCCACTACTCGCCATCTGACCAAGCTTTAGCTCTGCCTAAGTCCAATTATCTGTGTATCCTGGCCCTTGACCGGAGCGGCTGTACGGCTGGATAACAGCGGCTGTACGGCTGGATGGCAATGCTGACTCGTCTTGCTGCAGATTTATAACACAAGTTCTCAAAAGCACAGAACAGTGTTAGAAAATCCTAGTCCAGCTTTCTAGTAAATTCACTTTCATCCTCCCTAGATGATTATTTCACACCTTTTCTTTTCCACAATACCAAACACTGCTTATTCCCTCTTACTCTATATTTCATAGGGAAAAATAGATGTAATCAACAAGAAATATGTCATTTTTCTACCACCTACCTGTCTCTGTAGTCATGTACTCTGCCTTTCTTCCTCCATTGCTCTTGGCTTGTGTATGGATCAATTTGCCTTTTTCTCAGGTTGTTCTCAGGTTACTGATTTCCTTAGCTCATCTCTAGATGCTGGAGTGCCCTCGAGTTTATTTTTTCAGTCTGCTGATCTTCTCTAGTTGTACTTTCCTTAGGAGGCATTGTTTAGTCCCATGGCTTTAAAGGCTGTCTGTGTGCTGCTGTTTTCCTCGTTTTAAACATATTTAATTACAAAGAGAGAGAGGGAGAGGCAGGTGGGGAGGAGGGAACACCTTCACACTGCAGTCACTCCCTCTTTCTCACGTCGGCAGCCAGTTGGGATCATGGGCTCACACAGCATATCCAGGTGGATCTGGGATGTGAACCTGGAGCTATCCCATATGGCCTCCAGCACTTCTTAGTAGCACCACACCCTACTACGCTGCCAGGTCTCGTATTTTTATCTGTACTCCGCATATCTGTCCTGAGCATGAGAGTCCTACATTTGACTGTTTGCTCAACATTTTCACTTGAGTGTCTCTAACCTAACATGGTTTCTCTTAAATTTCCAAAGGCAAACAAACAAACAAACAATAATAATAATAAAAAGAACAAACAAAAAAATACCTACTTTCTCTCCATATTTTCACAATTACTGTTACATGTAAATGGCACCACTATCCACTCAGTAGTTGTTCAGGCCTAAAGCATGGAAACTGTTCTAAGATCCTCTCTTCCCCTCACTGCCCACTTAAATGCTCCAGCAAGTCTAGCTGTCCATGCTCCCAAAGTACATCTTCAGTCTGACTACATCTCACCATTCGGTGCTACAAACCTAGACCAAACTGTCCCGATGGTTACTTGGTGCACTCAGAAGTCCCTGAAATTACTGTAACTGATGATTCCATGTTTACTTCTGCTTCTCCACATTAGACTAGACTCTGTGAGGGCAATTACTTTATCCTGTACCGAGGTTATGTCCCTCCATAGTAAGGGATCAGTACCAACTTTTGCCTGACTGATATTTCAGTACATCTCTCTTCCAGTGTAGGCATGGAACTATATGAAATGTCCTAGAAATTTCCATTCATAGTAGTCATTGTTGTTTCCTCACATATCAATGGGAGGCTTCAGCAGACATGTTCGGATGTTGCTTCAGCCCGGCACTGTCCCACACAGTAGCTGCTTGTGTGGTTATTGAGCACTTGAAATCTGATCAGTCCAATCCACATGCTTAAAAATGCACACTGGATTTTTAAGATTTAATATGAAAAACATGTAAACCATCTCATTCTCTTCTTTTAATATTGATTGCATGTTTAAATGATAATTTTTGGACATGTAAAGTTAAATTTAAGATACTATTAAACTTCCTCTGATTGATTAAAGTTACGTATGTGTAAGGAACCTCGCAGCTGGAGGCGTGGCTTTACATGGGTATGTCTGTACCAGGTGGTCCTGCTCTGACCAGTAGCTGACACAAGCTGGGCATTTCAAGGCCTATGGAACTCTCCGACCTCTCTGGCCTCTTGCTCCTGTAAGGTCTCATCCAGAGTATGATCAAATCTTCCTGATGCAGGTAATTTATCGGACCATGTGGAGTACTAAAGAGCTCGCTGTCTCAAAGTGCTCCACTGTTTTTCTTAATCTGTTTTACTAGATGCGGGTGCCTCGTGGTTTATATTCCAGGTTTGACATGGCGTACACATTCTGTCAGGTTTGTTCTTTGATCATTCAGCTCAGTCTTCAGGTCTGGTTCTGGGTCTTCTTCTTTTAAATTTGTTAGAGGGCATATGCACATGCTGGACAGAGACAGAGAAAGAGAAGGAGGGAGGGAGAGAGAGAAAGAGAAAATGAGAAATCATTCCCTCCTCTGACACACCCCCTCCTGGGGGTAATGGCCATGTCACAATTCCTTCTCTTCCATTCTCTTGGGATTTTTGACATGCATGCACATGCACCTGAGATGGTTTTTAAGCCACCAAATTGAACTTGAACCACTCAGATGGTTATGTGGGATTCAGTCATCCCACGTACCACGCTACTAGCTGGCCCCAGGTCTGGTTCCTTCTAACTTTTTGCTTTTACCTCTTTAATTGAGACTCTCTTATAATGGCCTTCTCTTAACTCCTGGATTCTGTGTGCCCCAACCCACCTTCCCAGTGAATTTGCAGTGTCCCATGCCTGGTGGCACTGAGCTCACTTACAGTGGTCTGATTTTACTTCTTGAATTTAATCTATACTTTGAGCTCACATGCAGTGGTCTGATTTTTACCTCTTGAATTGAATCTATACTTTAACAGCCTTTGTTTCCACTTTAGCTGTGCTCTGGCAAGTATGGTATTTATTTATTTATTTTATTAACTTTTTACTGACCTAGTATTAGACTACATGGTTACTAGTGAAATACTGGATAGATTGTCTCTTAATAATTATACATTGGGCCTAGCAGGTGGTGAAGTAGTTAGGTGCCGGACTCCCACATGGCTGACAGAGGTTCAAATCTCAGACCCAGTGGCTTGAAACAACACTGGGCACATGTGTGTGTGCCCAAAATCCCAAAGGGAGAATGGATGAAAAGGGATTGTGGTGTGGCCATCCCCCTGGGAGGTAATTTCTTACTTTCTTTCTCTGTCTCTCTGCTGAATGCACATGCCATATAACAAAAAAAATCTCTCCAACAAACAAACAAACAAATAAACAAATAAAGATACATTGGTTGACTGGATCATCAGGCAATGAGACAATGTTAAGTCAATTTAAATAACTTTCAAGCAAGCCTGTGAGAACGAATATACCCAGAATCACAAATCTTGTGAGGTCACACAGGTATAATTACACTGCCAATACTCAACACATTACTTTGTGGTTTTATTTTTATGATATCTGCACTGTGTTTCTAGTATTGCAAGGAATCCAATCCAAGGAAAAAGTGGCATGTCTGAATATTCATGGCATGCCTGAGGGTGGCCCAAAGTGAGGGGATTGTGTACAGAGTGGCAGAACCAGCACTCTGAAGAGTGAAGGCAAGCGACAGGTTAGCTCATCTCCTAGGATGGGCCAAATCGAACACAATAAAATTTAATTTGGCTAATTTTAAGGTTGCAAGTGGTGTCCAAGAGGTTAACCAAAAGGTGGAGAAAACATGACTGAGCAACATGTAAGAGGAAAAAAGGAAGAGTAACTGGTCCTGAACTAAACTCCCCACCCCCACCCCCGGCCCCAGGGTTTTTTGCCAAAGAGCATGTGTGCTTACGGGAGAGAGACATAGAAAGAGAGACAGTGTAATGGATAGTGAGAAATTACCCCCCGTGGGGGGGATGACCATGCCACAATCCCTTCTCCTTCATTCTCCTGAGACTTTGGGAATGCACACCCACCGTGATTTTCAAACCAAAGGGTCTGGGACTTGAGCTGTGGTCGGCCATGTGGGAGTCCAGTGATGTAAGCGCTATACCGTCTGCAGGCCCCCTGAATAAACTCTTAATGTGAGATTTCAGTTACAGGGAGGTGTGACTTAATTAACCTGTGAGTAGACACAGTTTTAAATCATAATAATATATTTATTTCTAATTATTTAATTTTATTAATTAACTATTTTTTTAAAAAAATTGTTATAGGGCATGTGTGCACACTGGAGAGAGAAAGACAGACCTACATGCACACACAGAGGGAAAATGAGAAAGGAAGCCTCAAGATCTGGGACTCCAACCATGGGCCATGTGGGAGTCTAGCGCCCTAACCACCATGCCACCTGCTGGCCCCTCGTGATGCTATATTAATTGTTCTTATTTTGATCCACGAAGGAGGAAAGCCAGATGTGTTTTGCTTTATATATAGGCTCTCTGGTAGAGTGAAATATATTTAAACAAAACTTCTACTTTATAACCTTGTACAATGTTTGACAATAGTTACAAGGTGTGTTGCAAATAGCTTTTTTTATTACAAATATGTTTTAAAGGTTAGTTTATTTTATTAACTCATATACAATTACTTGTCTTCTGGTTTGTTGAAGCAGTGTTAGACAACATTTGCCACAAGAAGTTTGTCCAAATGGCTGGCCATAAAAACTCTGGCACCACATTCATTTGAAGGGCACTCTTGATGAATCCTGCCATTTTCACCCACCTTTTAGTATTTCAGGATAGCCAGCTTAACCTTTCTGTTATGCTTATTCTTCTTGGGAGTGGTGTAAGGCTCTTTTTTTCTTAGCACCACACTGAAATCTCAACATGGGATGAAGCATGGACTCTTTTGCATGTTGTGGTCAAAGTATGTGCATCTTTCTACTTCCTGCCAGCAAAAATCAGTCTCTGTTGACCAGGAGGAATTGCTCCTTTATCCTGGATCTTGGTTTTTATGTTTTCTACTTATCCAGCGGTTTAACCTTGAGGGTGATGGTCTTTCCCGTTTTTATAAAAATCTGCATTTGGTGGCATTTCCACTGCAGGTGGCAGATGGGAAAAGCATATGGTTTTATGTACAGGAGAGTTGCAAAGAGTACTTATGGGGTAATTTCATATGTGTAAAAAAATCTATATACATTTACATACAAAACTGTCAGGATACACAGAAAATTGAAATCAATGGTCGTCTACGTGGAGTGGCTAAAGAGATGTTGAGTGGGTAAAGACAGGTGTTTTTCTTTCATACACTTGGAATAAAGCACCTTCTTATAGTGGAGCTGGTCCCATGATTATGGAGGATGATAATCCCATGATAGGTCATCTGAAAGTTGGAGACCCAAAGGTGTTTATAGCCTGGTTCAGTCTAAGTCTAAAGACCTCAGACCAGAGAAGCTGATGGTATAATGCTCAGTCCAAGGCCAAAGACCTCTCTCTTTCACTCATGGAAAATCAAATAAAGCTTAAAAAATGAAAATTAATATCAAGATATAACATGTAATCTCAGTTAGCTTTAAAAATCTCCTTGAACTATGGGTGAGTATCTTTTGTAAGTTATTCGTTTTTGTTTTTACAATTTTTATAGATTCCTTAAGTTCTAGAAAAGCTTTAATAAAAGAAATTCTTTTTTAAAATTTATTTATTATTATTATCATTGTTATTTTCCAGCTTGATCATAGAGAGACAGAGAGAGAGAGAGGAAGTGAGAAAGCAAGCCACCAGATCCGAGACTAGAACCATGGTCGGCCATGTGGGAATCCAGCGCCCTTAACCACCATGCCACTTGCCAGCCCTTAATAAAAGAAATTCTTTAACAAATGTCCTGCTTAGTATCAAGAACAGAATTCTTACAATTGGTACTTTCAAAAAAATAAAAGTTTAAATTTTTTGTTCTTGGAAATATTTAAAATGGGACCTGGGGTCCCACCAGCAGATGGCCTAGTGGTTATGACACCAGACTCTCACATGGCTGACTGTGGATCTAGTCCTGGACCTAGTGGCTTGAAAATCACATTGGACACTTGTGCATGTGTGCCCAAAATCCCCAGAGGAGAACAGAGGAGAAGGAATTGAAGTGTGGCCATCCTCCTTGGGGAGTGATTTCTTCTGCTGTGTCTGTTCCCTAAGAACACATGTGCCCTAAGTCAAAAACCTCTGAAACAACAACAACAACAACAACAACAACAACACCAAACCCCCCAAAACCAAACAAAAACAAAAAACAGGTCCTAGGATGGTTACTGTCTTGCTACTTTGTTACAGTCTGAATGTGTCCCCTCACATACATGAGTTAAAAACTTAATACCCATTGCAACAGTGTTTAGATGTGGGACTTTTTTGGAAGTGTTCAGGTCGTGAGGACTCTACCCTCATGAGTGGATTCATGTCATTATAAAATGGCTTGGTGGAGAGAGTTTAGTCTTTTTTGCCCTCTGCCTTCTGCCATATGCATTATTCTTCTCTGAAGGATGCAATATCAAAGCACCATTCTGGGAGCTGTGAGCAGCTGTCACCAGTCAACTGAACTTGACAGCACGATTATCATTGTTATTTTCCAGCTTGATCATAGAGAGACAGAGAGAGAGAGAGGAAGTGAGAAAGCAAGCCACCAGATCCGAGACTAGAACCATGGTCGGCCATGTGGGAATCCAGCGCCCTTAACCACCATGCCACTTGCCAGCCCTTAATAAAAGAAATTCTTTAACAAATGTCCTGCTTAGTATCAAGAACAGAATTCTTACAATTGGTACTTTCAAAAAAATAAAAGTTTAAATTTTTTGTTCTTGGAAATATTTAAAATGGGACCTGGGGTCCCACCAGCAGATGGCCTAGTGGTTATGACACCAGACTCTCACATGGCTGACTGTGGATCTAGTCCTGGACCTAGTGGCTTGAAAATCACATTGGACACTTGTGCATGTGTGCCCAAAATCCCCAGAGGAGAACAGAGGAGAAGGAATTGAAGTGTGGCCATCCTCCTTGGGGAGTGATTTCTTCTGCTGTGTCTGTTCCCTAAGAACACATGTGCCCTAAGTCAAAAACCTCTGAAACAACAACAACAACAACAACAACAACAACACCAAGCCCCCCAAAACCAAACAAAAACAAAAAACAGGTCCTAGGATGGTTACTGTCTTGCTACTTTGTTACAGTCTGAATGTGTCCCCTCACATACATGAGTTAAAAACTTAATACCCATTGCAACAGTGTTTAGATGTGGGACTTTTTTGGAAGTGTTCAGGTCGTGAGGACTCTACCCTCATGAGTGGATTCATGTCATTATAAAATGGCTTGGTGGAGAGAGTTTAGTCTTTTTTGCCCTCTGCCTTCTGCCATATGCATTATTCTTCTCTGAAGGATGCAATATCAAAGCACCATTCTGGGAGCTGTGAGCAGCTGTCACCAGTCAACTGAACTTGACAGCACGTTGATCTTGGACTTCTCAGCCTCCAGAACTGTGAGAAATGTATTTCTCTTGTTCATGAATTACCCATCTGTGGTACATTGTTATAGCAGCAAAATGGACTGAAACACCTCTTCTGGGTATGATCTACTATAATTGAACATAAATCTACCTTGACAATCAAGACACAGTTTAAATTTCAGAGCCCCTTTGTAAGTACTGTGAAATTCCAAAGACAGCAACTTGTTCTATCCAGGGGTGCAAAACACTATGTAGGGGTTTCTTGATACATTACAGCTATATGAAGAGTTTTTTTCTTAAATCCTTTACATATTTTATAAGAATAGAGAATGTGTCTGGCATACTTGACAAGTAAGGACACTGAGAAATACAGAATATTTCTCATTTGCAACTGTGAGAAAAGGATGTAAGCCAGAGCTATAACCCTGTCACCTGTATTTTGTAGTTGTCGTTCAAAGTTTTTTCCAGTGGATGGTCCTTTTTCGCAGGCTGACCCTCACGTCATCTCTCTCTGTCCACCCAGCGACTGCACTCAGGTAATGAGTCTAGTAACCTCTTCTTTCTACTTCAGGAATAGTTGAAGGAGTTCATCACTCTTGCTGAAGTGACTACTTCTAAGGTCTAACTAATTTTGGCCAGGTTTATTCCTTGATAAATGTGAAACTTCAACTGGAACTGTCCTCCCTAAACCTGAGAATGTCTTTTTTAAATGTATTTTTTTTTTTTTTTTGGAGAGATTTTCACTGTAGGGCGCGTGCGTTCGCCAGACAGACAGAGAGAGACATAGAGACAGAAAGCGAGAAATCACCCCCCAGGGGGGATGGTCACGCCGCAATCCCTTCTCCTCCATTCTCCTCTCGGGATCTTGGGCACGCACGCACACGCGCCCGGCGTGAGTTTTAAGCCACCGGGTCCGGGACACGAACCGCGGTCGACTACGTGGGAGTCCAGCGACATAGCCATTACGCTAACTGCTGGTTCCCAACCTGAGAATGTCTTTAATGACATTACTGGGGTTGGGGAACAAAGGAAAGGGAATCCAGTGTTCTTGCCTTTTGGAGTATCGATGACATGAGGTTTCCTTATGTGTGGGTTCCAATTCTTCTTCCCTTTATGACTTCCAGTAAAGATTTTTTTGAGGAGGTTGAAAATGAGTTAGCAACTGTGTGTGTGTGTGTGTGTGTGTTTGAGAGGTTTTTGCTATAGGGCGCGTGCGCTCGCCAGACAGAGAGAGAGAGAGACAGAGAGACAGAAAGTGAGAAATCACCCCCAGGAGGATGGCCACGCCACAATCCCTTCTCCTCCATTCTCCTCTCGGGATCTTGGGTACGCACGCACATGCGCCCGGCGTGAGTTTTAAGCCACCGGGTCCGGGACGCGAACCGCAGTCGACTACGTGGGAGTCCAGCGACATAGCCATTACACTAACTGCTGGTCCCAGCAACTGTGTTTTTAATTACAATTGAGAGTTAGCATTTGTGCCACCTTGTCTGTATAAATAATATATTTTTCCCAGTTTTATTCTAACTACTTAATAAAATCAATTACTTTTAAAAAATATTTACTTAATTTTATTTAACATCATCATCACCATTATTATTATTTTTAAAAAATTTGCTATAGGGTCCATGTGCTCACCAGAGAGAGAGACAGAGAGACAGGGAGGGAAAATGAGAAAGCAAGCTGCCAGGTCTGGGACTCAAACCATAGTAAGCCATGTGGCAGTTCAGTGCCTTAACCACCACCCCACCTGTTGACCCAAAACCCAATTCATTTTAATGCATGTATGCTACTTATTCTTTATATAGGGATCATTCATAGATCAGAAACAAAATGATATTCTTCAGAGGCAATGCCGTATAGTGGAGAAGGCTCAGTCAAGTCTCTTACTGTTGGTATAGATTCTAGCAAATACTTTGCTCTTGAATTTTCTAATATCTTAGGTGGAAATAATAATATTTTCTCCTCCATCCCCACAAGTTTGTTAAATAAGATCTAAATGAAAAAGACCTAGTACAGTGGTTGAGACGGAGTTCCTCACTAACTCACATCATTACTGGTCGACGTCTGTTATAGTCAGCATGTCATTATTATCCACCACCACTCCTCTACCATTGTCATCACTTCACCTGGGAAAGTGCTGTTTATCTTTTTCATTCTTCCCCAAAGAAAAAACCTAACACAATAACAAATCCCCAAGTGGTTTATTATGGATCTCAAAAAAGGCTTTAGGCTCTTGTAATAGGACCATGACTAATAGATTAATAGAAGAAGAAATCTTCATGAGAATAGTTTCCCCCTATTTTATTTATTCCAGGAACCTTTTCCTCTGGAAGTTAGTAGAAGATGTTCATTTGAAATACACGCACGTAGACACACACACACACACACACACACACACACACACACACATTTTCATAAAGGGTGGCCAACCTCATACTTTAGTATCTCCTACATTATAAACTGATCTGTCTGTTGGGTGGTTATGCAAACCTCTGAAATTATTATTACTAGCATTTTTATCTTTTTTTTTTTTAATGATAGAGAACACATGTATGTGCAGGAGAGAGAGAGAGAAAGAGAGAGAGAAAGAAAGGATGGAGAGAGGGAGAGAAAGCAACCTTGACAGGGACTGCTCACACTGTGATCCCCTTCCCCCAGCCCTCCAGCTTCTCAGGATCTTGGGCTCCCATATGCACACCCAGGGTTTTTAAGCCTGCCCTGGGATGCAAACCCATGTTTAGCCAGGTGGTTTCCGGCACTGCAGTCCAGTGTCCAATGAACTGTGCTCCAGCTGGGCTGAGATGATTATTAGTTAGCTGATTTTATTTTTGAAATCCGAAACTGTTCTAAACTATTTTACATAGGGAGGTTAGCCTGGGATTATGGTCTTTCTGGAGGAAGAACGGAGCTAAAATGCCATCCTTAACCATATCAAGGGCTCTTACTAGCGGCATGATTTATCACTGTTGATGCTGACCTACCTCCATGGCAGGTCTGACCGCACACTGTACGTGCAGTTCACACTTGAGAGGGGGAGTTATGCTCTACCTCCTTGGGGGCAGAAAAGCTACATAAATTATTTAGAATTCTTCTGAATGAGAAATCTGTCTACTCCCCATTTATTTACTCATTCAATTATTTATCTCTATCAGTATGGACACGTGGAGTTTTTGATCTGATTGGAAAATAAAAGACACAAAGTAAAGCAGGATTTTTTCAAAGTAAAGAAGGAATGAAAAAAAAATAATTCCCGTTTATTCTCATTAACAGTCACAGTGAGAAAAATTCAGAACTATTCTAGTAGCTATGCTGATGTGTTTATACATGTTCCACAGTTTTTCAATATTTAATATGTATACAAGGATAGGAGTTAGAATTTATATTTTAAAATAAAATACACATATCTGAGGCATACCTTAGATATTTGTCTGTCAGAAAATATTGGAGACATGAATGAGGCTAACCGGAATATAGCACAACATAATGAATTAGAATCTTGGACCTTAACCTAATGAGGCCTGTACGAAGTTTGAGCATCACAAGGTAGATGCTCCAAAGCAGGGGTAATTTGCTTCACTATTCTTGGGGGAAAAAAGGAAAAAAAAGCAAGTAATTGCTTCATAATTTTCTTTTTCTTTTCGTTTCTTTTCGTTTCTTTTCTTTTCTTTTCTTTTCTTTTTTCTTTTCTTTTCTTTTCTTTTCTTTTCTTTTCTTTTCTTTTCTTTTCTTTTCTTTTCTTTTCTTTTCTTTTCTTTTCTTTTCTTTTCTTTTCTTTTCTTTTTTTTTTTGAGAGGTTTTTGCTTTCCAGAGAAAGACAGAGAACAGAAAGCGAGAAATCACCCGCCCCCCCACCCACCCCCCCAGGGAGGATGGCCACACTGCAATCCCTTCTCCTCTGTTCTCCTCTCGGGATCTTGGGCACACACGTGCACGCGCCCGGCGTGAGTTTTAAGCCACCGGGTCCGGGACACGAACTGCGGTCGATTACATGGGAATCCAGCGACATAGCCGTTACACTAACTGCTAGTCCCCATAATTTTCTTTTAAAGTTAATTCTCTTCTTAAAGGGGAGACTTACAGTTCTAATTTCATATTTTCCATCTCAAAGAGGGTACTTATGCTATTCTGATTCCACAATTATGACCACGAGTAATTGCATTTGTTCCCAAACCTATTTAAGCCAAATTATGTTTGTTTTTAAAATTATGTATCTTACCTACAGATCACAAAAACCTACTGTGGAATATGACAATACTTGTTCCTATGAAAATTGAACTTAATTCTGTGGAAAGACATGCTAAATGTAATTTGTTGAATTAGGTAAAATAATAACATGGGTAAACGGTAGAGGAGAAAATTGTAAAAATAGAGAAATTTATGTACTCAGACTACTTTAAAAGTATTTAGCTTTTTACTCTACTTACAAAATAAATTGGAGGGACCAGCAGTTAGTGTAATGGCTTTGTCACTGAACTCTCATGTAGTCAACCGCGGTTCGAGTCCCGGACCTGGTGGCTTAAACTCACACCAGGCGCATGTGCGTGCGTGCCCAAGATTCCAAGAGGAAAGTGGAGGAAAAGGGATTGCAGCATGGCCATCTCCCCTAGGGGATGATTTCTCGCTTTCTATCTGTCTGTCTCTGTCTTTCTGGTGAGCGCAAGCGCCCTCTAGCAAAAACCTCTCCTAAATAGACAGATAGATAGATAGATAGATAGATAGGTAGATAGATAGGAAATCATAAACATTGTAACATAGGTAGGGCACTTGTATATCCTGGATTGCCAGGGACCATTCTGCTCGATGGTTGGTGAACTAGTGTCCCATCTAACTTAGTATTTTCCCCCCCAAAAAACAAAGTAATATCACTAGTATTTGTATTAAAGTAAGCCAGATAGGTTAATCCTGTATTTGGTATTGTGAACTTATACCAGGGCCTCTTTACTGGTGTGTGAAATGCATGTACCATGAACAAAGATGACTTATTGAAAAAGTTTTGTACTATAAAAGTATTTACTGAAAGAAGTGCCCTGAATGTAGGCCAAAAATGCAATATTCTGAAAATACTAGGTTCAACTTTTTACAAATTTCTAAGTGAGAAAATTTACTCTGCAGAAAGTGAGAATATTTAATTAAAAATATTATGCCTTCAGAGAAAAGCTCATTGAAGGTGTCAACCTTTAAAAATTTATCAGCTATAAAATTCAACTTAATGATAATTGCAGACAATTTTGTGAAAAAGAAAAAAGAAAAGGAAGCAAACCAACGAGTAAAAAAAGCATATTTAAAAAGTACATCAATCAGAAAAATACCAGTGATGCAGTATTAGAGAGACATGGCTAAGAAACTAAAGTGTGTGAATGTATACCAAGACTGACTAAATACTTTTTTTATTTTTAAATAATCAACATCGAGGTTTAAAAATATTTGCGTTAACATTTTTTAAGAACAATTTAAATTTTGAAAATAGTTTTTTTTTTTTTTTTTTTGAGAGATTTTTTGCTATAGGGCATGTGTGCTTGCTGGAGAGAGAGAGAGAGACAGAAAATGAGAAATCATCACCCGGGAGGACGGCCACACCACAATCCCTTCTCCTCCATTTTCCTCTTGGAATTTTGGGCACATGTACAAGTGCCCAGTACGGGTTTCAATTCTCTGGGTCTGAGGTTTGAACCACAGTCAGTCATGTGGGAGTCCAATGACATAGCCCCTATACCACCTGCTGGTCCTGAGGATAGTTTTTTTTAAATGAGATTTTTGCTATAGGGTGCATGTGCTCGCTGGAGAGACAGAGAGACAGGAAATGAGAATTCACCCCCTAGGGGGTATGGCAATGCTGCAGTCCCTTCTCCTCCATTCTCCTTTTGGCATTTTGGGCATGCACACACATGCACTTAGCATGAATTTAAGCTGCCAGGTCTGGGACTCGAACCATCTTTGACTATGTGAGTACAGCAACATAACCATTACACCATCTGCTGGTCCCTTGAGAATAGTTTTTAAAAATAAGTCCAGTTGTTAGTCAATAAGTATTTCAAACACTTATGTATCATTTTCTTTCAGTGACTTCTTTCACTCTCAGAAGTTCTAACATGCATGAAAAATGATACGGTCATCTGTAATACAGACACGGAGCTCTAATAATTAATTTCATAATCAAAGAATAAGTCTTTGGATCATTTTATTTACAGTGCTGAAAAATTGTACAAGTCTATATCTAAACAAAATACAATATGTATTCTTTCCATGCATGTAATTCTATTTTATTGATGAACAAATACATTAGAATTTTAGCTGTATAGAACAAACTAGATAGATGAGACTAGGTAGAAGTTAGTCTCTAATGGGCTGGCAAGTGGTATGGTGGTTAAAGGCACTGGACTCCACATGGCGGACCATGGTTCAGGTCTCGGACCTGGTGGCTTGCTTTCTCACTTCCTCTCTCTCTGATCAAACTGTAAAATAATAATGATAATAAATAAAGTTAAGTAAAATAATTCTTTAAAAAAAAGAAGTTAATCTCTATCTCCACATGAAGAGTAGTAAGTTGTGAAGCTAGAATTAGGTCCAAAGTCTGTGCTATTATTGACTCTACCATGTGGTAGTTACAATGCTTTCAGCTATAGGAAGGAAAACCCAACTACAGTGTCCCACTTTAACAACAAGGGTTTGACTCCCTTGATTGTGAGAAGTCTAGGACTAGGGGGGAGATCCAGGATTGGTGGATTTAGTGGCTCAACCATGTCCTTACGACCCAGATCTTTGTATTCTTTTAGCTCCTTCTGATTGCAAGATAGCATAATAAACGGTGGAAAAGAAGAGGGTGCTAGTTTTCTCTTGCATTCTGTGTTATTATCAGAGAAAACTTTTTGAGAAACTCCAGTAAACCTATTTGTAAGTTTCCTCAGTTAGAATTGAATCACATTCCAGACTTGAAACAGTCACTGTTGAGGGGAAAGAGACTGCATGATTGGCTGACACCAACTACTTCTTTCCTTAGCACACAAGAGACTTAAAACCAAAGTCTGGTCCACTACCATGGGAGAAGGGACCTGCATTTTGGGTATATATAACATATTTATATTTATATTATCTTTATATATTTATAACAATTTGCTGTGTCTTATTTTATCATATCCAATTATGTTGTGGCCTCCTTTCTCTACATATTGTAATCACACTTAATCTATGAGAATTCTCCTCTAAATCGTAATTGGTAGATATGCTATCACCACATGTAAAATGAGTCTTTAGCAGCGATATATGCAGGGGAGTGTGTGTGTGCGGGGGGGGGGATTTCTAAACTTTCTCTCTGGCTTTCTCTTTTTTTTGATGAGTTATAGAAAGAGGTATTTTGATCAATTTCACCATCCTGAAGTCTTTTTCACAGGCTCCCAGCTAGCCAGGATCACAAGGCCCGCTGGTGTGCCCAGCATGTTCAGGTTGGCCCAGGATTGGAATGCAGGTCTTCCTTGTGGCTGGAGTATCACACAGCAGTTTCCTACCACATACGCCACTACGGTTGGGCCTGCAGTTGTGTTTAAGCCTCTCTTCTTTTAGAAATATCCTTAAATCTCTTGGTTAAATTGGATACCTACTCTACTACATAGTGTTAAGTAAATATTGAATACCTAATAGATACAAAATAACCTATGAATTCTGGAGAGATATAGAATGACTATGATATAGTTTCTCTCATTAAGGAGCTTAGACTTAAATAAATATAATTACTGTAATTTAAGCCTGTGATGTAATTTTATTTTCTAAGTAGAATAAATTTCAAGCAACAGCTAGATCTCTTAGCCAGTAATACTAGGAAGCCTGGTGTGAGTTCAAGCCACCAGGTCCAGGACTTGAACCACGATCGACTACATGGTAGTCCAGCGACATAGCCATTACACCAACTGCTGGTTTCATGTATGTTCTTTTTTACACTTAAGTAAAGTCCTAACCCAGGGCAATTTGATAAAGATAGTGTCCTAATTGCTAATTGACAAACTGGAAGAAAACAAAGTTAGATCCCTTCCTCATATCATGTATCAGGACAAATTATAGATGGATTATTTATAAAGATCTAGATTTTGTAAAAGTGAAACTATTAAAATAGGAAACATAGGAAGAAATAAGACAGGACACTGAGAAGAAAAGGGAGAAAAGAGCAAATGTAATTCATCATACACGTAAAAATAGTGTAACAAAAGTTACCACAAATGAAATCACAACACAAATGATAGGATGAAAGAGAAATAATATAAATCACAAAAGAGGGTTATGTTTTTCTTTTTATTCTTTTTTTAGAGAGATTCCCACAGAACTAATTGGGTGGTTGGTGTCTTAAGAAACATGCATGTGTGTACATGACCAAAATCCTGAGAGGAAAATGCAGTCTGCATCCCCCTGGGAGGGGAGTTGGCGCTTTCTTTTTCTCTTTCTTCCTGGCAGGTATACACCCTCTATAGTAAACTAAAAAAAATTAAAGAAAAAAAAAAGAGCTATGGGATAGACTGTTAGTGTAACAGAGAGGAAAGAGCATGTGTTTTGGAGTTAGAGAGATCTGGGTTGACCCAGGTTTGAATTCTACTAGTTGTGAATACTTGGGCTATTTATTAATCTGTCTGCACCTCAAGTGTTTTAATCTGTAAAATGAGGACACACCTGTTGTTTGCTGTGAAGATTAAATGAAATAACTTTATTAATGCAGTTTTTTTTTACAAAACAGTCAATTACAAAACTGTATAATGACTCAGAATTTATACCAATTATTTCTTACTTACTTGAACTGCAAAGCAGATGCTCCTGTCAGATGCATTTCTTCCAGAGACTCAAGGACTCAGGCTCCTTCTTTCTAGCTCATAGTCTCCATGCCAGTCATCCAGAAGGGCCAGGGAACCCGGAGGACCTCAGAGACGAAAATTTACATGGACTAGGCATAAAAGTGGTGCACATTGCATGTGCTCACACTCTAGCGATTAGAGTCCAGCCTCATGGTCAGATCCAAGAACAGCGTGGGCTGGAAATACAGCCTAACCTGAGTGTAAGAGGAAAAGGAAATGGCTTGGTGAACTGTTGGCAGTTCTGCCACAGTGACCTAGAATCTTGCAGATGTGTAATACTTACTTTTTTCTATTTGCTTCTCTAGGTTCCTTCACGTCTTATCTAAATATTGAAAAGAGTTTTTATCTACTGGGGATCAGATGCATGACATTTAAAATGGAATATATTAATTTTGAAGTCATAAAAAAAGTTTTTTAGCTCAGGGGTCTTCTTAGCCTGGTAATACTTGGCCTGCGAGGGTCTTGGTTCATTGACAGTCAGTGCTAGAGACAACACCTGAGGCATTCAATAAATGTGTGTTGAATGCCTAACTGAATATATATACTCTCTTTATTTTAATCAAATACCGTGACTGAGCCCACGTGGTACCCTTTTGTAAGGCATATGATAAACTACAAGGAACTAAACAGGCGTCCTAGAGACTATTGCACTGCCATCCAAGAACTGGCGTTTGACTTCACTTGCTATGGAAAGGGGTTGTATTTATAACCTAAACTTACATTTAAACTACAAATGTCTGTTTTGTTTTTATTGTTATTAAATGATTTCTGTGCATTTATGCTTTGGTGAGGCTAGATAAATGCAAAAGCTACTGATGATTTCTGCTCATCAAAATCAGGATTGTGAGAGTACTTGCAAACACATAAGAGGTTTGAATTTCAGTTTTTCATTTCTTCTTAGATGGTTGATCTTGAGCAACTTACATTATACTTATGGGCTTCACCTGTTTCATCTGATGAACCAGGATAAGGCTAAAACCTAGGTTGTATACTTGTAGTGAGTTTTAAATGGGACAAAGCATGTAATAAAACGAATATATTTTCTGGTATACAGTCAATTCTCAGTAAACTTTTATATTAATGTTAACAGCAATAATGATGCTAATAACAGCATAAAAATAATAGAAAATAGTAATCTTACCAGGGAATGATGTATAATACTTTTCTTAGCACACTGTAGATGTACAATAACAATCCTTAAACATCTTTTCCTTTACGAGCCATAAACCCCTAGAGAAACACAGGACAAAGTTACAATATGCTTCTTGACATGCCCAGAGCAAGCTTTTGTTCTCACCTGAGTGTTCTGACACTGCGTAATTTGATAGTAAACAAATTATGTCACATGCTTGGCATGTACTCAGTAATAATTTTAAAAAGCCACTAGAGGGCGCTACTTTGTTAGGAAAATAAAAGCACCTCCCTACAGTAGCATTCAGTCTGCAGCCGCGGCGTCTGATGTTAGGGTTAGAACTCATCTCTGCTGTGAGTATCCGGATACAATTTATTCATTTACCGTTTGTATTGGAAGTAAAGAGCAATAGTTTAGGTAAGCCACAAAAGTTGATTCAAATAAAATCCTAGTCTTTTCTTTGAGTAAAGATTTATACCTATTCTAGGAGGAAAAAGCTGTGAATATTTCTTACCAAACACAACATTCTGAGGCTGAGTTTCTTGTGAGAGAAAAAACTGGTTTTAATATGTGTGCTGTGCTCTTACTAGATATCTATTGTTTTAAGTTTGGTAAAATGATTTAATTCTGTCTTTGGTTGTTTTATATTATAAAGGTTAGTGAAAACGAAGAGCTTCTTGTATTATTTTTTGCCCTCTGAAAAATACTATGCCAGTGATCCAAAGGTCACAGATATATTCATGTAGATGAGGTGCAGATAAACCAAGTGCGGTACTCTGGGTGTAAAGTGGGTGTCATGTCGGCAAGAGGTTGTATGAAGTGTCAGCATCAATTATGAATAACGGCCTTTGCAGCTCTACTAGGCGGCAGGTGCGTCTTTGTGGAGCTAATTACCTACGGACGAAACACAGTCAACATGGGTCTAGTCAAAAGATTTCCGCAGATTAACTGTCGTTTTATCCCTCCACCATGAAGTAACGACAGAGATGGAAGAAGGTTGCCAGTAGTTGGGTTAGAGGAAGAAATAGATGGAGAGACTTAGAAGAATCCTAGTTCTCCGACAGAGGTGAATTATACAGAAACTGAGAGTTCTTCATTTTTGATTTCTGATAGAAGACTTAGCTTCCTGAGGGATCTTTTCCAACTACGTGTGACTTCCGAAATACAGGAGTTGAGGAAAAGGCTTTCTGATTTTGTCTCATCTTAGTGAAAGGAACAGCTAAAAAGTTTCAGACGAAATGATCTTGAGTCCAACTCCTCAAGTCTTTTGAATTTCTCAGAGCCAAGGTAACCATTCAACAGTCTGAGTGTGGGACATGAGTAAATAACCATATAATCATGTTACGGTTATGGGACTGACTCGTGTGTGTGCATGTGCACATGCGTGTGTGTACACACGAATCCCACATGCTCACATATGCTGGATTACAACTTTAAAAGACCGTGTCAGAGAGCTTTCTTAATTTTTATTTTTTTTCATTCTCTGCCTTACCTTACTTGAATTTTTAGTGTTAATCCAGTTTCATTAGCTCGTTTGTATATTTATCTTTTGGAATATTTTTTTGTAAGTTAGGTAGTTATTGGTGGGAGGAAAAGGGAGGAGGGTCAGATTTTCTGATTATTTTTCACTGGTGGATGTTTTTCAGTCCCTACTTTAAATTCTATACAGAGAATTTGAGACTGGTAACATTTGAGTGGCACTAAAATATGAAAAAAAAGTCGTATGTCAATTTTTGTTAATGTAGTTAGTGTCTTTCTTTTGAAATCCACTGAGGATACCAGTAAAATGGAATGGGTTATCTCCTTGTCCACCTCAGGGGAGTAAGCGAAGTCTAATTTATACCTTTCTGGATAAATAGCGCCTACAGTTGATCAGGAAGGGAATTGTCAAGTGTGGGCTGAGTGTTTGCTGAGAAAAGACCTCTGCTTTTATTTTCCAGCTGCATGAAAGAATGACTGATAGATAAGCACGCTGAATTGTAAGGAAGCTGGGTTTAGTGGTCTCGAGGCCAGTAGCTTTACCTGGGATAAACCGTGGAGGTGACTAAGCTTTTGTTTTTAGTTTGCTTCTTTTTGTTTTTCTGTTGCAGGGAAGAGTAGCATCTGTTTTGTTTGTATCAGAGAATTGTTGGAAGTAACATATGAAAGAGTGCCCTAAACTAGAAAGGCCAGTGCAACCGTTGCCATGGTATGTGTCAATGTGGTCATCAAAATAGGCGAGATAAATGGAATACTCATGGGAAAATGCCCTGCTTGTTTTCCTATTCCTTGATTTTTTACAAGAATTATTTAACTTAATTTAATTTATTTATCTATTTATTTTTAGTTTGACCAGAGAGGGACAAAGTGAGAGAGAGGGAGAGGGAAAGTGAGAAATTATCCCCTGGGGGAATGCCACACTGCAATCGCTTTTCTTCCATTCTCCTCTCAGGATCTTGGGCATGCACACACACATGCCCAGTGTGAGTTTCAAGTCACCGGGTCTGGGACTCGAACTGTGGTCGGCCATTTGGGAGTTGATGTAACTGCTATGCTACCTGTTAGCCCCCCATTCCTCGATTTTCTTCAGTATCCTGACTTCTCATTTTGAACATCACTATCTTGCAACTGACCGTATTGAGTATTTCAGACTGACAATGAATGCAAAAGATGCGATGAGGAGGAGGTAGGAAAAGGCCATTCATCGTCCCACGTAGGGTATGGACTGTCACTGCCAACACCCAACAGCTGCGCTTTTGCATGACCCAGTTTCTGCTTTAAGGCACATTGTGTTCTTGGTCTCTTAAACTTAGATGCTCAGATAATTCCATGGAGTCCAAATACATGGAACTCTTTCTTCTGCTGCTCATATTTTTTCATTGGGAACTTTAGAGAAGCACCATTTTTTCAGTACCTCCCTATGGTCTAGCTTGGTGGCTCTCAAACTTGGGCTCTAGGTTTCTTTTTTTAAAAGAATTATTTTATTTAACTTTATTTATTTATTTAAATTTAATCAGGGGCAAGGAGATAGAAAGTGAGAAACCAAGCCGCCAGGTCTGAGACTCAAACCACAGTTGACCATGTGGGGGTCCAGCGCTGTTAGCTACCACACTACCTGCTGTCCCCTCCAGGTTTCCTTGTATTGCCTCACTGGACTGAGTATTGTTAGGTGGACCTCTCTTTGCTCTTATGTCCTTAAGGAGGTTTAACAAGTGACAACCCTGGTTTTCCTGTCTATATTGATCTCACACACCTGCATACACACCCCTTGTATAACCCAGGCTTAGCAATATGCATGAGGTGAGACAGACCAAAAGGTCAAGATATTGCCATTGCCTTTGCCTTTATCATAGATTAAACTAATATCGGAGAATGTGACTTAGGGATGTGGCAGTAATGGTGTCACAATACAGATTACAGGCTCAGCCAGAGTCAGTGTGGAACCTGCTGGATGACAGTCTGTCCCCATAAAACTTAAAGGCATGGTGAGGTGTGTAGACCCTCTCAGGGAAGCTGGCCCCCCCGGCAATGTGGGGAGAAGTGGGCTGAGCTATGTCTACATAGATACATCAATCAGATAACTGACACTCCCTTTCCAGGGTAAGAAAACGTGGGAAAAGCCCATTATGGGAAACTGGAGGGAAGAGAAAAACTGTACTCTCCATCCCAAAATATTATCTAGGAGCTTGCTTCCTTGTTATGGAGTGGAAGCATCACGTGTGTGGAAAGTCAGTTGTTGCCACTATCTTAGATGGGAAGTCTGCCGTCTATCCAGACAGCCCTCCTCGTCACGCTGTCTCACACCAGTGTCTGTCTGGTGGACCTGCAGGGAACCCTGGCGAGAGACATCTTTTTTCCCTAACAGTATCCAATGGGTCAGTTTATATCAAAGCCCCAAATACTCTACCCTATTCTCAATCCAAGTTATACCTAGCTACTTTATCCAGGTTTATTAGAGGTTTTGCAGTGATATTAAATGACCACTGAAGGTATTCCAAGAATAACATACCTCAGCTAGATGTCCTAAATTTAAATGTAATCTCGGCCCATTATTACATTCCTCAACAATAATTAAAAGTGCAATCTAAAATCTCTTCAGTCTTACAGTTCTAATAAATTAAAACTCAAACTCATTGTTTCACCTTTGTGATTTCAAAGAAATTAGCGAAAAAGATCTATACTCTCCCATTCCTTGTTCTAATCTGTGTCAGCAGAGAGTTCTCAGTGGTCAGAGATGACATGGTCCCTTCAGCAACTGCAGCCTGGGCTATTTCTTGTGGAATGAGTCTAGCACCTTTACAGTTTTAGAAATTGCATTAATTTGGGGCCAGCAGGTGGCATGGTGGTTAAGGCTCTGGACTCCCACGTGGCTGACTGTGGTTCAAGTCCTGGATCTGGTAGCTCTCTCTCTTTCTGGTCAAA
>NW_006159556.1:5776579-5802075 GCF_000334495.1 Tupaia belangeri chinensis | reverse complement strand
TATGCTCCTCCTCTTTCTGGCAAAAAAAAAAAAAAAAAAAAAAAAAAAAAAAAAGAAGAAATCACATTCATTCAATGTCAAGTTTCTGGTGTGTCTCATTGTTTAAAAAGGATTCACGGGACTATTATGGTACTGGTTTCATTCCTACCAAATTTGGAAAAACAATTCATACCTAGCTCCTAGAACAGGTTTAACAGGGAAAATCATTTTCCCCAAACTCAGTATTTAGTGGTATTGATAATTCTAGAAGAGAGCCTATGAAATCTGAGAACAGAATGGACAGCCTGGATCGTTGTCTGATCAAGATGCTATGCCATCTATGCCTATCTTTTAAAATTGTCAGTTTGAGAGCTTAAATTCCACTGGGAGAAGTAACCTAAAGAACCACCTCTGGCACTAAGGAATTAATAGCTCGTGTGGCCCACGTGGCTTTACTTAAGGCCTCAGAAAACCTGCTTGTGGAAAAACAGCCCCTCTCTGTATAAAAGTCATGCCTGTTACCAAATCGCCACACTCTGCAGCTCCCCAACAAATTAAAAATCCCCTAGTGCCTTTTCCCAGCAGGGTCTACAGCTGCTGTGAAGGCCCATTGGTTCCAGGTCCACAGCACAACCATGAAAGGAGTTGCATGTGCGACATAAGCTCCCACAACCCTCAGTCAGCAGCAGCTGTCACCTGACTTCACCCAGTCCCTAAAGATTCGGTGTCATTTTTGTCCCCACATTTCATTGCACATCTATTTCTCAATGCCCCTGGCTCAAGGCACCATATTCTAACACTCCCTTGAGCTGAATATCCAAATTGTACACAGAGGCAAAGGCAGGCTGTCCTCTGAAACCTGGGGCACAGAATAACAGAGCTGGGTGTCTGTAGTCTGTATTTACGTGGATCCCAAGAGCAGGGCAGGCAGAAGACGCTGGAATACTCAGGTCTAACGAGGAAATCACCAGTCAAGTGACTCACTCCATCTTTGTGCATAAGAAGCTGGAGGTAATGAGGATAAATCCCACATCATGAAAAGCAGAGGAGCGAAGTTCTAGTCGGCCCTAACAAAACTCGATTAGGTTTTCCACTGTTGCCTTCTTTGACAGCCTGTATTTGAAACCAGTTTCACTCTCCAGAATGAAAAACCCAAACCAAAACAAACCAATAAGCACAAAAGGCTTATGTGTTCTAAGTTGTTGAGAAGCTCATCAGTAGAACGGCTTCACTGATGCATCATCAATTTCAATTCTGCTGCAGAAGTTTCCCCAGGTGCTTTACATATGCTAGCTGCAACTGATTTCTTCACACACTCAATGTAACACTTTTCTGGAAATGCTTGGTTAAGTCTCATTTTCCAAAAGTAGGCTGGAAAGATTTCAAATAATGTGAATGGAAAAAAAAAAGAACAAGAACAGATAGGAAAATGATTCACAGTGCACATCGATATAGGGGGATGTAATTATATTAAATGAGGAAACAATTGTGAAAGCACTTGGCAAACTTGTGAAGTACCCTGTGAAGATACATTTTTTTTAGCTGTTACATTCTGTGCAAATGGATTGCAGTTTAAAGTCCATAGTTCCTATCCTAAGAGTTTTGTTACAAACTTTCAAACCTAGTTCTACCCCCTCTTAATGAAATAGAGGGCTTACAGTGGTAAATGATCTCTCTAAACCTTAGAGTATATGGTCACCTTAAAAATTACCTGTGGGGGGATGTGCAGTTAGCGTAATGGCTATGTCGCTGGACTCCCACGTAGTCAACCGCGGTTCGTGTCCTGGACCCGGTGGCTTAAAACTCACGCCGAGTGCGTGTGCGTGCGTGCCCAAGATCCTGAGAGGAGAATAGAGAAGGGATTGCAGCGTGGCCATCCCCCATGGGGAGGGGAAGATGATTTCTCGCTTTCTCTCTCTGTCTGGTGAGTGCACGGGCCCTATAACAACAACAACAACAAAAAATTACCTGTGGGGGGCCAGCAGGTGGCATATTGATTAAAGTGCTGGACACCTACATGGCTGACCACAATTTGAATCCAGGACCTGGCAGCTTGAAACACACTGGGCACGTATCCATGCATGCCCCAAATCTGAGGTGGAGAATGGAGGAGAAGGGTTGCATCGTGGCCATCCCCTCCCACCCCAGGGGGTTGTTTCTCATTTTCTCTCTCTCTTTCTCCAGCGAGTATGCATGCCCTATGGCAAAAACCTTTTTTTTAAAAAAATTCACCTTTGGCACTAGGGAATTATCAGCTCTTAAGGGAAAATCCCTCTACGTACATGGTCTCTTCTACAAAAACATATGCTGGGCAAGCTCAGGGACTTGCATTGTTTCTACATTCTCATTTGGCACACCTTCAGGCTGTGCATTTCTAGCACTAATTTACTGTGGGTTCTGTCTAGTGAATTTCCCTTGCTCTCTCCTGGGCCATGGTGGTGGATCCCTGCTCTTGTGGTGAAATTGCTTAGCCCTAAGAATTCTCTCTCACCTGTACTTGCTCCACCTGAAGGAATACCAACACCCATGACAGATTTCTGAGCTCATGTTGTCTTTGATGTTTCTTAATCTTATAGCCTTAGGGAGGTTTTCATGAATAGCATCTTGTCCTACTGATTATTGAGAGCCTCTTCTGCAGTGGGCAGATGACTGTGTTAGCTTAGGTTCAGCAAGGCTGCAGGAAAGTCCTCAGGCCAAAGACAGTTGTCATAGGAGACCCATAGAGCCCAGGGCTTTACTTGCCTTGGTGTTCCTGCTAGGCTCTTTCATTCTTATACTGGATAAGAAGTCAATCTGGTTCTCTTAATGATTGGTGAGAGAAGCTGGTGGGTGCCTAGATTCACCGAAATACAAGCCACTGATTCATGTGAAATACAAGCATGAGACTCTGACAAAGGCGAAAACTTGACCATAGAAAAATGATAGTACCAGGGGCCAGCAGGTGGCATGGTAGTTAAGGCCCTGGACTCTCACATGGTTGACCACAGCTGGAGGTCCTGACCTGGTGGCTTGCTTTCTCACTTCCTCTCTCTTTCTCTGGTGAGCACAGAGCAAATTAAAATAAAGAAATAAATAGATCATTCTAAAACAAATTTAAATGATGGCACCATCAACTCTAGATGTGAAAGAAGAGAAACATAAAGAAGAGAACCAAAGAGAAATTAATGTGCCCTTTTGTTTTCTTTGTCTGTAGTGTTAGGAAATTATTTTTAACCATAATAGATCCTTAAGAAAAAAGAAATGATAAAGCAGTATTACCACAAAGGTCCGATGTGTCTCTGTCCCCCTACTTTTACATATCGTGTACACAGGTTTTATCCAGGGGATTAGTGAATAGCTTGTTATTTTGCCATTTTGTTTAAATGACCAATTCAGCCATGCCTTCTCTTATGTTCTAAGGAAATGCCTTTTTTCAGTGAAAAAATTTGGAATGTAAATTTCCTTATGGGATGTGCAGTAAGTTCTACTATTGTGTCGAATGTGAAACCGCTCCAACACCACTGATACATCAGAGAGCCATTTGAACATGACGCAGACTTTGCCTTTGCTTCTGTCTAATTTTGTGTGTGAGAAACTGTAGGTGAATGCAGTAAACGGCAGCCAGCCAAGCCAGGCGTGTTTCCAACACACACGCACACATCTCAAATATCTACCTGCTGCCTCGTCTTCACCACATGTGTCCTGAGCCACACCCGTCCACATCTGGTGTTAGAACTTCCAGTCCCATTTCAGGTAACTCTCCCTCCACCTTTTTATAGTAACTGTTCAAATACAACCTTTCTGTGTACTTTAGATCTTTTTCAAGACAAAGTGCTTTTTTTAAAAAAATGGAAATATTCATGTATTTTGTTACCACTTCATGTATATAAAACTGTGTTACCATTTTTATTAGGTTCTAATTTTTAAAATGTGTCATTGATGAAGTTTCTGAATAAAAAATCACATTTTTCATTAACCCTGCAGGGTTTTTTTTTTTTTAAGAGGTTTTTTGCCATAGAGTGTGCGCACTAGTCAGAGAGAGAGAGAGAGAGAGAGAGAGAGAGAACTTCCCAGGGGAGATGGTTGTGCCACAGTCCCTTCTCCTCCCTTCTCTTGGGATCTTGGGCATGCATACACATGCAGCTCACTGTGATTTTTCAAGCCATCAGGTCTGGGACTGCAGCCACTGTTGGCCATGTGGGAGTACCATTTGCTGGCCCCAGCTCTGTAGTTTTTATCATGTGACTTTGCATAACATGATATTTTTAAGGAATGCAGATATTGCATTATAGCAGACCTTACTGGATTTAAACTCAGTATTTCTTTCTTTCTTTTTTCTTTTTTTTATAGTTCGGAGCAGATAGTAATAAAATAGTCTATTTCATTTCTTCCTTCCCCAACCCTTTCTAATAATGCTGTTAGCTTATTTGCGGGATCCCTGCAAGGTGTCTGCTGGCAAGTTTCTGTGGGCAGTAAGTCCGTCTGGATTTGCATGGACCATGACTAATTTTCTGAAGATCTATACTCTCAAAGCTGGGCAGAAACCTATGGAGGTCTTTCTTTAGGCTCAGAGATGTTAACTAATGGCAGTCATGCCATTGTTTTCCTACACTCTGATGGAAGTTTGAGAGGTAGGTTAGTAGTCAAAACCTTCCATTTATGATAGTTAATACGTTTGCATGTGTGTATGAAATATGCATAAGGAAAGCACATTTTCCCCAAGGATTTTATTTTGACTTTGTGCACCTGTCTCAGGCCAGGTGACTGATGTCACATATCTGGTAATATGTCTTTACTCTGATCTTTATTGTTGCATTTGTCTTTAGACAGTCTTTATCGCATTCATCATGTGTCCCGTCCTATGCGCAGTCATAGTACATAAAACAGAAAGTATAGAACAACGTGCTCAGTGGTGCGAGGGAAAATCACTTGTTCATGAAAGCTGAGAAGGAATATTAATGTTTATTAAGTTCCTTCTGTGTGCTAGGAAGTTGGGTGCTCTGTTCCCTGGTAATGTACCCCAGTCAATCTTCCCAACATCCTCTATACTTTTTATTCTCAACATTTAACAGATAAAGAAATCGAAGCTCATAGTAGGTCATTATTTCTTCCAGTTTCAAATGGTGTCAGAGTCATGTGTCAGTCTGATGGTCATGGTCCTCTTATAAGTGAACGCAGGGTGGGATTAGATTTGAAAGAGATGTATTGAGGGAAATGCTTGTGAAAGGTAAAGGGGGAGGAAACAGGAGAGTCTTTGGACCATGATGCATCTCTAAAACCTGGGAAGGAAGAGAAAGGAAAGGGGGAATTGGTGGGAAGAATCTTGGCTGCTCATAGCTCTGAGCAAGTCTCAGCTAGGCCAGTGTCTGGGAATCACTGAGCAAAAGAGACCATGTTGAAATATTCACTTCGTAAGCTAAATAACGTGATTGAATGTACAAAGGAAAATGAAATTTAAAAAAATCCTAAAGTGACATGAACCCCTGTAAAAGTTCATTTCCCCTCATCAGCCCTGAGGAATGGAGCATAATATGGGAAATTTACTTTCTTTGGATGTTTGTATATGCTTGTTTCTCTGTATGTTTCTGAACTCTTTGTAAAGGGAGCAAAAATAAGTACAAACATCCTGAAAAAAAAGAAAAAGAAAAAAAGAGGCCAGTAAAGAGTCTTGCATTGGGTAGAAATGACCCAATTCTATTGGGTTGTTGGAAAAGTCATGATGCATTTTTACATAAAAACCAGAAAAATGCATCATGACTTTTCTGACAACCTGATTAGTACTTTGCCATGTGTAGTAATTGGAAACAGCTCTAGGGAAATGGGGGCTCCGTGGGTTCTGAGGTGCGTCCAAAGGTGTGGACAGCTAAGGTGCTGAACAATTCTGGTCTCATGAGAAGGTTCTCTTGATGGGACATCTGAGTGGTGCACATGATGGCTGCCGGGGTTGTAATTCACACCACGGTCTGCCTGATCCAAAGTCCTTCCCCTATAACATGGATAATGCACAGGATTAGTGGAGGGGTGACTTTTCACCAATTGAAACAACTCCCCTAATTACCTCCAAATAATATAACCTACGTAAAAGTTGTGGATTTGATACGCAGACACAAGCTTGCTTTATCCACATCCCTGCAAAGAGAAATTTTGTATCTGTCATTTAACAGCAAGGACAGAGAAACACTTTTCTAAGCAATGATTCTTAACCTTGGCGGCACATTAGCATCGGGGTAAGGAGATGTAGTTAAAATTTCTTGTGGTTGGTCTGCATCTCAGACCAATGAAATCAGCCTAGGTGTCTGGTATATTTAAAGGTTCCCAGCTGAGTTCAGTGTACGTCCAAGGTTGAGCGTTACATCTGCCTGAAATGAAAGAGTGGATACACCTGGACGTTTCTCTGAGTATCCATTAGCTTTACCAGCCCTCCTCTTCCCCATTCCAGGGAGCTACATAAGTAGTTTAGGAATATGCCTGGAGGCCATCAAGTTTAAAAATAATTTTATTTATTTTTTGGTGATGGAAATCCTGGATAAGATTAACCTATATCCTACTTGTGTTTGCATTCATATTTCTTTTCTTTTCTTTCTTTCTATCTTTTTTATATTAGAGATTTTTTGCTATAGGGCTCATGTGCTGGCCAGAAAGACAGAGAGATGAGATACAGAAAGCAAGAAGTCACTTCCCCTCATCCCCCTCGTGGGGGATGGCCATGCTACAATCCATTTTCCTTTTGGGATTTTGGGCACACATGCACATGCATCTGGCGTCAGTTTCAAGCCACCAGATCCGGGACTCAAACCATGGTTGGCCATGTGAAGGTTCAGCAATGTAACCATTACACCATCTGCTGGTCCCTGCATTCACAGTTTCATCTGCAGTATGCAGTTAGGCAATTGTTAGGCAATTTCATCCTTGCGAGACTATCGCAGAGGGTACTTACAGAAGCCTAGATGGTGTAGCCCACTATATACCTACACCATATGGTATTACCTATTGTTCCTAAGCTACAAACCTACCCAGCAAGTTACTGTACTGAATCCTATGGACAATTGTAACACATTGTAAGGGTTTGTGTAGTGAAACAGAAAAGATAAGGTAAAAACATGGTATAAAAACTTAAAGAATGGTTCACCTGTAGAGGACACTTACTATGAATGCACTTGCAGGGCCAGAAGTTGCAATGACTGTGACATCATTAGGTAATATGAACTTTTTGGTTCTGTTATTATCTTGGGACCACTGTCATGTATATGGTTCATTGTTGACTGATACATTGTTTTCCAGTGCATGAGGGTACTTTAATTTGAATACATCGGTATTTGATTTTTTTTCTGAGAGAGATTTTTGCTTTAGGGCATGTGTGCTTACTGGCATGAAGGAGAGAGAAAGAGAGATAGAAAGTGAGAAATCACCCCCCTGGAGGGGTAGCCACACCACAATCCCTCCTCCATTCTCCTCTCAGGATCTTGGGCACACACACACACACACACACACACACACACTGGTATGAGTTCTAAATCACCAGGTCTGGGACTCGAACCATGGTGAACTATGTGGGGGTCCCACAACGTAACCATTATGCCATCTACTGGTCCCATCAGTTTGTTTTTTAATAAAACAAAAATCACGATATAAATTATAACAAAGAAATCCTGATCTTCTGGTTGTAGTCCACTGTATGGCTTTTGAAAGTGTCCAGAACCCCAAGAGATTCTGGATATGAAGGTAAAGAGAAGCCTTTTGACAGCCGTACAGGAAGGGACATGCCACATTTCTCCAAAATTAGAAAGGAAAATGGACAGAGGGTATGCATTGAACCGAATAGAGTTCAGATTGGGTATATTTTACATATGATCATATTTTTATCTTAAATTAGTGCTAATAAAAGTAAGATATGTTCACCATAAAACTGGACAAAATAATGTGGACAGATGAAATAACATATTTGATATTAGCATTAGTTATTTTTCAGAAATCCAAGCTGATTAATATATTTACCTCTAGTGTGCCTTCAGCTTGTTCAGGTTAAAATGGATTGGTGGGGACCAGCAGTTGGCGTAATGGCTGCATCTCTGGACTCCCATGTAGTTGACCATGATTTGAGTCCCGGACCTGGTGGCTTAAACTCATGCCTGTCACATGTGCGTGCGTGCTCAAGATCCCGAGAGGAGAATGGAGGAGAAGGGATTGCAGCGTGGCCTTCCCCTCTGGGGAGTGATTTCTCGCTTTCTGTCTCTCTGTCTCTCCCTGTCTTTCTGGCATGTGCCCTATAGCAAAAACCTCTCCAAGAAAAAAAACAGATGGATTGGTAACCCAATAGCCATTGGCACCTGATCTCTGTTGCAGTGTTAATTTTCTCTGTTATCATGAAAAACAAAGAAGATCTCTGTGATGATTTCTACTTAGCTTCAGTGCCAGACCTAGAGTAGGTATGAAACGGGCAACTACAGTCAGTAGGCAGTGAGGGGAGGTGGGCTATAGAAAAGGTAAAAACAGTGATGAAACTAACTGAAAGTGGATTAAAAAAATGATCTAGACAGTCAGTGATGAAATATTCTTCTCTGATAAAAATCTTTTCTTGATCTAAATTAGAAACTTTAAATGATCAAATTTTAAAACTTCCCATTTCAAAAAGATTATATTCTGCATTGCATTCTCCATAGAGTATTCTTATTTATAGTGTCGGCCTTTGGCGTACACAAAATCAGTTTACGCATCTTGTTTTGGGTTTCTTTGCAAAGCTTCAGAGACCTTCTAGCTTGCTTACAGCCTGGTTTATCTCTAAGCCCTGAGATAATACATATTCCTGCACTTAAACAGTAGATGAAAACAAAGAAGCACAGCAGATGTAAAGACATGAACCGACGAGAACTTGCGTTATTTCATTTTGTCATTCAAACCCGGAAACTTAGAGTTTTTGTTTGAGTTCACAGTGTAAGCACTGAAACAGAATGCAGACTATAGATGTAATATTTTTGTTTTGGTAAGTGCAACTTTCACTTCTTACATAAAATGCTTTATTGAATTCAGCTACTGTCTTTAAAATTAAAATTTATTCCTTATTTTTGTTAACTCCTTTAAGACTAAAGAACTAATTAAGAAAAAAAAAGAACTAATTAAGGAAATAAAACATTTCATGAGTATGATTTAGGATGTTCAGATGTTTCAGTTTTATTAAAATTTACTTAAAAAAAGTAGTTTGGCCATAGCATGTGTGTGCTCTCTGAGAGAGAGAGAAAAAGAGAGGGAGAGAGAAAAATCACACTCCATACTTCAATCCCTTCTCCTCCATTCTCCTCTCAGGATTTGGGGCATGCATGCACATGCACCCAGCAGCATTTTTAAGTCTCTGGGTTTGAGACTGGAACCGCAGAGTTGGCCATGTGGGATCTAGCCCCTGCTGGTCCTAAGATTTACTTTTTAAAAGACATTGTCATGATTTTATAATAAGTAGGATATAAAAGAAAGTCTTTACTGTCTCCTTATTTTTCCTAGCTATTACTCATTCCATTTCATGACCATTATGGAAAACAATTCTGATTTATAATGTTGAAGAAACATCTGCTCTTAGCACCAAATACTCTAGGTACACCACAGCTCAGCTGTTTCGCAGAGCTCAAGAGTCGCTGTAGGGAACCAGCAGTTAGCGTAATGGCTATGTCGCTGGATTCCCACGTAGTCGACCGCGGTTCGCGTCCCAGACCCGGTGGCTTAAAACTCACGCCGGGCGCGTGTGCGTGCGTGCCCAAGATCCCGAAAGGAGATTGGAGGAGAAGGGATTGCGGCGTGACCATCCCCCCTGGGCGGTGATTTCTCGCTTTCTGTCTGTCTCTCTCTGTCTGGCGAGCGCACGCGCCCTATAGCAAAAATCTCTCAAAAAAAAAAAAAAAAGAGTCGCTGTAATGGGCCTTACACTTTTTCCTTCATTGTGGTAATTTCCTCTCTTTTGTCATTCCTTTCTCTGTAGCACCCACTCTCCCAGGACAGGAAATATTTCCCAGAGAATATAGGAAGAAGTCACTAATTATGTTTACAATTCTGATTTTCCTGTGTTGTCAAAAAGGCTTAAGGTAATCTTGCCGCAAACCTGGTCAAGGATTAGCTGTGAAAGCCTGAAGAAATCAGTGCGATTGATTTGTTCAAGGCTAAAGCAAGTGTGATGAGTATTCTACTGAGAAAAGTAATCTGATTTGGGCTGTCAAAAGGAGATTGTTCAGATTAAATGGTCACTATATACTATGAATTCTATTCAGCAAAAATGTTCATACATTTAGTTGCTCTTTAGCTGGTAAATAAAGCTGACCACTTCTTTTTGAAGGTACCCAGTCGAAGATGAAAGGGAAAATTGAGATTCCATAGATTTAGGGTATTAAAGCATGAAAGTGGAAGAAGTGCAGGATTGAAGGTGTCATATCACACCTGTACTCCTACTTCCAGATAGAACAACATCAAAGCACTCCTGGGGAGATACGAAGGCAGAACATATTAATGAAAAGAATTGGAACTGATGTTCTGAGTTCTTGTTTCATTTATGTATTAAACAATTTTGTGAATAGGACAAATCACATAACCATCTAGGTGAAGGAGGGGACTGGGTAACAGGATCTATTCAAGCCATTTTTAAAACTACTTTTATTTTTAAAATATTGCCAGAGGATGAGTATGAGTGAGAAAGAGAGAGAAAGAGAAAGCCTGATATAGAGCAAGATAGAGGCAGAGACTGAAAGAGATAGTTACCCCCTCTGCTCCCAAATGGGGCATGGTCATGCCATGATCCCTTTTCTTCCATTTATTCATCCCTTCATGATTTGGGACACACAAACACACACAGACACAGACACACATACAACATTTTTTTTTTAAGACTTTGGGGCTGGAATTCAAACGGTAGTCAGCCATGTGGTATCACTTGCTCTCTGTGCACTGAGCTAAACTGCTCCTTGGGAATGGCCCTTAAGCTACTTTTTTTTTTAAAGAAAGATTTTTGCTATAGGGCATGTGTGCTCACCAGAGAGAGAGAAAGAGAGACAGAAAGTGAGAAATCACCCCCCAGGGGGAATGGCCATGGCTGCAATCACTTCTCTTCCGTTTTCCTCTGAGGATCTTGGGCATGCATGCACATGTGCCTGGCATGAGTTTTAAGCTGCTGGGTCCAGTACATGAACTACGATAGACTATATGCAAGTCCAATGACATAACCATTACACCATCCCCTGGTCTCCTTAAGCTACTTTTAGTGGTGTTTAAAGATTTACTTGGGGGCCAGAAGGTGGCATGGAGGTTTAGGTGCCTGAATCCTACATGGTCAGCTGTTGGGTTGAGTTCTGGACCTAGTGGCTTGAGTCCTGGACCTGGTGGCTTGAAAATCATGCCAGGCATGCGTGCATATGTGCCCAAAATCTCAAGAGGAGAATGGAAGAGAAGGGACTGCATTATGGTCATCCTTCTTGGAGGGTCATTTATTTTTTGCATTCTTTGTCTCTCTGGTGCGTATGCACATGATAGCAAACTAAACAAAAAAAATACTGAGTTAGAAATATATTACAAAAAATTATTCTCGGGGCCAGTAGGTGGCATGATAATTAAGGCACTGGACTCCCACATGCCAACTGAGATTCAAGTCCTGGACCTGGTAACTTTCTTTCTCACTTTCCCTAGCGAGCCCGGCCCCATTAATACACATGCACTATAGCAAATTAAAAATAAATAATTAAATGATCATTCTTAAAAATATTGTGTTTCTTTTGATGCTTGTGTCAATAAAAAATAATTTCTAAAATCATACAAAAAAAAAACTAGAGGAAAATGTCTTCAACTAAAACATGACTTTAGCTCTCAAATACCTACAACATATTCCAAATGGAAAAAAAATTAATACTGTTTAAATGATCAGTATTATTTTAATAATCACATTTCTGCTTCATCTTGTTTCCTTCTTTTGTTTTTTTTGCTATGAGTAAACACCATCTTGCATTAAAACAGAAAAACATTTATTTTGAGAGAGAGCAAGAAAGGGACAAACAGACAAGCATGCTTAACAGAGTCTCATGCTGCAATGCTCTTCAGCCTTCTCAGACAAACAGGATCACAGGCACATGTACATGTATGCCTGGTGTTAACAGGTCTATCCAGGAACCAGATGCTAATCTTCTCTATGGCTTCCAGCATTGCAGAGTAGTGTGCTACCACTGTGCCCCTGGGGCTAGGCCCATCTTGCATTTTTTGATTGACCTTGTCATGTATATTGGAAGTCACTGTCTACTTCTAGTTCTTAGCCCAGAAGACTGTAGCTTTAGCTCTGTTCACTACTTTGCATTTCAAGTCAAAAGAAACTATGTCAGATACCTCTTAGGCATTTCAGATCCATCAGATCCTATTATCATAACTTCTCTTTGGTATCGTCAGCTACTCATTTGAGCCAGAGCCACTGCTTAATTGACCTACTCTCATTGGAGAAGTCAACAATGTCGCATAAGCTGCAATCACATATGTGGCAAATACCATGTGCTCGCTCATCTCCTACATGACTCACACAGGCAGGTAATGTCACGGTCTCAAGCATGTACACCCCACAAGTGTGGGTGAGAGGAGTGGATAGGGGAAGAGTGAACCACTTGTGCAGTAAAGATTTAACCAGAGGAAGATGGAAGCAAATACATTATTTTTTCTTACCTTTGTGGATTGGGAAGGCATTTATATAGCTTCTCCAGAAGATGGTCTTATGATATGACCAATCGGTCTCGTATAATAGCATGGACTAATTTTTCCATTTTCTCTCTCTCATTCTGCTTTTCCTTTATTTTTACACCATTATACTACCTAATAAAATGGTAATCCTATACTCTGGTCATACTAGGGAGACCAGCTTTAAACGGCAATGTTTACCTTGTTCCAGCTCAGTCTTTATAGCTTTATCTTTCCACATTTTATGTATCATTGCTATGTGTTTGGAGCAGTCCCATTCCATTGGGACTGTAGGTCATGAATCCCATCTTTGCATTGTTCCTTTGCTGAAAACATCAGCATTGCTTTTGCATTCACTGAGAAATATTTAGCAGATTTGTTATTTATGTATTTTCCATTACATATAGGATAATATGAACAAATTCACCGGAGAGCCTGACATAGTAGAGCAACACGATGGGGGTCAGGATGCTGGCACAGTGGTAATGCAATGCTCTGTGAGGTTGATGGTCATAGTTCATTTTTTTTTTTTTCATTGTTAAGAGATACACCTTAGACTGGGTGACTTATAAAGAAAATAGAAGTCTATTTGCAAGACTCATGATTCTGGTGACTGGAAAGTCCAAAGGTATCCCAAAATGGTAGAAGGCAGACCTTTCAACAAAGCACAGTGTGGTCTGTAACCATGAGTTTCTTATCCAATCTCATTCTCTCTGCTTACAGCTCACCAGAACTCAAGTATAGGGGCCTTTCACTTAAAACTTTTATAGTATAATCAGATCGGAACATGTGAATTTCGAGGGGTCATTCTAAGTTATAGCACTGATCCACATAGAAAGGTTCCAGGTTTGCATCCAGAGACCTTCCTGAACATGACAGGTACATGCCTGTCCATAACCCAAGGCTGACTGAAGCTGGGAGTGAATCACAATGTGACGACTTTACTGGGGTGCTTCTCTGTCTTTCTTTCACTCATGATAGAAAGGAGGAAACTTCTTTTTTAAGAGAGATTTTTGCTATAGTTTGTGTGTGCTCTCCTGAGAGACAGAGGGACAGAAAGTGAGAAATCACCCCCTGGGGGAGGTGGCCATACCTCAACCCTTTCTCCTCCACCCTCCTCTTGGGATTTTGGTCACTCACACACACACTCACACACACACCCGCCCAGTGTGAGTTTTAAGCCACCAGGTCTAGGACTTGAACCACGGTCGACTGTGGGAGTCCAGTAATGTAACCATTACTCCATCTACTGGTCCCAAGAAGGAAACTTTTTAGAAGAAGAGGGTCACAATGAGTTTAGTTCCGTTCCTGTTCTTTTTATAAAATGTTATTGCCAAGTCCTGGTACTTGACAACCTTCCCTATGCATGGCACCTATTTACATCAGTGTAGATAACTGAGGTTGAATTTTTCCTTACTTATTTAGACAATCAAATCAATGTTATACATCATTTTCAATAGAGAATTTTACATTTTTGGATCATGTTAGATTCTCCCCGCCCCCCCCCATCTCTATCTTTCTTCCAAGACTGAACTTGAGGGCAGGAATTCTGTCTTCTTTGCAAACAGCGCAGTGCCTGTTCCAACTGGCTTTCAGTTAATGAATGTGGAATCTATCTGACATTTGATATGTTCACAGTTAAACCTGCATAAATGTTTTGGGCATTTATATGCAATTCCCTGATTTCTTCCCTGAACACAGAACACTATGAGTAGACTGTTGGCAGTTCCCTGTGTTGTAGCATGTGTGAATCCTGTGCTGAGCACAGCTGCTTGAGCAAATGTGCTTACTGATGTGACAGCTTGTCTGGAAGCAGAAATACTCTGCAGAGGGCATACTTCCAGTAATTCGAGACAGACTGTATCATGGGACATGATCATATCATGAAAGAAGTGTCTAGTTAGCAATAAAAGCTATTAATGTCACTCTTCTTAATTAAGGATTGAAATAGCATCCCTCATTAGACTAGAAAGGGCAAGAGTGAGGCAACCAACATTGTGGGTGGAGAGTTGTTGAAAGATTGGATGGATGTTGGGGGTGAGAAAAAAATTGCAATCTAATATGACTCTGAGGTTTAGAATTTGGATAATATTGGGTAGTCTGAAGTAATGACACATTTTTGCATAGAAAAATATGTCATGACTTTTCCAACAACCCAATAGTAGTCTGAAGTAATGACACATTTTTGCATAGAAAAATATGTCATGACTTTTCCAACAACCCAATAGTAGTCTGAAGTAATGACACATTTTTGCATAGAAAAATATGTCATGACTTTTCCAACAACCCAATAGTAGTCTGAAGTAATGACACATTTTTGCATAGAAAAATATGTCATGACTTTTCCAACAACCCAATAGTAGTCTGAAGTAATGACACATTTTTGCATAGAAAAATATGTCATGACTTTTCCAACAACCCAATGTGAAAGGATGATTATGTCAATTTCTGAGATGGAAATAGGACAAAAGAAAGATGTGTAAGGAAAATAGATGAGCTTAGTTTAGGGACTTTAATACTAAAGAATAATTTATTCAAAAATAATTCAATTTATATTGAATACCTATTATTACAGGCATTGTGGTAAGTTCTAAGAGCAAAAATGGTATTGTCTATCAGACAACCTCATAAACCTCATAAAGAACTTGTGTCATCAAATTTTCAGGGAACTCAAAGGCAAGTGGAATAGTGATTCTGTGAGATGAAATAGCATGAATTAAAAATTCCTATTATTGAACAGGAAATTCTGGTACAAAATAGGTAAAATTTAACAATTTGTGTGAAAAACTTGGTGTCTATTAATAGTATTCTGTGACTGACCCACCCCCTCCATCAAATATTCTTAAGCTATATTAATGTAAGTGTATAATTAAACCAGGTTTGTACATGTTTGTAAAATAAATACATTGATGATAATCCTGAATAAACTTTACAGATCACGTCTAGGATATCGTGCTCAATCTTTAGCACTAGGCAGTCAACCAGATGAGTTTAATTGAATGTCACGTGAAGAAGCATTAAAAGATATATTACATTCAGAAGAAAAAATTGCTTTCAGGTCTTTGACCTCATTACCCAATGCCAGTGTCATAACTGAGGCTGATTTAGTAGAAATACTAGGGAGGAAAATTTGACACAATGTAAGATGGAACAATCTGTTAATTGAACTATCCTGTGTTGGTGAGGGCTATTCACACAAAGGCTGAAAGGACCTAATAGGAGGAGGCCCAGACAACAGGCAGTGGACTTTGTTCATTTTCTCCACAAGGTTTGCAGGTATTAACGTTCTAGCAGCTAAGCATCTCTTCATTCTAAATCTAAAGGAAAAATAAAGAAACAAAGGTTCAATATATTTTACCAATTTAAAGACTAACCAAGAGGAAAGAGATCCTTAGAATGACTCTGTGCTCCCGTGCTCTGGTTTGGGCATTTTATCAGTTATGCTCTGGTGACATTCTCATAAAAGAGGAGAATAGAGAATATTCATGTGCAAGACTGGTTGTAGAAGAAGTTTTCATGCTTGCTACAGATAAGATGGTCACATTTAAAGATTCTTCTATCCTTTTTCCCTTATCAAGAAAAAGTATAAAAATGAAAAGCTATTGGATGATGAAGATAGGGATTTTAAGGTCTCTGTATTGACTGATATGCATGGTATTCCTTCTGGTAAAAGGAATTAATACACTGTAAAGTTATATGTAATTCAATGTAATATAAACAAGATTATGATAAAAAAGAAAAAAAGTAGAATTCCTTTAATGAAGAGTCAGTAGAGAAAATATGATGGTATATACATTTTACTCTTTTGTAGTCCACGTGCCAGACTCCCACATGGTCAACTGCGGTTTGAGTCTCAGACCTGGCAACGTGAAAGTCATGATGGGTATGTGTGAGTGCATGCCCAATATCCCAGGAAGAGGTTGAAGGAGAAGGGATTGTGTCATGGTCTTCCCCTGGGGGTCAATTTCTCATTTTTTCTATCTCTTTCTGTCTGTCTTGGGTAAGCACATGTGCCCTATGGCAAAAACATAGAAAGAAGAAAGAAAGAAAAAGGAAGGAAGGAAGAAAAGAAGGAAGGAAGGAAGATCAAGCAGTAAACCTGAGTGAAGGAATTGATTTTTAAGATAATATCGATTCCTGTGAAGAGGCCAAACCTCCATTCTTATTTTATAGTAAACAGGTGCCCCCTCCCTTGTCTCTGGAATGGTGTCAGCAGAGACTTAGTGAAGAGGCAGGACTTTCACTATCATCCAGTGGAAATGAGCCATCCTTTGCCACAGCATCAGTGCTAGCCATGTGGGGAGCTAGAACTCCCAACCTATGCAACAATAATGAGGAGCGGTGACAAGCTATATTCTTCCCACCTGATAGAGTCGTGTCATAGAAAGGCAGATAAAATAGTAGGCTTAAATATGATCTACAATTTTCATAATACATCATGAAAATATCTTGGTTTCAGTTTTAAAAATTATGGAGGATATTAAGAACCAAGAAGATCTAAAACTGAATGAAAGATGGCAGTCAACAGATATTCTCTCATCACATCATTACTGAGATGACAGATATCTTAGAACTATCTGAGCAAGGTAGAATTACAGTGCTTCAACAAGCAATTCTGAACACATAGAACAAATGAAAAAATAGAAAAAATCAGCAAAGAAATAGAAGATATAAAAAATAAACAAGGGAAAGTTTGAATTAGAAAAAAACAATTAGTGAAATATAAAGCTGTGTCGATTGACTCAAGTTCAGAGTGAAGGGGACAGAGAATAGAATCAGCAATCTGGAAAACAGAACAGTAAAAATTACTTAATCCAGACAACAAAGAGAAAATAGAATGGGTAAAACCAAATCAAATCATATAAACAAAACCCAGAGTCTTTAGGATCTGTAGTACTAACAAAAGTGCCAACATTTATGTGTTTAGAGTAGAATGGGTGAGAGAGTACTGGTTGAAACTTCCCAGATCTGACAAGTGACATAGACCTGCACATTCAAGAAGCTAAGTGAACCCCAAGTAAGATAAAGACAAAGAAAACCTCTTTAAGACACATTAGATCTAAACCTCTGAAATCCAAAGGCAACAGAAACTCCTGAAAGCATCCAAAATAAAATAACTCGTTATCTATTGGCAAAACCGATTTGAATGATGGCAGATTTCTCCTCACAAACCATGGATGCCAAAGGGAAGCAGTGCAATGTTTTTCAAGTTGCTAAAGAAAAGAAATTCCAACCCAGAATCTTATATCCAAAAAAGAAAATAAAAATTTAGAATGAGGAGGAAATCAAAGTGTACTCAAATGAAGGAAAACTAAGAATCTGTCACTAGCAGACCTATCCACAAAGCATGGCTTAGAGCTCTTGAAACAGAAAGAAAACAGTATGAGAAGGAACTATGGAAGGTGAGAAAAGAAATAAAAATGATGAAAATACTGTTTAATGTAATAAGTTTTTCTTCTCTTCTTGAGTTTTTCTAAATTCTATTTTACAATTGAAACACAAGTAATAACTGATGTGATTCTAGGTATATATAGAGAAAATATTTATTTGCATATTTATTTATAAATACATTTTTACCAGAAGGCATGTACACTTACCAAAGAGATGCAGAGAGACAGAGAGAAAGGGAAATAGAGAAAGCAACCCCCAAGGACATAGTCCCATCACAATCTTGTCTTCATTTCTCCTCCTGTTGAAATTTGGGACATGCATGCATACATACTCGGCATATTTTTCAAGCCACTGGGGTCTGGGACTTGAACTGTGCAGTTGACCTTGTCGAATCAGGCTCCCTTAACCATTAGGCCATGAGCTGGCCCAAGAAAATATTTAAAATTATAAAAAGAAGTAAAAAGGGATGTAAAGATAAGTAAAGTTCGTTTTCCTTTAACTATTAAAATGATAGCACCAGTAACACTGTGATAACACCAGGGAACACTGATTAGTTATGTGTAAATAATGTAGTATCTACTGCAGCCACTAAGAAATCTGTATAAGAAGATATATATACTTTGCTGAAATTATTCAAACTACCCAATCCTAAGCCTGCTTGCTCTGCTTTGGTTGTTTCTTCCTGTGGAAATACAGTAAAGGCTTCTGCCTATGTTCTCCTGACAGAACCTGGTATCTCTCCGTGTGCCCGCATTCTTGAGAATTGTGAGTAACAAACTTATCTTCTCAATGGTAGTCATCTCCTGCTGTGTTGACCTTGTCATACCTAAATAACAAGAAAACTTACATTTAAAAACATCCTGCCAGGCTATTGCTATTACGATGTATGCTGCACTTAGCTCTCTATAAGGTGAATTTTGCTCAGCCAAAGAAGGGCAGACTGGCAAGTGATAGCCATGTTGACCTCCTCAGAGCTGAAGTAGGAAGCTTTTATTTAAGGCTTACATGTAATTTAATGGGGTCCATATAAAAACACCCACATTATGAAGTTTTACAGTTTACAATGCATTTTCCAATGCCTTTTTTTCGTTTGAACCACACAATGCCACCATAATCCTTACTTTCTTGCTGAGAAAATTGAAGCTCAGGGAGCTTGTGAATTGCTCAAATTCACTGCTTTTAAGTTTCAGAAATGTGACTATTCCTAATTCAGTCCTTTATATGCTATGGATTATGCTGTTCAAGTCATAATTAGAGTAATGATTCTCAATAAGGAATAGCAAAAATAAATAAATATAGCCTGTGCAGGCCAAAGTTCAGAATAAATTGCAGAAATATGCCACTCTATTATCAATTTTGAGATCCATTTATTTCGTTTTTCTTTACCTATGGATCTGTTTGTTTAACTGATATTTTGTCCTCTTATTTCTATCGTTACCCAAGGGATCCATATTACTTTTAATTAAGCTTTTTTATTTTGAGCTAATTGTAGGTTCACAAGCAGTCATAGTAAATGATACTGAGAGACCCCATGTACCTTTTAACCAGTTCTCCCCAGGGATAATATCTTGTGAAATTATGTTATAATGTTGCAAATATGACATTAACATTGATGTAGTCAAGATACAGAACATCTTTTTTTAGAGAGATTTTTGCTATAGGACCCATGTGCTCACTGGGGACACAGAGAGACAACAGAGACAGAAAGCAAGAAATCACCCCCCCAGGGGACATCATAATCCCTTTTCCTCCATCCTCCTCTTGGGATTTTGGGCACACATGTACATGTGTCCAGCGCAAGCGTCAAGCCCCTGGGTTCAGGACTCAAACCATGGTCGACTATGTGAGAGTCCAATGATGTACCCATTATGCCATCTGCTGGTCCCCAAGATACAGAACATTTTATTACCACAAGAATTCTTCATGTTGCCTCCATACTAAATGCCCTCTAGTGGCCACCCACTCTTTAAGCACTGATCGGTTCTCCATTATATCTGTACATTTTTTGGGGGGTCATTTCAGGAATGTTATATATATGGAAACATATAATATGTAACTTTTTGGATTCATTTTATTTTTTTCACCCAGTGTAATTCTCTTGAGGTTCATCAGGGTTGCTGTGTTTATCAGTGTTTTGTGCACACTGCTGAATTGTGTTCTGCAGCACGCGCCTCCCACAGTTTGATTAACCGTTCACCCATTGAAGGACATCTATCTGTTGACTATTCTAAATGAAGCTGCTATAAACATTCATATACAGGTTCGTGTAAGTATAAAGTTTTAGCTCTGCAGAGTAGATACCCAGGAGTTCAATGACTGGATTTTATTTTCATTGCTTGTTTAGTTTATGTAAGATGCTGTCAAACCACTTTCCAGAGTGGTGGTACCATTTTACATCTCCACCAGCAATACACAAGTGATTAAGTTTCTCCATATTCTCACTATTATTTGATGTTGTTACTATTTTTATTTTAACTGTTTTGATAGACATAGAAGGATATTATAATTTTGTTTTTCGGAAGATTTTTATTTTTTATTAATGATAGAGAGTATTTGTGCACATGCACATGTGAAAAAGACAGAGCGAGAGATGGAGAGAAGCACTCATGCCACGATCCCCTTCCTCCAGTCCTCTCGCTTCTCAGGATCTTTCGCCTGCATGTACACAAGCCACCATGTTAAAGATGGACTGAGCAGGGATATCTGAACTGGCAGTCAAGTGTGTGGCCTCCAGCACTGTAGTCTTGTATCAACTAGTCTGGGTTTTTTGTAGTTTTTATAAATGTTTATTTAGTTATTTCATAAGAGAGAGAGAAAAAAACTCATAACAGAGTCGCCATATTGAGAGCCTCCTTCTAGGTAGCCAGGATTATAGGTTTGTGGGCACACCTGGGTTGACTCAGGATTTGAACCTGGACCTCCCACATGGCTTCAGTATTATATAGCTGTGCACCGCTGCTATGGGCCTATGGTTTTAAGTCGCATTTTCTTAATGGATAATGATGTCATACATTTTTTCAGGTGCTTATTTACCATCTGTATATCCTCTAATTTGAAATACCTCTTTAGATATTTTGCCCATTTTACAATCGGAGTTTTGTTTCCATTGAGTTTTGTGAGTTCTTTTCATACTGTCATGCCTCACTTACCAGGGACATGTTCTAAGAAATACATTGTCAGGCAATTTCATCATTGTGCAAACATCACAGAGTAACTCACGCGAACCTAGAGAGTATGATTAGTACATCCGTAGGCTATCTAGTAATATAGTAGATTTTGTACACTTGGTAGGAAGGATGAACAGAACAGCCTGAGATTAAGTCAAGCACATAGAAAATGATGCAATCGAGAGCCGTGGTAAACACAAGATGTATGAAGCTGCTGTGGGTCTAACCTGGCATACTGTTTTACAGTAAACTTTATTTTCTTAAAAATAAGAGTACAGAGACTGGCAGTTGGTATAATGGCTAGGTCGCTGGACTTCCATGTAGTCGACCGCATTTCGAGTCCTGGACCCGATGTCTTAAACTCATGCCGGGAGAATGTGCATGTGTACCCAAGATCCCAAGAGGAGAATGGAAGAGAAGGGCTTACAGCATGGCTATCCCCCTGGGGGGTGATTTCTCGCTTTCTGTCTCTCTGTCTTTAAAAAGTACATTCTTAAACAATGAGAAAACTATAGTATGCTATAAAACATAAACCAGTAGCATAGTTGTTTATTTTCATTATTGAGTATCATGTACTGTATGCCATTATATGTCCTATACTTTTACATGATTGACAGTAAGTTTATTTATACCACAGACACATGAGTAATGCATTATGCTAGAAAATGTGGACATTGCGAGATGATAAAAAAAAAAAATTCAACTTCCTTATACTCTTATAGGACCACCATCTTATATCGCAGTCCCTCCTTGACTGAAATGTTGTTATGTGGTGTGTAACTATTTCAGATGCTAGTGTTTTAATCAAATGGATGGTTGGCAGATATTTTCTCTTGGCCTGCAGCCTGTCTTTTCACCCTCTTCTTATAGGCTACCACAAAGCAAAGTTTTACATTTTGATGAAATCCATCATATCAATTGGATAAATTATGAATCATGCTTTTGGTATTAATAACTCTGCCTCGCCAAGGCCCTAAGATTTTCCCTGTGGTTTTTCTAGCAGTCTTACAGTTTTACATTTAAGTCCATGAGCCATTTTGAGATGATTTTTGTGTGAGATGTGAGACGTAGGTTGAGACTTCTTTATTTCCTTTTTGTCAATGGCTATCCGGATGCTACAGCACCATTTTTTAAAATGGCAATCTGTCCTCTATTGAATTGCCTTTGCACTTTGTCAGAAACCATTTGGGCATATTTGTGTGCATCCATTTCTAGGTCTCTGCTTTTTAACCCTCTACCCTCTTCTGAATGTTTTTTATACTCATAACTCTGGAATTAAATTAACCTCTCACAGATAGTGGTAACTATAAAAATAAATACAGAGGGATATAAATGAAAATATCTACCTTTAAAAAAGATAATTTATTGGGACCAGTAGTTAGCATAATGGCTATGTCGCTGAACTCCCACGTAGCCAACATCAGTTCACGTCCTGGACCTGGTGGCTTAAACTCATGCCGGGCACGTGTGCGTGCATGCCCAAGATCCCCAGAGGAGAATGGAGGAGAAGGGATTGTGGTGTGGCCATCCCCCACTGGCGGGGGGGGGGGTGTGATTTCTTGCTTTCTATCACTCCATCTCTCTCTCTTTCTGGTGAGGGCATGCACCCTATAGCAAAAACCTCTCAAAAAAAAAAAAAAAAGACATTTTCTATGCACTGTTGAGTGTTGCTCTTGGCAAGCCCTTCAAAAAATCCCTTGTAGAGACGGAGAGATTTCTGTATTGTGTTTAGTTCAGAACACCCAGTCTGTAGTAAGCTCTGAGTGCTGGTCATACGTTTGTTACACATCACTCTTCACTGAGAAGCGTCTGATGAGCTACAGTTAATGAATCCTTATGAGCTATAAATCAGATGACCTCTAAGGAAAAGGAGACGCAGTGGAGATATTTTACTCCCACCCCCATCCCCACCCGCACCCCTCACCTAAAGCTAGAGGCTTGTAGTTTCCCTGGCCCACTCAATACACATCTTGTGTCTGCACTTCCTGGAATACATTCAGTGGATGTGCCAGCATAACATTTTACATGTGAAGGCGTTCCAGAGCCACACCTGCAATCCAGAGCTTCTTCCTCTTGCCCCCAAAGAATGACTGTTTTTTTTCTCCTGGAATTCAAAAAGTCAATAGATTTTGAATTAGTTCTGTTGAAAAGCTATTTTCAAATGTTTTTCTTTAGAGGGACTAAGCCATTTTGTAAATAAGCAAGATAGAAAATATGTTTGGACTAGATTGATAAATGACATTATAAAAGTTCCCAAGGGACTCATTTTTTATCTTTGGTATTATCTACCAATTAAATTACCTGAACCTTTCATGCCCTGGCTTTTAATGTTTGCTAGTACATTATAAACCATGACCGGAGCTTTCTTTGCTCTTTTCCTATGTGGTAAAAGTTGCACAGAAGGAAAAGGCATTTTTGGATTAACTCTCTCCCTCTCTCATGCTCTCATTCTTAACAGATAGCTAGATGGTGCTGTCATTTATACCCAGGTTCCTTTTGCTTGTCAACCTGATGAGATGACAAACATGAGTGCTGCTGTGTTTAAAGTAAAACAAATCTAACAATACAGTTTTATGTTTTAATGAAAAGCGATACATTCGGATTGAAATGTATTTTGACGATCTTCAAAAATAGGATAACCTTACCCTTCTTATTTTATCATAAATAAGTTATCTTATTCTTTGTAACTTTAGAAGTCTTAAATTTGTCTTGCCCTTCTCTGATAGATAGCAGTATTATTTGTTTTAGCTGTAAGACTTTGAGAGGGTCTCTCAAATATCCAGTTTCTCTGAGCGTGGAAAGACACTAAAAGCATATACCAAGTAGTGCTGACTGTATGTCCACAGGATGCAAAATCAGAAATTGCTCTTCTTAGCCTAAATTATTTGGCCAGTGTTGTAAGTATAGACTGTTGACCAAACGAGAGTCTAACTGAGGGTCCGAATAACTTTGCACAAATTTGTTGCTACTGCCAGAGAAATAACTGAGGGTACATATTTAATAGCCATTTAGGGCAGTTGCATCACTTAACTCATTAAGCAAATATTATCTTCTCTCTTCCCCAAATCAGTATTTAGTATTTTTTTTCCTGTTACATAATAAGGCAAGAGAAATGTGCATTGCATAGTGTGTGTGAATACTATTAAATTAGCATTTGAGAGTATAAGGACCTTTCTAACTCAAACAAGTAGAAAGTTTCTTGAAGGTAGAGTTATTAAGTTTTAAAATTCTAATGTTAACATGGCTATTTTTCTGCTCAGTTTGGACTTGACTGAAGGACATTTTGGCTTTTAAAAATGCAACATCATTGAATCAGTATAATGATCTGTTTTGTACCTTACACACAAAACCTTTAATAACGACACCCATGTGCTTTTATTGAAAGCCTGCTCTGACTTTAAAACAGTGCTTTTTCACTGAGGAGTGAAGGGAGTGTGTTATAGCAGGCCTCTCCTGATAGCTACTGGTTGTTGGGAAAATCATGTCCTGTATTTCTATGCAAAAATGCATCATGACTTTCTTGACAATCCAATGTATGCAGGAGAGGCAAAATTGTGAGGCTGTTAAACTTTGCCCATGGCTTCCCGTGTTAGCTCTTGGTCACCTGCATGTTTGGTCACTTAGAGCGCCTGAAGTCTGGGTTGTTTTGGTCTCGACACCCATGCACCCATTATCAAGTTACTCGCTTGTCCTCTCTCATCAGGGGGCTTTTCCCATTAGCCCAAATGGCAGCTTTCTAGTCTGATCAAAAGGGGTGTGTATATGAGTCTCCTTCTCATGTATAGAGATATTTTCAAGTCACCTTTGGGAAATAGAATGCAAACCCAAGGGAGAAATGACAAGGTAGGGATTTCCAGTAGTGGAAGATGTGTAGCGTAGTGATCACATATGGGTTCCCCACTGTTGTGCTATGCACATAAATAGCCAGAATTTCACAGGACTCAGTTTATATATGACAAACATATTTGTTTCACTTGAATATCATTGCAAAAATTAAAAATCAGAATTCTGAAGTTAAAAATTAGAAGTGCTTAATCTATGACATTCACTTTATTCACTTTTTTGCAATTCTAATTTATGTGGGGTAAATATTACCAGTAGACATGCATTGTTATTGGATCTCAGTTTTGCAGAACATTCATTAGTATGCTGGCAATTTTTTTAAATGGAATCATTTTTGAAATTATTAACTGGTCAGTGATTATTTCTATGTGTTCCTGGAGTTTTGAACATTTATTCTTTCATAAATTCAGACATATTCCTTGAATTTTTATTGTGTTATGGGGTCTGAGTTAGTGT
>NW_006159556.1:5773902-5776311 GCF_000334495.1 Tupaia belangeri chinensis | reverse complement strand
AGGGAACATGGAATTTTTTATAAAGAGAAAAAAAATCAAACTAATCATTTTGAAATTATGAGTGGCTATTTAGCCTTACAAATCTTACCCCACTACTATTATTAAAATGAAAGAAGGGAAGAATAAGCATGCATGTGCACCTACACATGAACTTAAAACGCCAAAACAAACATCAGCAAAAATGTAACCTATAATGTATATATGCATGGTCATCAGCTTTCAAACTCCGAATCCCAAACTGATCCCGTTGGCCACCTTTGCTGAACTGTTTCCTTAATTACAATGTCACCTTTTATACCTTAAAAAAAAAGAGGTTTTCTCAGTGCACTCATCGTATTGCTCACCAACTCTGCAAGACAGATGGTAAATTTGCATTTAACCGTACTCTAGAAAGCCTATTTTTAAAAAATCAAATCAATGGTTTCCTGTTATTAGTGAGATAGCATGGAATGCCTCTAACTATTGCACAATGAGGTATTAACTAAGTTTTAATTATGGTCTCCATTTAGAAAGTGATTCTGTAGTTTTGATCTGCAACGTTGCATAGGCTTTCTTTTTTTGTTTGTTAGCAAATGCCTGTCTTCTTCTTATTATTATCATTTTAATTTCATTTTCTTATACATTCAATCACATTATTTAGCTTACAAAATGAATATTTAAACAGGTGAACATTTCTCCCTAGTACAGTTGGTAAAACTATAAAATATCTTCAAGAGATAATACCACATTTTTTTTGTCCCATTAATGCTTTGCCTCCCTATTTTTCTTCTAAATGTCCTTCCTCAGACCCTCCTCTTTCACACACACTATAGGCTTTCAATGTGAGGAATGCTTGTAACTGAAATGTATAAATTCCTTTTTTTTTCACTTAATGTTATCTCTAAGCTGTCTCTAGGAGTCTGAGTCTTCAAATGAGTCAGTATTTGCTTTCTCCTACAATCAAAATTAAAATTAAAATTAAAGACCCTGAAAACATACATGTTCAGACAAATATATCATCCAAAGTAGAATAAAATTATGCTATGAAATAGAAAAATAATTACTTATCTATAATGTTTTCACCATCTTTCTACCCATAGGTTTTTTTTTTTTTTTTTGGTATTTGTTTTCTTTTTGCTAATAAAAGTACTCCAATAATTTGAATGTTTTTATTTATAGTCCATTTAAATTCTCATAGATAGGCTCATCAAACAGAACTATATTTCAGAGCAAATTATTTCAGTTCAGTACTATTAATACAAATAGTATTAATAATCATCTGTAGTCATTTTAGTGTTGGGTTATGGGTTGCTGGTTATTATAAAGCATTAGTTATAAACTGGCGCACCTTGAACTAAAAACTGCTTTATTTTCCTAACTTATTTTTTACTCAGTTTGTGTGCTTTCAGGGGCATGCACTTTCCAGCCATCATTTACATGTATAGTCTGTCGGTTTTAAATATCTATGCCTGGCTGGCATTTGTCACATTGGCTGTCTAAGTAAAAATTGAAAATGGCAAGAAAAAAAAAAGATAAACATTGTCTATGGAACGAGTCACTGTAGAAACAATTGAGAAGAACAGAAATGATCTATGTTTTTAAAAAAGTAGTGGGCCTGAGCAGTTGATAATAGGAAATGTGATTGACAAAACTGAAAATCTTTGATTGTGTGACTGAAGGATCAGCATCAAAGTTGGAAGTTTATTAGCATAATGTACATTCGGGAGATAGCTAGGCGTCTGTAGGAAGAATTGAAAGCCAGACATGGTGAAAGTGAAGCTGATGAGATTATTGCTGCAAGTTGCAGCCTGTTCTATAGGTTCAAGGCCTGTTGGAATGTGTGCAACATCAAAGTCAAGAGAGAGGCTGTGAGTACTGATAATGTGGTTTCTTAGAAGAAAAAGAGTTCTTTACCCAGTAAAGATGAAATTGATCTATTTTTGGGAAAAGATGTCACTGGAATGCATATTATTATGTAGCAAATAGTATGCAAATGGTGAATCTTTGAAGAATCAACTCAAACTTCCATTAGGCAAAAGTATCCTGGGATCGCAAATTTAAGACTCCTTTATTTCAAACTGCTTTTCAGATAATAATTATTACATAGTTAGCAGTGTGTACTTGTAGGGGGGATACAAGAATAAGAAATTTATCTGTTGTCATAGCCCCGGTGATGTCATATATGAAAGTAAACATGCATATCCATGACTTAAACTTAAGATTGCTACAGTACTTTTTAGGGGGCTTATGTTGATAATTTAAATGTTTTAAAACATAACATAAACTTTACTACTTTTAACCATGGTTAGTGTGTGATTCTGTGGTTCACATCATTGTGCATGTACTTAATGCATGAGCCAACATCCGTTTTCAAAATGTTTTCATCTTTTCCAAGTGAAACTCTGTTAATATATACTAACTTCCCATTTC
>NW_006159556.1:5730171-5773892 GCF_000334495.1 Tupaia belangeri chinensis | reverse complement strand
TTAGGCCCTGACAACTATCATTTTACTTTCTGTCCCTATGAATTTAATTGCTGTACCTATCTCATATAAATGGAATTATATTTAGAGATGAACTTCATTGAGAAATGGAGTTGAAGTATGAATTTATTTTGGTGCCCAAATTTTTGAAATTCAAGCATAGTTTTTTTGTAATATGTTTTCCATGAACTTTTTGAAGACTCCCCCTATACAATATTTGTTTTTTTACACATAGCTTATTTTGTGTGACATAATGTTTCAATGTTCATGAAGGCTTTAGCTTGTGTCAGAATTTGCTTCCTTTTTAAGACTGAATAATATTAAATTGTATATATTTACTATATTTTGTTCATCCATATTCCCAACAGCAGTGAACAAAGGTTTCAATTTCTGCATAGCCTTGCCAACACTTGTTAGTTTCTGCTTTTCAGTAAGAGCCATTCTAACAGGTGTGAATATCTGATTTTGATTTGCATTTCCTAATGATTAATGATACTGAACATTTTTATATATGCTTATTGGTCATTTGTATATCCTCTTGGAAGAAATGTCTATTTAGGTCCTTTGCCCATTTTTTTAAAATTTGACCATTATTTATTTATCTATATTTAATTTGACCAGAGAGAGAGGGAAAGTGAGAAAGCAAGTTCCCAGGTCCAGGACTTGAACTATGGTAAACCATGTGGGAGTCCAGCACCTTAACCACCATGCCACCTGCTGGCCCCCTCTTTGCCCATTTTTAATTAAGTTGCTTTTTGTTGTTGTTGAGTTGTGGAAGTTCTTTTTCTATTCTTGATGTTAGTCACTTATTGAATATGTAATTTGCAAAATTTTTTTCTTTAAGCTGTGGGCCTTCTATTCATTCTGGTGATTCCTTTGATCTAGTTTTAAATTTTTGATGTAATCCATATATATATATATGGATTTTATATATATATATATATATATATATTATTTTTTGTCACCTATGCTCTTGGTGTCTCTGAAGAATCATTGCCAAATATGATGAAATAAGCTTTTGCTTCTAAGAAGTTATACTTTTGTTCTTATATTAGAACTAAATATTAAAACATTAGAATGTTATAGTTTCAGACCAGCACATGGTGTAATGGTTACATTCGTTGACTCCCTCATAGTTGACTGTGGTTTGAGTCCCAGACCTGGTGGCTTTAAACTGATGCTGGGCACATGTGTGTGTGTGCCTGAAGTTCTGAGGGAAGAATGGAGGAGAAGGATTGTGGTGTGGCCAACACCCTGGGGTTGATTTCTTGTTCCTTCATTATCTCTCCAGTGAGCGCACATGTCCTATAGCAAAAATCTCTATCTTTACAAAAAGGAATATTATAATTTAGTTCTTAATCTCATGTCTTTGATTCATTTTGAGTTAATGAGTTGTTATGGTGTAAAAAGCGGGTCCAACTTCATTCTGCTTGTATGTAGATATATAGTTTTTCCAACATCATTTGCTATATTTCATTGTTAAAGAAAATTCTGATTTTTACTATTCTTGTTTGTCTATAATTAATATAACTAATGCTTGATTATGTTTGTTAATTTTCTGTAAGTTTAATTTGAAAACAGTTTAGCACATCTACTGCAGGAACATCTGCATAGAGACACACTGACACACACACCAATAAAGATACACAAACACAAGATTTGTGTAAAATTACACTAGGCTGTTTGGCTAAAAAGTATAGCAAATAATTGGGACCAACAGTTAGCGTAATGGCTATGTCGCTGGACTCCCATGTAGTTGACTGTGGTTCGAGTCCCGGACCCAGTGGCTTAAACTCACACCGGGCACATGTGAGTGCGTGCCCAAGATCCCGAGAGGAGAATGGAGGAGAAGGGGATTGCACCGTGGCCATCCCCGCCGGGGGGTGATTTCTTGCTTTCTGTCTATCCGTCTGTCTGTCTCTCTCTGGAGAGCGCACACGCCCTATAACAGAAAAAAACCTCTCACCCCCAAAAAATATAGCAAATAAGATTTCATTGGACATTTAGGCATTAAACTTTACAGAAAGGCTTTCTAACATTTTGAAGAATTGATAAATCCATCTTGGTCTTGGAGAAGTGCAAAGGTTAGTACCTTACCTTTTTTTGTGTGTGATTTTAAGAGGAAATTTATTCAATTGCAATATATTTAAAAGACACTGTGGTCACAAATCACTATAATGTAAATACTGTAAGTCTAATCATTACTAATTCTGATGTATTTCAAATGAATTCATGATAATTTTACCTTGGGTAAGTTTTCTTTTGTCACTTCTCAAGGACTTTTAGACTCCTTTGATAAAATTTTATGATGATTATATAACTTAGTTAGGAGTGTGTATTTTAACAGATTGGGTGTTCTGTAGGTATTTTTGAATATAAACTTGTAGTGAGTTATCACAGGTGAAATCCAGTCAGATCTACTACTGTTTTGACTTCTTGTGGGTAGTTGACACTTCTAGACATGATCATTCATTTCCCTCTTACTTTTATGAGTCTGAATTTGTTTTATAATTAATATACTCAAAAGTTTGATGACTTATTAGAAAAAAAAGTTCAACCATTTAAAAGTCATTTTTTTCTTTTGACTTTAATATAAGTAATTTATACTATGAATTTTGAGTCTAAAGACTGAAAGAAGGTATCAGTAAGGATAGGGATACACACACACACACACATGTAGGGAGATATAGATCTATAGATAGATATAAAGGGAGATATCGATCTATTTATATATTTCCTTTTATTTAAAGTTAAATTTTGGAAACTATAGAATGAAGTCAATATTAGGACTGAAAAGTTAAACTAACCCAAGAATTCAGAAAAAAAAAAAAAAAAGAATAAGAACACGTTAAAAATTCTTCATTGGCATCTTTAAAGATCCCTTCATTCTCAAAAGATACTTGCCATACTACTTTATTTAAAAATCATATTATTACATTTAATTGCCTTTGCATTCATACTTATCAAGTTGAAGTCACATTTCTTTATTGTTTCTCAAAGTATTAAAACATAACTATTTAGTGTGTGGTTATTTTTTATTGTTCTTGCAAAGGTTTATTGAGCTATAATAATGTCTAATCAAAACCTTAGGCTCTTAAATGGAGAAAAAAGATACGTCATCAAGTTTTAAGCCACCAATATAGCCCATTTTCAGTAAAAGCAATGAACTGATTTATCTAATATTTTTGTGCCAGACATTGTGTTAAGTCCTTAGACTATAATGGTTATATTACTATAGCAAAATACCATAGACTTGAGGCTCAAACAATAATTTATTTTCTCACAGTTCAGGAAGCTGGAAGTCTGAGATCAGGGAGCCAGCATGGTTGAGTTCTGATCAAGGCCAGCTTCCTGGCTTGCAGACAGCTGACTTCTAGCTGTGTTCTTACCCGACCTTTTCTCAGTGTGTGTGGAAAGAGAGAGAATTTTCATGGTTTTTTTTTTTTTTCCCTCTTACAAGGGCACTAATCGCATCATGAGGCATCCACCGGTGACCTTGTCTAAAAACTAATTACCTCCCAAAGGGCCCATCTCCAAATGCCATCACTTTGGGAGTCAGGATTTCAGCATATGGATTTTGAGAAGGACACAAACAGTCCATAACAGTGGTGAAGAACCTTGGAACTTAAGGCATACAAAGAAAGTAGATGATTAAAATACACTATAATCTGTTACTCAGTTCTTTTAGAAACTTCTTTCAGAGGTCTTATTAAATTTCCCATTTATCCATATACGTGTTGAGGCAAAGAATAATTTTTGAAATTCAAAAAAATTAAAGTCTCCCTAGCTTTAGTGACACAAGAGATGGGGCACTGCTAGAGTCCCATGGAAGATCCACATTTGGAAACTGGACCCATGAGATCAGACCAGGTGTGCTGGCATGAGCCTGTGATCCCAGCTGGCTGAGAGGTGGGGGCAGAGGATCATAATGATGAGACTCAGTCAGAAACACTTCTCTCTCTCTCTTTCTCTCCACCACTTCCACATCCTCTTCTTCTTAGTCTTTTCCCTTCTCCTCTTCCTACTACTCTGCTTCATCTCTCGCATAAAAAAAGAAAAAGAAATCAAAGTCAAACTTTGAAAGGGAAAATTTCTTTTGTTCTTATAGGATCTTGTGTCTGTTCTTGCTGACATGAGCTCTGCTAGGAATCTGTTTTTGGCCATTTATAAAAAGGTCACAATAAGGTCATTTGTTTTGCAATGTGGATGACAGTTTTTGTGACTCTTTAGGACACTGCTTTTAGGTAGTAGTTAATAGTTCTCCTCTTATAGCTTTCCAGAGTATAAAGAAAAATGAAATAAAGTGCTATCTATTTCTTATGCTTTTCAGTAAATACTTAGCCACATAGATTTACAATTTAAAAAAAGTAATTGAAGACTAAGTCAAGGGTCTGTTTACTGTGTGTGTGTGGGTGTGTGTGTGTGTGTGTGTGTGTGTGTATTTTACAATATGGAACGTTTTTGCTGTATTAACCTCACAACTTCATGTAAAAAGCTAAATCTAGGCCACCTAATGACAAAAGTAAACATGTAACAAAAATTTTGGAATCCTAAAGAGAAATTCAACTGTGTGAACTAGAAGAAATATTTGAATTTTTAAAAGTCAGAGCAATGAAAGAATAGACTGGTTACTGAGGCTATGTAACAAGATAGGACTCTGGATCACAAATTTAGAGATGATGAAATGTCCGGTTGTGCTATGGGAAAATGGCATTACCTTGCTATCCTGCAGTTACAGCATTTCCAAAATTAAAACAATACATACAGCAGCTGCTGAGACATGAAAATAAATACTGTCACTTTGTTGTTGTTGTTGTTGTTATAGCATTACTTACTTTGGGGAATTTTGGGGGGGATTTTTTCATTCTGTTTCATTTTAATTTAATCTGCCTTAATCATATTTTCACTATTTTGCCATTTGTTGATTATATCAGGGTGGTCATTGATAAAAAGAAATAGATCCTAAATAAAATTGTTTTTCTTTTTCTTTTTAGCAGTTTTTATGTAGGGTTTTTAAAATCGTTGGCTAAATTGAGATTTGAGATTGTTGGTTGAGTTGTAGGGATGGTACGTGGGGATGGTACAGTGAGCAATGTAAAAGGGGATGGGACCACGTTAGCTGTACAACCTGAGTTAGATGACTTTTATCTGCTGCTTTACTGGTTTAGAAGACTACGCATTCAATTTTTTTTAGTGATTATTCTTACTTTGTAACACATACATTTAACCACTCAGAAGATGATTTAAGAGACATACCCTCCTGCCAAACACTGTAAGAAAATTAAATATTTTAACTCTAACATTTCAACTTCAATGTTGTTGCTGAGTAGTTTAGTTGCACCCTGTTTTATGATTTCATATAATTATTTATTTATTACTATTACTACTATCTTAACAATATTTACTTAAGTTTCCATCAAATTTAGCAATTTCTTTGTTTATTCTTAATTCTTTTTAAAATTAATTATTTAAAAAATTATTATCATCATAATCTTCTTTATATTACATTGGGTTACATATAATTTTACAGTGTATTACATTGCTTTTTCAAAAGGGAATGCCATGCATGTCAGTCAATACAGAGACATTGATCTTCCCACTTCATCATTCAATATCTTTTCTATGTTTTTTCCAATCATTATTATTATTATTCTAATTATTTTTTAAAACAGTAAATCACTATTTCTCATTTTGCTTGTAAAAAGACTTTACCCATCTTTAAAATCCTTCCCAGACCAATCCAGTTGAGAATACTATACATGTCATCACCAACAGGTAATAAGCCATATCTGTTTCTCACTAACGTCCTGCCTCTCTATTGTTCTCTTGCTATCTTTCTCTATCCTCTTCTCCTCAACCCCCCCCAATCCACACTGACCTATGTTTATTCTTAATTCTTGTGTTCTAAGCCTTCCCACTTGGTCCAATTTCCTCAGTGCAGAAGTATATACTTAGTAGTTGTTCCAGCAAAGATTTGGGATTGGTAAATATGGCAGACTTACTATGTAGAAAAATATTCTGATTCATTCTTACCTATAAATAACAGTTTAACTGAATGTAGGTTACCACTTCTCAGCCTTTTGAATAGTCTTCTTATAAGTATTATTGCTATGGTTTGCTATTAATTTAGTTGTTTCTTTGTAGATGGTTTGTATTTTCTCTCAGATATCTTATGAAATATTCTCTTTGTCTTTGATGTGTTGCATTTCATGAGGTGTAGATTTAGGTTTTAGTGATTTTACTTTTTTTTTTTTAGAGAGATTTTTGCTATAGGGCACATGCGTCCCCTGGAGAGACAGAGACAGAATGTAAGAAATAACCCTCTCGGGGGATGGCCATGCTGCAATCCCTTCCCCTCCATCCTCCTCTGGGGATTTTGGGCATGCATGCACACATGTCTGGTGTGAGTTTGAAGCTGCTAGGTCCGAGACTTGAACTGTGGTTAGCTATGTGATGTAACCATTATGCCATCTGCTGGTCCCTTGATGTGTTTTCTTCGTCTGAGAATGACTCATGTCTGTCTTCAATTCAGAAAAATACTCAGTTTATATATATTTATATAAATATGTATGTATTTGTCATTTTTTATATTTTCTCCATTGGGACTCCTATAATATGTATCCCAGTGAAGGGCACTGTATCACTTTGCTAGGTCATATAGTTAGAAAGCACCACAGATTATGTGACTTAGACAGTAGAAATGAATTTTTTTTTTAAATTCTAGAGGCTAGAAGTCTGAGATAAGGTGTTGGCTGGGTTGAGGTCTTTCTCCTTGGCTTGCAAATGATTCACTTCTCCCCATATTTTCACCTGGTCTTCTCTGTGTGTGTGTCTGTGTTCAAGTGTTTCTTAAAAGGACATTAGTCATATTGGATTAAGGGTCACTTTAATGACCTATTTTACCTTAATTATCTCTTAAAGGCCCTATCTGCAAATACAGTCACATTCTGAGGCACTAGGGGTTAGGATGTCAATACAGGAATTGGTGGGGACGCAATCCAGCCCCAAACAAGAAATAACCAGTTATTCAAGCCAGAAAGCTGGACTTGTCCTTTACTACTTTCTGTTTCCTCTGTCTCTTCAAGTAGCCGCCTTCGATTCTAGTTCCTAAATATCTTTCAAATATATCCTTTCTATGAATTTTCACTGATACTTCCCAACGCTTGGCCATCATCATTTTTCTCTAGATAATAGCAATGATGACCAGAGCAATTTTTTAAAAAATAATTATTTGTTTAATTTTATTTACCATTACTATCTTTTGTAATTTTTTTGCTATGGGACACATGAGCCCACCAGAGAGAGAGAAAGAGAGAGAGAGAGAGAACATGAGAAAACTAGCCACCAGGTCCAGGACTCAAACTGCGGTTGGCGATTGTGTGAGTCCAGAACCTCAACACCATGCCACACAATGGCCCCCAGAATGATTTTTTAAAAAAATACAGTTCTTGGGCTAGCAGGCGGCATTGAGGTTAAGGAGCTGAATACCACATGGCCAACTGTGTGGTTCAATCCTGGACCTGCCAACTTGAAAAACATACCAGACATGTGCGAGTGTTTGCCCAAAATCCCAAGTGGAGAATGGAGAAGAAAGGGTTGCATTGTGGCCATCTACCCAGGGAGATGACTTTTCACTTTCCCTCTCTCTGTCTCTCTGTAAGTATGTACCCAATAGCAAAAAAGCAAACAAATAAACTACCCCCCCATAACAAAAGACTCAAATATATAGTTTTTGTCCTTATATTTTTGCTATTACTGCTGAAAACCCTTTAGAAATCTAAAATCTCTTTTATTGTGTATAAAGCTTTGATCTGAATGGAGTTTTCTTCCATTTAATTTTTAAAAATTATTCTACTTATTATTATTATTTATTATTATTTTTATTTTACCAGAGAAAGACAGAGAGGGAGAAAGTGAGAAAGCAAGCTGCCGGGTTTGAGACTTGAACCACAGTCATCTGTATGGGAGTCCAGTGTCATTAACCACTAAAGCACCTGCCTGCCCCTCTTACATTTAATTTTTAAAATTTATGCTTTCACTAAATTAGTTTCCCTTGGATGGGACATACTCTTTCCAGCTTCTGGGCATTTGCATCTTGATCTTTATATTTTCTCCTTCCCTTTCTCCTCATTCTTGATAAGTCCTTATCCTTTGGGTTTTGGAATAAAAGTTATTACCATCAGGAACAATTTTATCATTCTTTAAATCAAGGAAGTAGCTTCTTCAAGTGTCCTATCACTTTGCACATTATATACCACGTTGCAATCACCTTTTAGTGGCTATATAAACCCTCTCCTCTATAAACTCTAAAAGAGCAAGGATTATTTGTACTTGGCTCACAGTTATGTCAGCGGTGTCTAACCCAAGAAGTACTGACACTTAGTACACTCCCTATAATTGCTATAAAATAGTGGGTCGAATAGTACCATATTTTTCTGACTATCTTTTTTAAGAGTTCAACCTGACTATCCCTCTTCCTTGTTTTATCTTCTACGAAAAACCATCATCTGAGTTTATATGTATTTTATTAATTTATTGATTATCTCTTTCTCTACAAGCATAAAGCTTGTAATACTCTACATGAGGCACAGATGAGAAGTGAAAGGTCTACTTACAGTTTTACATTTCTTATGACTAAAAGAATTTTACACAAACCAACTTCTAACTTTGTACACTGGGACCTTCCATGGGACATGTCAAATGACTGTACCATCTCTACCCCAGTGCGTTGTGTCCTGATGCCAGTTGAGTTGACACAGGGAGTGATGGGAGCGTTCCTGGAAACCAAGCCTGCAATGGTGTAGCTATTAGCAATGGCTCCACTATACATAGACATAACCGTGGAGCTGAAACATACATCCCACTAAAATCTATTGACGAATTTCTCCTTAACTACATTCCCCTGAACACCCTGTGACCAATACCATTCCACTTGACATGAGGTGAAGTGTGATAGAGAGAAAGTTAGAATGAAAAGATGGTAGCCTTAACTAATTGTAATTATTATTACTTTTTTGGGGGGAAGATATTTTTCTATAGGGCACTTCCGCTCGCTGGAGAGATAGACAAAGCAAGAAATCACATCTTGGGGGAATGGCCACACCACAGCCCCTTCTCCTCCATTCTCCCCTTGGGCATTTGAGCACTCACGCACACATGGCCTACATGAGGTCAAAGCTGCTGGGTCTGGGACTTGAGCTGCGGTCATCTACATAGGATTCCAGTGATGTAACCATTATGGGATCTGCTGGTCCCACTTTTTTTTTTTTTTAACTTTTGCAAATTTTCCAAAACTTGTGACTGTGTATACACATTGCTGGGAGTCTGTGAAGGCTCTTGAAAGTGAAGACCAGAGCTTAGCTTATATCATTTCAAGGTAGATCTGCGACTGAAGGCAAGCTGCCCTGGTTGAAGCAGGGATGTGGTGGGACTGAGAGCTGGACCTAGGTCCTGAGACATCCACTAATTACTCCATTGCCATTCCTAGGAAGACCCTAAGAAGCTCCTAAGGTATTTTTGAGGTAGTTGAAAGCAGTTTTCCCATACTTTCTTATCTTCTGGTGTCCTTAAAAAAATTGTATGTATATATATATTTTTTTTTCTTAAGGCATAAATATGTATGCCGTAATTATATCTGTGTGTGTGTGTTATGTATGTATGTATCTATCTATCTACTTTAAGAACTAGATCTCAATAGCAAACATCCATGTCTCAAATACAGAGAAAAAGCATGATTCTTTCATAGCAGGAAATCTCTTTCATATTTTTAATACTGGCCCTGTCATTTATTATCAAAAGAATATTTCATATCTGAATCTCTACTCCTGATCTGGTGGAAAATAGCCAGACTTTAAAAATCATATCAAAACAGCAGCAGAGACCCTCTTTTGAAAGGGAAATGATGAATGTGTAGAGTGCAGCCGTGAAGGCAGGGAGAGGTACTGCAATCAGCCCGTGATTACAGGTATATTAGCTCTAGCTGCCACGCTGTCAAAACAGGAGGCAATGATTAGGTTGCACAATATAAATGCCTGCCCATATGAACACAATTTGGTAAATAGTGCATAAGAGTTTCCAGCCATGACCAAGTAATATTATTCTAGAACAGATGACTCCAAGACTCTCCATGCATGCTATCTATCAGCCCCTTAACATGGAAACTGTTTTCAGATTCCACAATATCTAGCCACTTGCTGCAGCCTTGCAGGCATACAGAAAAAGCACTCAGAATGCATCCATCAACCAAGAATGAAGACGGCTTCTGAAACCACTCTGGCAGGTGCTGTGTTGCTTAATCCCTGAAAAGGGAGTCCCTGCTTTCTTTTTTTTCCTAATGGAATCTGTAATCTAATATATGTCAAAGTTCAGGTAGATACTGACAAAATAAAACACAAATACATGGTTAATCTATATATCAACAAAGTTCATCTTTGTTGATATCAGAAAATTGGGGACCCAATACAATATCCTCCAGGAGACTTTCTTAAACTCAAGTTAGGGTATCTTTTTGTATGCTGAAAGCATCTAGTAATTCTTTCATTATTATTTGTATACTCTTTTGGACATTATTGGTTTGGATCTAGAGAAACAGTTTAATGAAATGGTTAAGCACTTGGTCTCTGGAGGTAAATAAATACTTCTAGACTTAATTTTATTCATTATTAACTATTATTTTATCTATGTTAACTATCATCAACCCTGGATGAATTGCTTAAACTCTGTGACCCTCAATTTGTTTTTCTGCAAATGGGATTATCATGTTAATCTTACGGGATTATAGCAAAAATGAAAGGAATCAGTATTAAATGAAAACAGTGTATAGATGGGCATAGTGTTTCTTGTCTTCCTCCTCCTCTTTCTTCTTCTCCTTCTTCTTTACCTCTTCTTCTTATTTTCCTCCTTTTATTTTTCTTCTTATTATTGTTGGCTTCCACACTAGAAAGTGAACTCTAGAGGCAAAAACAATCTAAGTCCTGTTTAAATCTTTGGTTCTGTTATTCCAGAACCTATAAGAGTGATTGGTAAAAGGAAATCTTTTCCAGATATTTAAAATAAATGAAGTCCTGTGTTATGTATAAATTTTAGGTGGCATGTCATCCATACAGTGACCTGTATATCTACTTTTTGGATAGCGTGAAAACTGAACTATATCTGTAAAATGAGCTGTAGTAATTGGGCTAGTGTAACTACAGTACATCTTTCTGGATGATGATAAATGTTTCTTTTTATTGGAAAGGATTCAGTTATTTATTTCATAAGCATTAATTGAATGCCAAGTCTGTGTGACATACTGTTCCAGAATCTCAAGATGGCACAAGTGAAAAATAGCTTCTGCTTTCAAGGAACTAATCTAAGTAAAGAAATGATACCATATGATTTTTTTTTCTTATTTTTGTTATAAGAGTGCATGTGCTCACCAGAAGGAGACAGAGAGGGAAAGTGAGAAATCACTCTCCAGGGTGGATGGCCATGCTGCCATCCCATGCTGCCATTGCTCCTCAGGATTTTAGGCACACATGCACACCTGCCCAGCATGTTTTTTAAGCCATGGGGTCTGGTACTCCAGCCACTCAGTCGGCCATGTAGGATCTAGCCTCCTAAACCACCACATCACCAGCTAGCCCACATTTGATTTTCTTTTTTTTTTTTGGAGAAGTTTTTGCTATAGGGCACGTGCACTCACCAGAGAGAGAGACAGAGAGACAGAAAGCGAGAAATCACCCCCCAGAGGATGCCCATGCCGCAGTCCTTTCTCCTCTACTCTCCTCTTGGGATCTTGGGCACGCATGCACACACGCCCAGTGTGAATTTAAGCCACCGGGTCTGGGATTTGAACTGTGGAACCGCGGTGAACTATGTGGGAGTCCAGCAACATAGACGTCACGCCAACTGCTGGTCCCACATTTGATTTTTTTTAAAAACTAGGTATTGAGGTTGATAGGAAAACTCCCTTGAACAGAGCAGTTTGTGATAGTATATGAAGAAATTTAAAAAGTTTATCATTCCATAACTTAATTTTGTTTTTCCGAGTTAAAAGGAGATTCTGAGTTTATGAATTTATTTCACAAAGTTTTATATAAATGGCTTGTTTTCTTACTCTCTGGTATATTAAAAAAGTAGAATTAAGCAGCTGGCTGGTGACTGGCATCTTCATTAGAGTCTCTGAAAAGCGAGTCATGGTGTTGGACACTTTAAAAAATCTCTTGTGTTACTTGGCTTCTTTTACTAAGTTATGTTTGATCTCACTTAGAACCACTGCAAATTGCTACACTGAAAGTTGAATTCTCAGTCTCTAGTGTTTCCACTGCTAGCTACTTTACTCAATTTCCCAGTACATGAAAGCAGGTTATTAAAGGAAGCCCAGTGCTCCTGGGTTTATGCCAGAACAGCAGTGGTAGCTGAATTCATTTTTTTTTTTTAAATTAAGTCCTTGGAAACTTTAGACTTATGTGGAAGAAAAAAAACCTTAAGAGATATTATTATATAGTTCTTTGATAAGGATTGCTTTGTTTTTATTTTTGAGAGAGATTTTTGCTATAGGGTGTGTGCACTTGCCAGACAGAGAGAGACAGAGACGGAAAGCATGAAATCACCCCCGGGGGCTAGCAGGACACACCACAGTCCCTTCTCCTTCATTCTGCTCTCAGGATCTTGGGCATACATGCACATGAGCCTGGCATGAGTTTGAAGTTGCCGGTTCCAGAACTTGAACTGCAGTTGACTGTGGGTATCCAGCAATGTAACCATTGTGCCATCTGCTGGTCCCAAGGATTGCTTTTTAAATTTTTAATCATTTTATGTGCAAGTTTTAGATGATGTGATTTCTCCTGTGGTACATATCTCAAGAGATGATTCTTCTGAAAAGTTATGAGTGCTATATAGCAATCTGTAATCCTGAGACAGGATTCCACCTCCTGGACATAGTTAGCAAAGCTATTATCATTTATGCTATTGCTACTTTTGCTTCTTTCTACTTATGTGTCCATCTGGCATTATAATCCTTAGCCTTTACCATTTATGAATCATTGACAATATCCACACCTAATTGATATGATCCACTAGGGATTTTTGCCAGATTTCTCAGCATTTAAAAGGCATTTTCCTATTTTATATTCTTTCATTTTAATAGGGACAGTTAGCAAAAATGCTTGTTTTTACTGTAATTTTTAAAAATGGATGTCACATTGGTGATCTCATATTGAAATAATTTACACTTTTAATTTCTTACTCTAAGAATGCTCAAAAATTTTTTAAGAGTGATTTTTTTGCTATAGGGTTCATACACTTGTCAGAGAGACAGAGAGACAGGAAGTCAGAAATCACCCCCCAGGGAGGATGGCCATGCTGCAGTCCCTTCTCCTTGATTCTCCTCTCAGGATTTTGGGCATGCATGCACACGTGCCTGGCATGAGTTTTAAGCCACTGGGTCCAGGACTTGAACTGCGGTTGACTATGTGGGAGTCCAGTGATGTAACCATTATGCCACCTGCTGGTCCCAAGAACGCTCAAATTAAGATATCTTTTAAACTTTAAACATTATTTTCTTCATATATATATATATATATATATATTTCTACTGGCTATATATGTGTGTGTATATGTGTATGTATGTGCATGTATGTATGTACATACATACACATGGTACTCACTAGAGAGAAAGAGAGAGAAAGAGAGGATATCCACCAATGAGGAGTGATCATGTCACAATGCTTTTTCCTCCATTTCTCCATCCTGCTGGGATTTTTGGTGCGCGCGCGCGCATACACACACACACACACACACACACACACACACACACGTGGCCCAGCATGTTTTTCAAGCTTCCAGGGCTGTGATTGGCCATGTGGGATCTGGCTCGCTTTGCACAGCACTTAACTGCTGTGCTAGGTGGTGATCCTATAAACACTTGCATATGTGAAGTTTCTTTTTAATGTTATAAGAAATTCTTTTTTAAAATTTAATTTTATTGTGGTAAGAATATTTAAAATGAGGGCTGCCTTTGAAACAATTTTTTTAAATGTACAATACAATATTCTTTTTTTTTTTTTTTTGGAGAGATTTTCACTATAGGGCGCGTGTGCTCGCCAGACAGAGAGAGACATAGAGACAGAAAGCGAGAAATCACCCCCCAAGGGGGATGGTCACGCCGCAATCCCTTCTCCTCCATTCTCCTCTCGGGATCTTGGGCATGCACGCACACGTGCCCGGCGTGAGTTTTAAGCCACCGGGTCCGGGATGCGAACCGCGGTCGACTACGTGGGAGTCCAGCGACATAGCCATTATGCTAACTGCTGGTTCCCCAATACAATATTCTTGACTGTAAGTACAATGTTGTAGATCAGAACATTAAGGTTTATTCATCTTGCTTAACTGAAATGTTGTACTCATCGATTGTTTAACTCCTCGCTTCCCACAGTGCTAGCGTCTAGCCACCATTGCTCCACTCTGATTCTATGAATTGGACTGTTCGGGATATTGCATGTAAATGGACTTAGGCAGCACTTGTCTCTTTGTGACTGGCTTATTTTACCTACATAATGTCCTCAACATTTATCTGTGTTTCATACTGCAGAATTTCCTTCTTTTTGTTAAAGCTGAATGGTATTATGTTGTAGGTATACCCTACAGTTTCTTTATCCATTTATCTGCTGGTGGACATTTGAGTTGTTTCCACAGCTTGGCTATTGTGAGTAGGGCCGCAATGAACATGGAAGCAGTAATTTATCTTTAGGAATCTGATTTCAGTTCTTTCAGATAAAGATCCAGAGTGGGATTGCTGTACCATGTAGAAGTTCTATTGTTAATTTTTTAGGGACATCCATACTATTTATTTTTTTAAATAGTGGGTGCACATTTTGCATTTCCATCAAGAAGAGTGTGCAAATGTTCCAGTTTTTCACATCCTCACTGACACCAGTAGTCTTTTTAAATTTTATAATAGGCACATGCCAGGTGTAAGGTAACATATTGTGATTTTATTTGGCATTTTCTTTGTCATATACCTTTTTGGGCACTTTTAATAGTTACTTTGTTGGTTTTTAGATTTTTTTGGTTATTAGGTTGTAGTATTTCCTTATACATCTTGAAGATTAGTCCCTTATCAAATATGTTTTGCAAAATATTCTCTAATCCCATAGGTTACCTTTTCATTCTGCTGATTATCCCTTTGCTGTGCAGAGGCTTATTAGTTTATATTTATAGTATGCATATTTTAAGTTTTTTTGATTATGGCTAATTTAAATACTTTATATGTTAACATTTATACTAAAATTAAAAGCAACTGACCCATTAACATTACAGTAGTATAATAGTTTTTATTATTCAAATATTTACCTTTGCCAATGAATTTCATATTTTCTGATATTACCATGTTGTTGTTTAGTGTACTTTCCTCGTAAGTTGAAGAACTCCCTTCAGTATTTTTTTTTTATTGCCAGAAGGTGCATGCACTCATCAGAGAAAGAGACAGACACAGAGAGAGAGAGAGTGAGTGAGAAAGGAGAGGGAGAAAGAACAACATAATAGGGCATGGTCATAACACAATCCCTTCTCCTTTATTTCTTCATACTCCCAAGATTTGTATCATGCACACACACACATGCATGGAATATTTTTCAAGTAGCCAGGGCTTGGATTGAAACCACAGTTTGGCATTTGGTATCTGGCTCCCTCAACCACTAAGCCATGGGGACAGCCTCCTTTAGCATTTATTATAAGGCAGTCTTTTGGTGATGACTCCATCAGGTATTGTTGGTCTACAAAAGTATTTATCTCCTTCATGAAAATTATTATTTCCTTTATTCATGACAGAGTGTGTGCTCATGTATGTGAGAATGAGAGTGAGAAAGGAAAAGTGAAAGAGAGTGAGTGAGAGAGAGAGAGAGAGAGAGAGAGAGAAAGATGAGCAAGATGAGCACCCTCCACAGGGTCTGGTTGTGCACAAATCCTCCTCTTCTAGTCCTCTTGCTTCTCGAATCTTGGGCTTTCATACATGTGCCTGGTATGTTTCAGGTTGATCATCCCAAGAATTTGAACCATAGTCATCATGTGGGATCTAGCTTCTCTTCAGTAGTACATTACCACTGTGTCATAGAGTTGGCCCACTCATTTTCAAAGAGCTGTTTTGACAGATATAGTATTCTTTTAAAAAGTTTTAGGTTGATTTTGCAGATATCTTTTAATCAGTTAGGGCAGTTTTACAAAAAAGTTCATAGCAAAACTGAACAAAAGCTACAGAGATTTTCCATATACTTCCTCCACCCACACGTGCACAGCTTTTCCCATTGTCAGCATCCCCTACAAGTGGTACATTTCTTAGAATTTGAACCTACATTATCACCCAAAGTTCATAATTAAATTTGGGTTTACTCTTCGTGTTGTACATTCTAATAGTGCCCTGGTTGGCAATTTCTTTCTTCCAGCCCTTTGAATATACCATTTCACTCTCTTCTGGCCTGTAAGATTTCTGCTGAAAAATCTGCTGAAAGTCCTATGGATATTTTCTGGTATGTGACAAATTACTTTACTCTTGTTTTCATAATTTTGTTTTGACTTTTTTCATTGTACTGGATTTTTTGGATACATCTTACTTGTCATACTTAGGGTTTCGTGGATCTGGGTATCTATTTTCTTCTCAATGTTTATTAAGTTTTCAGCTTTTATGTATATGTATAAGCTTCTTGGTCTTTTCTGTTTCTATTTCTCCTTCTGACGTTCTTATAATGGATATATTGATCTATTTGATGGTGTCTCATTAGTCCCTTAAGATTTTTTTGCTCTTTTTTTTTTTTTTATTCCTCTGACTTCCAATGAGCTGTCTTCAAGTTCACCAATCTTCTGTCTGCTTGTTCTGCTGTTAAACATATTTTTAGTTTAGTTATTGTTTCCTTCAGTTTCATGATTTCTGTTCTGTATTTTTAAACATTTTCTCTTCCTTGAAATTTTCATTCTATTTCTCCTTCTGACGTTCTTATAATGGATATATTGATCTATTTGATGGTGTCTCATTAGTCCCTTAAGATTTTTTTGCTCTTTTTTTTTTTTTTTATTCCTCTGACTTCCAATGAGCTGTCTTCAAGTTCACCAATCTTCTGTCTGCTTGTTCTGCTGTTAAACATCTTTTTAGTTTAGTTATTGTTTCCTTCAGTTTCATGATTTCTGTTCTGTATTTTTAAACATTTTCTCTTCCTTGAAATTTTCACTTTGTTTATGCATTGTTCTCTTGACTTTAGTGAGTATCTTTGTGAGTTATTTTGAATTCTTTGTCAAGTAAATAATATAATTCTGTTTCTTCAGGATCAATTTCTGGAGATTTAACTTACTCCTTTGTTTAGAATATCTTTTCTTGATTTTTTTTTCCTTCACTCTGTTGGTGTTGCTGCATTAGACAAAGAAAATACTTGTTTCAGTCTTCTTTATTGGCCTCATGTGGAATACCTTTAGCTGCCATGAGAAGTTGGGATGCTGTGTGCACAGATCAATTATTTTCCTTCTGGAAAATAGCTGAAAGTTGGTATTTTCATCTGCTCATGCTGTGCTGTGCAAAGTGGAGGATATATGGTATCTACCAGTCCATTTTTCCAAAGATGACTAGACTATACTCATCTTGTCAGAGCTCCAAGACTGGCAAAACAGAAGCCACTCCTCTGGGGAGCCCCATGGAAAATTGGGGCATCAGACATGTGAACCAATCTGTTCCCTTCCCAGGAACTATGTAGGGTAGATATTCTGATGAGAGAGCATCTCACATCTTCCTATTGGCTTCATTATATCTGATTTCCCTTTAACCCAGAGTGCAGAAATCTTTGAATTAGTTTCTGGATTTCTCATCCAAGTTGTTTGTGAATTGTTGCTGAATTGGTATGCTTTTGAGTGAGAAGAAGGGTTAGGGGCTTCTACTCCACCATCTTCTGTAAGAAATTCTGTACATGGAATTAATTTCCTGGAAAATATTTCTGTTGGCCAAAAGTATCTAAGAAGATACTTACATAAAAGACAAATATGTGGAAGAAAGAAGTATGACTAATATGTTTTTTCAGATATAAGGATATATATACATACTTAACTAATAGTTGTCTTGGGGGAAAAAGTCAGCAAAGTATTCTTACTCTAATATACAAAGAAAGCTTATAATTTAATGAGAAATAATTCCCTAGTAGTACATGAATGTTAAATAAAGAATACATGCATACGTATATACATTTAATGTCCTTAATTATTAAAGAAGCACCAAATAAAGAATAAAATTTCATTTTGAACCCTCAAATTGTTAAAGTTTTAAAATAATAATTTGTAATGTTGACACAGTTTTTGAAAATGGATATTCTTATATGTTGCTGATAAAACCACAATAATATTATTTTGAGAGATCAAGTTGTTATCATGTCTTAAAGACAATATATTTATGATAGACTATGGCCCTGCAATTTATTCTAGAAATTTATTTTACATATCCAGAAAAACCCACATATGTATGTATATATAAATAAATATGTTAATTTATATATCAATTATATATATAATCAATATGCATCTATGCATGCTAATTATGTTGTCACTAACAATGAACATTCAAAATAATACAAATCTCCAACAATATGTTGTAAAATATATTTATAAATGCTACCAATTACACCATTCCTTCCTTGGCTTTGCCTACTTTGTTAGAGAGAATTTGTGCATGTAAAAAACATGAGATTGTTTATTTTTCCCCTTTCCTTCTCTCACCCTCCATGCAAGGTCAGTCTGCAAGTCTACATCTTGATAACATAGACTAAGAGCTTTTCCTTGTAACATGGTTTAGGGAAACATTATCACTTAGTTAAAAACAAACAAACCAACTCACTAATTTCGGTGTGAGAACACCTGAATATACTGATTACCAACTATCAGCATTTGAGCAACCTAATTTTTTTCTAATGTAAAATGGGGATATTATCTACATCCTATCAGCTTTGCAGTGTTGCTTTGAAACCAAAACAAGATAATTAATGTGAAAGTGCTTTATATTTTTCTGTGCAATGGGTGTTTCCACTTACACTTACCTGTGGCTGCACAACCAAAATGGAAGGTGAATACCAGGCTGTAGAGTTCACGAACAACCATAAATGCCTTATGCCTTCTGTCTTCTGTCAAGAATTGAGATTCACTCTTACACTGAAGGAATTTTACAGAAGAGTGGGAGAAAACTTAAAAGATTAAATACAGAGAATATACAAAGGACGTAATGCAGACCCCATTATAAACAATAAAATGGCTAAAGTTACTAAAATAGTTACTATAATAGCATTGGAAAAGTTAGAATAAGAAGCATATATGTTGACACTCATGCGCACAAACGTTGAGTGTCAGAGATTTGCTCAAAGAGAGGAAATACAAAGCAGAGAGGTTTGATATAAACAACTTAGTTTTTTCTTTTTTCTTTTTTGGAGAGGTTTTTGCTATAGGGCATGTGCACTTGCCAGACAGAGAGAGACAGAGAGACAGAAAGCGAGAAATCACCCCCCGGGGGGAAGGCCACACTGCAATCCCTTCTCCTCCATTCTCCTCTCGGGATCTTGGGCACGCACACACATGCACCTGGCATGAGTTTTAAGCCACCAGGTCTGGGACGTGAACCGGTGTCGACTACATGGGAGTCCAGTGACATAGCCATTACGCTAACTGCTGGTCCCACAACTTAGTTTTATTTGTTTATTTTTTTGAGAGGTTTTTGCTTTAGGGCGTGTGCGCTCATCAGACAGAGAGAGACAGAGAGACAGAAAGTGAGAAATCACCCCCTGGGGGCATGGCCACACTGCAATCCCTTCTCCTCTGTTCTCCTCTCGGGATCTTGGGCAAGCATGCACATGTGCCTGGCGTTAGTTTAAGCTACTGGGTCTAGGACTCGAACCATGGTCGACTACCTGGGAGTCCAGAGACATAGCCATTACACCAACTGCTGGTCCCAACAACTTAGTTTTTTTAATACTGTAGTAGTATATAGAATTATTTTTTTCAGGGGTACATAATTTTTTACAAAGTTTATTTACTTATTTCTTCTGTGACAGAAAGAAAGGGTTAAAGAGCTACCCCCAAAGGGTTCCCACGATCCACTCTTAGTCTCAGCTAGCCTGGATCACAGGCATGCATGCACAACCAGAGTGTTCAGGGAAGTCTTGGGATACGAACCAAGTACCACTGCCTTGTGAGTCCAGCTGTGAAAGCACTGCACCTCCACCCGATCCTTAGTACTGAGTTTGGACTTTGGGCAATGACCTATTTCTTGAAAGTAGCATAGGGGGGACTTTTCTACATGAGAGAAAAGCAAGGTGGAACTGCATATATAATACACTTATTTACTGTCTGAAATAATATCTCACATTATTTTAATTATTGTTACATTTAGATTTGAATATAGTTTGAACCATCACAGAATACCTGTCCTTTAACGGCAATCACGGGGCACAGAACTCTCTTTCTGCTGGCATATGCTATCCTGATAAAGGTTCTTTTGACTATTTTGGAATTTTTGTTAACAGATTTTTCAATTCTTGCAAAACAGTGCATAATGTTAATGATCTATTTTTCAAATAGGAAAGATATAGTTCAATGTGGTTAGGCAAATGCTTGACTAACTTTATTTAGAAAGAAAGTCTATATCTATCTACCAATATATTAGGTGGTTGGGAAAGTCATGATGTACTTTTCTACCCAAAAATTGTGGTTTTGTTTCCTTAACCCTGTATTCCTCTTTTCACTGAGCTCACGTAAAAGGAGGCTGGAAGTGAAAACACAGTGCTGTTGTCTAAACGTGGTTGTCACTAGGCCTAACAAGTTTGATTAGCTCCATTAGCAGAAATGCCCTGCAGGGAACTTTGGATCAAAAACATTAAAAATCTGGACTGTCAACAAACTCTTAGTCCTAGCTGAGCCTGGTAGCCAATTTAGATATTGATTGTCTCAAGTAATTGGATTTACTGGGGTTACTGTATCAGTATCATATCACAACTCTGCTTCTTTCTTTTTAGCTACAAAATAACAAACTTCCCTACTCTTCTGTCTTGATGACATCATCTGGATCCCCACTGAAAGCACTGTTTGGCAATGTGAAAAAGTATTGTAGGCACTGGATATAGCTAATGGGGTTCTTGTAAAATTTTTATTATTAGTCGGATTAATGAAAAGTTCACAGGGCAAGGAGGGAATAAAATATCTCTGCTCATAGTGACATATTCTGATTCTTGCATTACTTGTATTCTTTAAAAGTCAGTGTTCTATATGTTAATACTCTTTCTGTAGTGGTAAAAAAAGAACCAGAAATTGGGAAAAGTAGAATCCCCCTCTCTGTGTCCTTTCTCAGACAAATACTTTTCAGATAATAATCTCATATTTATAAATTATTTTTAAAAATTACCTTCCTGTGAAAATTCTTCTTGATCTATGAAGTTAATGTGATCCCCCCCACAGCCAAACTGAAGTTTTCTCTTGTTCTTCAGCATTCAGTTTCTCATCACACTAGTGGTAATGACATTTCTTCTATGGGGTTCTTCAATGGACTAGATTAAATGAATGTATGTTAATCAATTCAATACTTTAAAAAATTGCCCATTTACCATCACCCCATTTTCCCTGACATTAAGCCAGCTCCTCACGACAAAGCATCTTTTGCACCACAAGTCCACCTTAATTTAAATTCCTGAAGCGGTCCTCATTACGTCATGGCGTCAGACTTCTAAATCATTCAAATAAGTTAAGTCTGCAGATTTCCTTTTTATTCCATGTGTACTTGCTGGTTTGCTCCTCCTTCCCTTTCTTCTTTCTTTGCTTGAAAGAATCATGGGCTTGCATATCCTTTCTAAAAAAGCCTTCTAGCCTTCCTCATTTAGTAGGTTGCACCTTCTGAAACGTTCACTGTTGTCCTTTCTTATCGTGGACACTATCAACCTGCCAGATAGGAAAGAGTTAGAAGAATGACTGGTCCTGTGCTATTGTGTTGAATGTAATAACCCAGAGGAGAGAGATAGGGGTCTTTATAAAGCTTTCCCTCAGTGTTTTGTCTGTTCTGAATACGCCTGCTGTATTGAAATAGCAGATATTCTGACCTCAGATAATTTCTCCTGGCTTGTAACTATCCATACCTTCATTAGCATTTTGTTCAAAAGCAGTGCTACAACATGTGGGTTATCTGGTGTCATTGATTTACATAATGATGTTCCCCTACCTCTAGTGTCCTTATCCCCTTTCTCTATTGACTTCCTGCTTTGAATCTGAACCTCACTTTAGACTTCCCAAACAAATGTGCTACCTTTTTACCATATGTCATGTTAATTCCTTGCATTGCTGGTGTTCTTCTCATAGTTTGAGTTTATTATCTGCTACTCCAAATCTGTTTCTCTGTCAGCGTTTCTGTCATGACCAATGTCCCCACCTTGCAAACAAATGCTTAGACATGAAGAGTAAAGGCATCTGTGACTCTCCTGTCTTCCTCACCAAGTGCCTCCTCAACATGTAAACATGAAGTCCTGCACCAGCTCAGCATCTTTGTTTTCCACCACTTTTTGATATCTTTGACTTCTTTCTTTCTTTTTAAAAAATGTTATGTCTTCATTCATTTATTTTAATTTGACCAGAGAGAGAGAGGGAAAGTGAGAAAACAAGCCATCAGGTTCAGGATTTGAACCGTGGTTGGCCACATGGGAGTGTCCAGTGCCTTAACCACCATGCCACCTGCTGGCCCTCTTTTTTTTTTTTTTTTAAAAGAGATTTTTGTTATAGGGTGTGTGTGCTCGCCGGAGAAACAGAGAGAGCCAGAGAGGCAGAAAGCAAGAAATCACTCCTCAGCGAGGATGGCCACACTTTGCCGTCATTCTCCTCTTGGGATTTTGGGTACACATGCACATGCACCTAGCATGAGTTTCAAGCTGCCAGGTCCAAGACTCGAACTGTAGTTGACTATGTGAGAGTTTAATGATGTAACCATCACACCATCTGCTGGTCCCTGATAACTTCTATTTCTTAGCTCAGGGTGTAATCATCTCTTTCCTAGATTACTGCTCTGGTGTTCTACAACTGGTTGGATCCCATTATTGTTCACATTTAATCCATTCTCCCTCATGCAGCCAGGATGATATTTGCTAAAATGCAAATGTGACCTTTTCACTTTCTTGCTTAAAACTTTTCAATAGTTCTGAAGTGCCCTTAAAATAAAGTTCAAATTTCCTAGCATGGCATATGAAATAATTTAGGTTCTAGCCTGTACTTAATTCTCTCTCTCTCTCTCTCTTTCTTTTTCTTTTTTTTTTTTTTTTTTTTTGAGAGGTTTTTGCTATAGGGTGTGTGCAATCACCAGTAAGGCAGAAAGAGGCAGAGAGACAGAAAGTGAGAAATCACCCCTGAGGGGGGATGGCCACATCGCAATCCCTTTTCTCCATTCTCCTCTTGGGATCTTGGGCACGCATGCACACGTGCCCAGAGTGAGTTTAAGCTGCTGGGTCTGGGACGCGAACCGCGGTCGATTATGTGGGAGTACAACAATGTAGCCATTATGCCACCTATTGGTCCTACCTGTATGTAATTCTTGAGCTTTATATATCTGGAGATGTTTCATTTTTCACAATAACCTCCTGGTATGTTGAGCTAAACGCAGATACTTCCTATGTTAATGAATGTGGAATAGGACTTTTCCTGTCATCTTAGAATTTCTGCTAAAGTCTCAAAATTAGGTGTGGTAGGTGATAAAGAGAGCTGGTAGATACTTCTCTCTCTCTCTCTCTCTCTTTAATTGTCAGAGAATGTGCGCACTCACCAGAGAGAGAGGAAGACGGAGAAAGCACCCATAATATGATGTGTCCAAGCTATGATCCCCTTTTCTCTACCTTTACACTCTGTTGGGCTTTCATGCAGACATACCCTGATATGTTCCTCAGGCTACTAGGACCAGGACTGGAACCATGGACAGCCATGTGGGATCTTGTCATGGGGCTGCTGCTTCTATCTTGTCTGCTGCTGTTTCTGTAGGACTTTCTGAAACACAGTGGAAAGAGTTTGTGACTTTCGTTTTCTATAAATTATCTATAGCCTATGCAAGAGAAAATGAGAAATTCCCAAACCAGTTGATTGGAAAGCAGGAGAATTTCTAATGATAGATAGGGGTATTTCCCCCCCTCCCTCTATGGAAATCAGAGGGACTGCATCCTCTTTCCTAAGCCATGTGAGGAATCATCAAGTGTATCACTCACAGAGATAGAAGATGTCTCAAAGAAAGGAACCCCAAGTCTCACAGTCTTGCTAGATGTTCCCTGTACATAGAATTGTTAGCTTGGGCTCTGGAATGTTCTGAAGCAGAATATTGACAGAGTTCCTTGGAGAAATCTCTCTTGGAGATTGGAAACATGTGAGCATGGAGCTTGGTAATTTCATCCCCCTGGTAAACTTGAAGACCAGTAAGCTGACCAAAGTACCTGCATGAAGGAGAAAGACAACAGTTGATTGAAGAAATATTTGTTAGGGCTAGGCTGTGGGAGTTTCTCATGGGCCAAACGGATGCTGTGGAAAGCAGCCAGACCCTGCAAAGGTGAGGAAAGTACAGCTCTATTTTCTGCATGAAGGGTATACCTTCGGGGACAGGAGTTTGAGGGTTTGCCAAGGATTGGTGGAGAAAATGTGTTGTGTGCCTGAAACAAATGAAGCACAGAGGTTCGGGAGAGTCTCTACAGAACATCTGAGCGTCTCACAAGACAACCAGAATTTGAAGATTCTTCATAATAGACTGCATGACTTACAGCTAGAATTAGTCAAAAGAGAACTGCAAATACGTTTGCCAATCAAGAAATCCTCTGCTCCCTGTATTCTAATTCCTTATTGGAGAAATTTGAAGGGCTGGGGAAAATATAGCAGAAAGAGTGAAAAATGGACCACACTTCCCACTACAGACCTAGGAGGCTTGAGCTGAGGAAAGGAAAGAAATTGTCACTGAGTTGTAATTAACTAATTTTTTCAATGAATTTATTGAGCCGTTATTTTATGCCTGGCACTGTTCTAGGTAGAGGGAGCACAGCAGTAAACAAAACACAGAAAGATATTTACCTTAATAATATTTAGTGAAACATGTAAAGATATTTACCTTTGTCATCTCATTGGGAAGATAAATGAGCAAAGATAAACAGTAAAAATAAAAATGTAGAAAGTGATATGTGCTATGGAAAAAATAAATTAGAAAAAAGGAGAGCACATCCTGGGACTGTTAAAACGTTAAAGGCATATGAGAGTAGAAATGTTTACCAACCAGTGAAGGAAAGATTTGTTGATAGATTGGATGTAGGGTGTGAAAGGGTAGACTGGCATGATTTTTGGCCCAGGCAACTGGAAGACTAAAACTCTTATTAACTGGGAAGTACATTTATGTCTAAACGTAGAAGAAAGAGGTTGGTGCAGGTTAATTTTAAGATATCCATTAGACATAGGTGTAGATGTTACATAGGCAGAATTCAAGGAGGAAGGTCAGGAGTGGAGATAAAAATGTGGAAATGGTTAGCATGTGGATGTCATTTAAAGCTATGAGTGTCAAGATTTTAATTTATATGGCCTGGTATTTTTAATACCCGAAATTAAAATTATTTTTAGAATTTTGAAAATGCATTTGTTTTTTCCATGAGCCAGCCAGCCAGACAGACAGAGCAAGAAAGACAGAGAGACAGCACCCTCAACAGGGCCTGGACACCTGGACCCAGCTTCAGCCAGCCCCAGATCATGAGTACACATGTGCCTAGTGTACTCAGGGTGGTCTTTGGACATGAACCTGGAACCTTTCCATGTAGGTCAGCCTTGCAGAACATTGTGCTTTGACCACTCTCTGGCCCCCTATTTTTAGAATTTTTCATATCTGAGATGGAAACCTTTCTCGGAGCTAAAAATGACTGGAAAGTGATGTGATTTGCACAGGATGGCATTTGGGGTTGGAGATAGAAAAGATTCAAAGAAGCACTTGCAGCTCAGTGACAGGAGCATAAAGGTTTTCTGTTTGTATCCCATCAAGTACCACTCATTCAACAGACTAGTTATACCCTAAATGCACCTTGCTTTCTCTGACTTTCCTATATTTACATGTAGCTCTCCCTGGCTGAATACCTTTCTTCACCAGAGGACTAATGGAAACTTTTCTGCATCATTCACTTTTCTGAACTGAATCAGTTCCCTTTCTATGAGCTCTAAGGGTCTTCCCTTTCATGACACTGTTCCATTGTTCTTTGAGAGCAAGAACTCTATCTTAATCTCTCTGTTACTATGTCTAGTGTAGGACTCATGCCTAGGAAATAACTTAAACGTAAGCAACCAGGTTAAAGGCAGAGACCATGTTTTATACTTTGAATTGTTTTCTATCATGTTTGGGTAATGTGTGTCACACTTAGGAATAAGTCCATAAATGTCAGTGTGTGTAAGGAGTGCTGCTGTGTTGTTGATGGGCAACTTGACAGCACAAGGCAGACAGAGCCCCCATCCCTCTACACTCTGGTGGGTTTCTTTATTTTGGAACTTTGTGATGACAACAAAAGCAACTATTGAGAATGTCTGAACTTACATTTTGGAATGAAAACTGTGCATGTGATTATTATAAATTTATTTTAGGTGTCAATATACAATGGTTCTGCATTCTATGATATGTAGTTATTAATCAGTAACAATATTTACCCAAGTTAACAGAATCCTTTCTGGTCTGGACTCTTTCTTTTTTCAACTTGTGCTGATGTTTACTTCTGTGTCTTCTGGCATTACTGTCCTAGAGTTCTGTGCTGTGGTGGTTGTATCATTTAAATTTAGATATAGCAGAATATTAACAGAAAACCTAAAGCAACAGTTACTTAAATAGCATAGATGTTTTATTTTTCTCATTTGCAGAAGAAATCCAGAGATAGTAGAGAGTAGATTTGGTGGCTCCATAGTTACCAGAGACTTGGGCCTTTTCTCAGTATCCGGTCTTCCAGCCTAGCATGTATCTCCATCTTTAATGTCTCCTCAGAGTCTGAGAAAACGTTGATTTTCCAGCTCTCATGTCCAAATTAGAGACCACGAGATGATGAGGAAAGACTTTCCTTCCAAAGGAGACAATCACCTCTACTGGGAGTCCCATTCAGTGTTTCTGCTTGCATGTCATTGGCCAGAACTTCACCACATGGCACCTGCCTGCCCTTATGGAGGCTAAGAAATGCTGTCTTCTAGGGCTGGCTGTGGCCTGGTGGTTACGGGAGCCAGATACCACATGGCCAACCATGTAGTCTGGGATCCGGCAATGTGCATGCCAAAATCCCAAAAGGAGGGAGAAATAGAGGAGAAAGAATTTTGGTGTGATCATTCCCCATTAGGGATACCTTTTTCTCTCTCTCTGGTGAGTGCACATGTTCTCTGTCAAATTGAAAAAAAATAGGGAAGGAAAAAATGCTATCTTCTAACTATAATTTGAGTCCGTTATTTACAATAAAGGAAATTGGTGGCAATTGGAGAATATAACCTCTGCCACGGCTTATTCTCGTATCAAGGTCTACTATGAACCATTTGTCTCTTATTTTACTCCCTATTCCTCTTAAATACGCGGTCTTTATCTATCCACTTCCACAAAATGCCACGCTTCTCTCCAGTCTGTTCTGGAAATCTCATTTTGTTTGTTCACAGAGGAGCGGTTTTGTTTGCTTGGCCTTGCTGGCTCTTTCTAACCTGAATGCACCCTCCTGCATCTTTGGTCTTTGTGCTCACAGCCAGAAGTGTTCTTCTGGGAGGGCTGAGACAAAGGGCAAGGCTTTATTTTGCTCCCTTCAGTTAAAATAGTCAATTTTTTTTTTTGTCAAAATATGAACAGAAAATGGAGACAGTCTTGCAGCATTTGATATTTCCTGGCCAAAGGATGGGAAAGTGGGGGAAGGGTCTCAGAGGGGCCTGTGGTGTGCAGATTCTATTGCTCATGGATACAGGGTGCTCTGCCTTGCTGCTTCCACTTGTTCTCTCTATTCCAGGCATGTACATATGTGTGTGCGTGCTCCTACATGTGTGCACAAATACGTGCAGATACAGGTACATGAAAACACACATAGATACAACCTCCTCAGAGTGCATAAATCCATCCATAAGGTGGTAAACAAGTTACTTGAGAGGTTTGTGTTCTGACAGGCTACACTGAAGAAGGCATTAGTTACCACCGTGGGCCCAGTGCCCATTATGCATTTTGATCCAGAGCTGCTGTATTTTTCAAGTGAGCTGTGTTAGAAGAAATCTGTTGTCTTAACTAATTTGTGTCACTGTAACACAATACTACAGACGGGGTGATTTATAAGGAATAGAAGTTTATTTAGATCATAGTTCTAGAGGTTGAGAAGTCCAAATATCAAGGTACCAGCATCTAGTATTGGTCTTTCTAGTACATCATGACATGGCGGGAGGCTTCATGTGATGAGACAGAACAAGCATGTCAGAGACCAAGAGAGGGCAGCTTTTCTAATAGCCACACTCTCAGTAACCCACTAATCCATCAGTCCATTAATCCATGAAGAGTTTAACCCATTTATGAAGATGGAGCCGTCATGACCCAATCCCCTTTCATCAGGCCCCATCTCTTTATGAAACAAAGACACAGTGTCCGCTACAACAATGCAGTCTTAACTTGAGATATGGCAGGGATATTCAAACTATAACATTTATGTACATGATGCCTCTGCCTAGTTATTTGTTTCTGTTGTTAATTTTGTGAAGAACTTGTTTAAAATTGAGAGTGGACTGATCTAGAAGAAAATTTGTCTACTCTTGAAAAAGGTGATTCTGGAAGATATTTTTTTCTTTACCATTTAGAAAGTGTCTAAAGACTGTAAATGGGGAGAGATAAGACTGAATTACTGTAAATAGTTTTGCCATCTTATGATTTTGTTTGCATTGTTGGAGAACATTTGCTCCACCTCACAAAGCAGCATTGTAATAAAGAAAACAATCTTGGTGTGTGGTTAATTTTTCTTTTTTTATAATATATATATTTTGAAATTTAAGACAGTTTTAAGTTCACAGCAAAATTGAACAGCAAGTGCAAGATTCCCACATACACCAATGTGGTTAACATTTAAGATGATATATTATTTTCTGCTCCTGTCAACAAATAATAATGAAATTCATTTTACTATTTGAATTCAGTGCCCTTCAAGGCCACTTACTAGTGACTATTGGTAGTAATTATTAACTTGTAGGATGCAGAGTGATGTAAAAATAACAGTATTTTATTTCTAAATATTGTTGTTTTCTGACCCATCCTGCTATTTTTAGATCTAAACAATATACTCCATAATATACATGAAAATTGCTTCATTCAAGTGCAATGCCTTTATTTGATGAGTAAGTAAAGTGAAAGTAATATAGTTATCTGTAAATTGTTATGCTTCAGTTGAAATAATAATAATATGATATTCAATGAGTGAGACTATTAGAACTCTACTATTGTGAAAGGTACCTGTTGCCTGAGTTACTCTGAAAGTAGTAGCTATAGTCTCAATAGTTATTCATCTACCTAAATAAAAGCTAAACTGTACTTATGCTGATAGATCCTAGAGGCTCCATTTATCACCAGGAAGTAAATGTTAGTGCAAGTAGTTCTGAATGAGTTCCAAACTTACACCGAGAGCTTAGAAATTTCCATTATGCCATGTTGTCATGCGTGGATTGACGAATTCTCTTTAGGGAATGTTTTTAATCCAATAGCATGGCAACTTGCATTTTTTCATATTTCTTCCTCAAATTTTCTAGTTCTCTTGAGTGTTTTATGTGTATTTGTGTGTGACTGAAGGGAGAAATATTCACAAAGATTATTTAAAAAAATATCTGCCTGATATTTTGTGTGTGTGTTCATTTTTCCCTTTGGGTTATTATATTGAATTTTTAGAACTTGATATATAAAAGTTGAAGTTTTGTTTTTCTTTCTCTACTCTTTCTAAAATCTTGATAAAGATTCTCTTCACAGCTCTTAAATGGTGATATCTTCTTAGGAGAAATGAACCTGGCTTAAACTGTCAGATAAATTTTTCATAAATATTTACCTGAAGTGGGGAATGCTTTGCAAAGTTTTAAGAAATTTGGTGAATGTGGCACATAATTTATATCCTTTCAAGAACTTATTCACTAGTTCTTTATTGAATAATATGTTTGCAGGTACTGTTCAAGGCACTGATAAGATAAAGGGACACAGATCTGGTCAAGGCCTCAATGAACTTTTAGTATAATGAGGAGGTAATTTATGAAACAACTGTTACAGTCCTGTAGAGTAGAGGTTTTGATAGATGTATGCTCAATAATATTACAAAATATTACAAATTATGTTCATTATGTATTTTGAGTATAATTTCTTTTTCTAGAGTTTCCATAAAGGTTCATTTCAAGGTAGGCTTTTAGCCCATGCTGAGCCATGAGAACACAAATCAGTTGGGAACAAGGATTATGGAAGGGTTCCAGAAGTAGGCTGCTTGAGTCGAGTTTTGAAAGGGCAGGTAGTTGAAAAACAGGAAGGAAAAAGGCATTTCAGTGGAGGGGAGTCTGACCCAGTGTGCATATTTAAAGAATTATAAATCTATTGGTGTGGTACTAAGTGAAAAGCATGTGGAAAGAAGAGTGATGGGAGAAGTTAGAATAGGTAGGTGCCTAGTCATGGAGGGCTTTGTGTGTAAGTGAAGGACTTTGAATTCTAATGTGAAAAGTATAGGGATGTACCAATAATTAATTTTTTTAATAATAAAGAGTGCATACTTGTGAGAGAGAGAGAGTGAGAGAGAGAAGCACTCCCAACAAGGTCTTGCCATGCTTCCACCCCAGGCCTTCAGCTCCTTAGGATCTTGCCCAGCATGTGTTCAGGTGACCTGGAGAGCTGAACCCATGGCTGACCATTTGACCTCCAGCCCTGCAGGATGCTGCAGTACTGCTGTGCTGCAGCAGCGGTACTAAGGGCTTTCTAAGCAGAGAACAAAAATAATATTTACATTTTAAGAATATCATTCTGGCAGGAACTGGGGGGACCATTTGGAAACAGGCCCTGTGGAGGGAAAGCCACCAAGTATGATGCTATTGCAATATCCAGAAGAAAAAAGATGAGCACGCTAATGCAGGACAGTAGTGGCGGGAGTAGAAGGGAAAGACCAGGATAGAGAAACATGAGGGTGATGTTGCTGGTGTACCTCCCACATCCCTCAGTGGACAAGTGGGTTGGTTGTTCTAGCCCACAGGATAAGAAAAGCGGAAAGAAGAATAGATTTTGGTAGAAAGATAATGTTTTATTTTGAACATATTCAGATAAAAGTGACAATGACATGGCCACAGTGGTGACATCCATTCTGAAGTTGAATATGTGTGAACAAAGCTGGCAGAAGGTTCTGAGGTAAATTTGGATTTAAGGGTCATCTGTTGATTGTGGAAATTGAACCCCAAGGTTTTGTAGTTTTTATTGTATAAATCTTCTTTGGTTAAGTTAATTATTAAATATTTTATCCTTTTTGATGATATCGTAAATAACATTGTTTATGTAAGTTTGTTCTTTGTTAGTATAAATATACAACTGAGTTTTGTATCCTGCTAATTGTCTGAATTTATGTATTAGTTTTAATAGTCGTGTGTGTGTGCGTGTCAATAAAGTTTTTTTTTTTTTTTGAGAGGTTTTCACTATAGGGCGCGTGCACTTGCCAGGCAGACAGAGAGACAGAAAGTGAGAAATCACCCCCCAGGGGGGATGGCCACGCTGCAGTCCCTTCTCCTCCATTCTCCTCTCGGGATCTTGGGCACACACGCACACGTGCCTGGCGTGAGTTTTAAGCCACTGGGTCCGGGATGCGAACCGCAGTCAACTACATGGGAGTCCAGCAACATAGCCATTATGCTAACTGCTGGTCCCAATAAAGTTTTGAGAGAAAGTAGTGGAAAGTATTGAAGCAGGGTAGAAGGAAGAAAATTTGAGTAAAAACTAGTATCTTTAAAACTGAATACTTAATAGGCCAACTGGTGGAGTGGTGGCTAAGATGCTGGATCCCACATGGCCTATTCGTGATTGAGTCCTGGACATGGTGGCTTGAAAAACATGCCAGGCAGATGTGCATGTGTGCCCAAATTCCCAAGAGGAGGATGGAGAAGAAGGGATGGTAGCATGGCCATCTCTCTGGGGTGTGATTTCTCACTTTCTTTCTCTCTCTCCAGTGAGTTCATGAGTCATACAGAAACAATTTTTAAAAATTAAAAAAAAAGTTGAATACTTCATGAAGCCATAGTACTGCAGGGAATATAGGCTAACGAAATGGACCCTTTTTGTTCAAATCATTTTATCAAATCTGTTTAGGAACATCTAAAAGTGTTTTAAATGATGTTCATTATTTTGAGCTTAATTTTTTTCTAGAGTTTCCATAAGGGTCCATTTTAAGGTAGGTTTTTAACCTATGCTGAGCCATACTACATCTTTGAGGTACACTAGAAAATTTCCAGGTGCTCAGAGGCTTTTGGGAATCATACTAAATTTTCAGAATTAGATAATTCTATTAGTTTTATTAGAGATAAATGTTTAAGTCTGTTATTGCCTACAGAGTGAGCGTAACCCTAAAGAAGCAAAAGAATAGGATGACATCAGTACCACAATATTTGTCATGATGTCAGCAGCCTCCATAGGTTTGTCCAGGGCTTTTGGTATTAAGGCTGTATGGAAGAACTCAAATTCAAGATGTAAGATGCTCTAAGAACATTGTACTGCTAGTCTGAGTATAAAACATTTATGTCTTTCTGTGGACAAGAGAATAATTAGTGTTTTCAGTAAAACAAAAATAGGAACTTATGGTTTTAGCTCAAATGTCCCACTCTTTGTCTTTCCTCAGCCCCTTTTAGTTTAAGTGGATGTTCCTCACTGTCAGCCAACCTCTTTTACTTTGCCTAGGACTATTTTATGCCCTTAAAGATGTGGAACCTGTCTGTAGCTCTTACTTTTTTGTGGATAGGAAAAATCTTATGATGGTTACAAATTGAGTCTTATTGGACATAATCTAGATCCCTTCCAAATACTGTTTGGTCTAGCTATTACTTTTTCTTTTTTAGGTTTGCTGTTAACATTTATAAATAAACTTGTAAAATTTCTGATTCTTTCTCTTAGCAAAAGTGTAAGAAGAAATGTTTATCCACGCACCACTAAAATGGGTTGTCTTAATAGGATGAAATAGCTCAAAAGAAAAAAAAAAAACAACTAATTAAAGTAATGGTCATGTCTTGACAAGACAATTGAGAAAAGACATACAGGAGGCGGAAGTGGTTCAGTGAGAGTAAAAGCTCAGGCTGATAATTAGAAAGTGGCATTTACTGTTGCTTCGGAATCTAATTACATCAGACAATCTCCTGTGCAAAACTGTGCAGTACTGTCAGCCCTCAACTTCATACTTCCTCTCTCTCTGGGTTAGACTTGCTTTCCCTGTTTGGATTAGCAAATGGAATGCTCAATTAACTGAAGAGGTCATATTAAAGAAAAAAATTATCCGAAGTGGGGAGGAGTCCCTTGAGCCCTGGTAAGAAAGCAATGATGGATAACCAGAAAGCACACACATCCCAAATTCTTTGATGTAGCATTTATTAATAAAAACTCAAAGATATAGAAGCAGTACCAAGAGTGGGTGTCTATATATCCCCTATACTTTGGGCCAACAAATAGATCTGGCAATACCAGGCATCAGATTCCAGGAGAAGGACCCTGGCTATGAGGTTCATAAATTGCCTGCTTGAACAAAATCAGCCCGTGAGGTACCTCAAAGATCAGGTGGTAGGTAGAGGGTTGGTTCTTAGCCCCGTTTAGCCACTTCAGCAACAGGATGAGAGAGCATCAGCCTTCCCATAGTCCGGATGTGGGCGGGGACTCCCTAGTGGTGGCAGCTCTGCACATGGGTGGGCCCTGGCCTGGTCTGCCATCTCAGCAACCTGTTGGATTTGATTGCTTTTAACACTCAGCTTCAGCTTTCTCTGTTGCTCTACAACTTTCTCTCAGACAGTCCGCCTGAAATAATTGGGATTGAACAAATGAACTCTTCCTTATATCCCCTCCTTCAGTCTCTCTAAGTACCCAAATGACAGTCCAGCAGGGGCTGAGAGGAAGGACCTTGGAATGCCCAGTTCCCTCCTGGTCTGGAGAATCGCAGTGGGGCTGCCTTACAAGAGAGACTTGATTTTCAAATAAATTTCACATTGGCTTTAAAGGATGCTTCTTTAGTAAAGGGTTTATGTATTTTATTTTGTAGCACTAGCTTTTTAGAGCCCTGGCTCTTCACAAACCCATTTGCTAAGCAATTTAAAGTTGATTTAAGTGAAGTTAATGGATGCTTCTTAAGAACTAAGCATACAGTGGGGGCATTCTTACTATGTTTGTGATGAGGAAATGGAGACTCGGGGGCAAATGGCAGCACAGTGGTAACTCAGTATTCTGCCATGCTGGGCCCACATGGGAGGGTCCCAGGTTTGTCTTCTGAGGCCTTCCTGTACACCGTGGGCATGCATATATTCCTGCAAGGGTGGCTTAGGCCAGGGCTAGATAGAGGCATAAAGACCCTCTTCGGGGAGCCTATCTCTCTTTCACACATGGAGGAAAAGAATAAACTTTTTTAAAAATGGAGAATGAGAAATTAATTAGCTTACCTCATATAACATAGCTAATAAGTGATTACAGTGCAGTTCAAGCTCAGGTAGGTACACCTGAATCCAAAGCTTAGCCAGACCATAGTTTGTCAAAATACAAAGCTCCATGTTAGATTTATGATGATTTTCAGAAGTTTTATATTGCAATGGCTTTTTATCTCTTTTTGAATTCCTGTAACTTGTTCATCCAGACATGAAATTTGTGTCACTTTATGTTTGTTCCAAATCACCCTTACAGATCATTGATTAATAAATAGAAGTTGAGAATTTCACAGTGGAGTCATAGGAGATTACACTAAAATCAACAACTTTAATTTTCAACATAGGTACTGCCATTTAAAAACACCTACCCTTGGGGCAAGCAGGTGGAGTTATCATCAAAGTGCTGAACTCCCATGTGGCTGACTGTAGTTTGAGTCCTGGACCTGGTGGCTTAAAAATCATGTGGGGTATGTGTGTGTATTGGGGGTGGAGGGGGGGGTAGGAGGGCAGCAGGCGTCTTGGTGATTAAGGTGGCTGGATTCCTGCATAACTGACTGCAGTTCAATTCCTGGATCTAGTGACTCAAAAATCACGCCAAGTATGTGAGCTTGCATGCCCTAAATCCAGAGAGGAGAATGGAGGAGAAGGGATTGTGGCATGGCCATCTCCCCACCTCCAGAAGTGAGTACATAGACCCTATAGTAAAAATCTAAACATACAAACAAAACTAAAAACCTACCCTTTGCTTTGCCACTGTGAAAACCTTCCACCCATTGCCGCCCTTTTGCCCTTACTGACCTCTACTTTCTTTTCTTTTTCTCTCTCCTTTATGCAGTTGTCTTTCAGGAGCAAACAAGAAAAACAACTGATCAAAACACAAATTTCTCTCTTTTTAATTTGTATTTATTTATTTACTTATTTATTTTTAGAGGTTTTTGCCTCAGGGCACATTCACTTACAAAGACAGTGAGAGGGAAAGTGAGAAGTCATTCCCCAGGGGGATGGCCATGCAGCAATCCCTTCTCCTTTCTTCTTCTGGTATCTTGGGCACACACACATACACGCCTGGGGTGATTTTCAAGCCTCTGGGCCTGGGACCTGAACTACAATGAACCATATTGGAGATCAGTGAACCATTATGTCATCTGCTGGCCCCCCTTTTATATGTTTTTAAATAAAACCACTTTCTTACTTCTCTGAAGCTTTGGTGTCAGCCAAAGTTGAGGCCCTCAACATCTCGCTTTTTAGCCAAATACTTATGGGCATAACTACTCTCTTATTGTCTCCCATAAAAAGCATTCAGACTGTAAGATGAATGCAGACTTTATTTGTGTGAACAGTAGATGGAACACTCAGCTATTTAGTTTGAGCCCTGACATACTATGCCAAGCTTCTCTTCTGTATGGGCATTTCTATTGCCCTGCTCCATCTACAAGCCTTTTAGACTGGCTAGTTTTTGTTTTTGTTTTTTTTTTTTTTTTGGAGAGGTTTTTGCTAAAGGGCGCATGCACTCACCAGACAGACAGAGAGAGACAGACAGAAAGGAAGAAATCACCCACTCCAGAGGGGATGGCCACGCTGCTATCCCTTCTCCTCCATTCTCCTCTCAGGATCTTGGGCACGCACGCACACGTGCCCAGCGTGAGTTTTAAGCCACCAGGTCCGGGACGCAAGCTGCAGTCGACTACATGGGCTGGCTAGTTTTTAGGAAGGGAAAGCAGAAGAGTTTGTGATGGAGAAGGGACCTACTTAACTGACAGTTCCAATATCTGAGACATTATAATATGGTTCTGTTTCTCTCTCTTTTTTATTATGGTAAAAAACAAAATATACTATCTTACTAAATTCTTTTTATTTATTTTTTTTTAGAGTGATTTCTGCTATAGGGTACATGCACTTGCCAGAGAGACAGAAAGTGAGAACTCATCCCCCTCTCCCCCCAGCCAAGGGGGAACCACACTGAAATCCCTTCTCCATTCTCCTCTTGGGATTTTGGTCACGCACACACACCTGGTGTGAGTTTCAAGGCTCCAGGTCTGAGATTCAAACCACAGTCGAAAATGTGGGAGTTCAGTGCCTTAACCACTACACAATTTGCTGGTCCCCCAAATTCTTAAGCATATAGTACAGCATTGTATGATGTTAGACATAAGGTCTCTAGAACTCTTCGATCTTACATAACTAAAACTTTATACTCAAAGAAAAGCAGCTTTTCATTTCACCCTTATCCTTGGCAACCTTTCTACTCCCTGACTCTACACGTTTGACCACTTTAGATACAGTGATCAATACAGTATTTGGAATAATATAGTATTTGTCTTTCTGACAATGGCTTATTTCACTTAACATCATGTCCTAAAGATTCACACTGGTTGTACTGTATGACAAGATTTCCTTCATTTTTATGGCTCAGTAAAGTTCCATCGTGTGCACATACCACATTTCCTTGGAGAAATATCCCTGTAACGCGAAATCTATGGTGTTCCCATCCCCTATTACACTGACTTATTTCCTTCGGAGATTTTAGCATGATGAACAATTGCTTTTTTCACATTTTTGTTTAAATGAGTTTATAATTAACTATAAAATAAATGGACATAAAGGTCCAATAAAGACATTGATTAATGGTATTACTTGGTTGGCCAGCCAGTAGGGGAGCTATTTGAATTATATTACTTTTCAGAATCCAGTGACTCATAACATATTAATAACTGCTACTCTGCTTATAAAACATATCTTTATATGGATAAACATAATCTTCTCTTTGTTCATATCCATGTGTTGTTGTTTTCTTATTTTAAAGATTCAGTTAATTGCCATAAAGTCAGATTTACTTGGATCTGTCAATGGCCATATAATCAAAATTGTTTTATTTTTCTCTTTTCTCTCTCTCTCTTTTTAGATATTTTTGCTATAGGGCATGTGTGCTTGCTGGAGAGACAGAAATTGAGAAATCGCCCTCCAGGGGAGACTGCCACGCTGCAATCCCTTCTCTCCATTCTCCTCTCACAATTTTGGGCACACGTGCACACATGCCCAGCATAAATTTAAGCTGCCAGGTCTAGGACTCAAACTGTGGTTGACTCTGGAAATCCAGTGAGATGTAACCATTATGCCATCTGCTGGTTCCAGTCAAAATTCTTAAATTGCTAATTTGTTTGTTAGCTCATCACTAAAATATTTACATATATCTACCAGTTCTCCCAAATCTTCAAGTGTCCAGGCCTCATTGGTACTGGATTTGTATGGCATTTAGATAATGGCTGTCATCCTCCTTTGACATCCCCACCTACCAATCTACATTGGCAAGATTATAGTTATGATAGAATAGTAGATTTTATTTGAATTCCACTTATGGAAGCAAACACAAATAAAAGCACAGGAGAGAATGGATAGCTTATAGATTGCTTAGAGATACGATTCTCTTTTTGTCATTATGTATTATAATGGTTAGGTTGGTGGGAATTTGGTTTACAATATTGTTAGTGGTAAGGACAGAATTTCTGTGTTATAGATCAAGAGTTTAATACGCTTTTATTATATGTACTTATTTCTAGAGACATAATTCAATATGTGGCAAAGCTGAACCCATGGAATAATGATTATTCTGTAGAGACAATGTTTTAGTTTTCCTTATTAAATGGCACTCTTTATAGATTATATTTATTTTCATAATCATGTGTTTGTGTATGATACACATACACACAATATAGTATGATCTGATAACCTCAATTTTGTTTGGTTATTATTCTCCTTTATCTTTCTTTGCTTCCCTTTCAATTCTTTCATCTAAGAACTCACCAAGTCCCATCCATTCTACCTCTGCTACCTCTTCCAAACTTTCACATTAGAATCTCTACAGTATGAACTCAGGCCCTTCCTGATGATGTCTTTCTTGGATGGTAGTGACTGAGTTCAAACCCCCCTTTTTTTTTTAATTCATTTTTTTGCCCCTTTGAATTATATTTGAGTGCAGTTCTTACCAGATAGGTAAGCTGATCAAGTTACGTAGTCTCTGAGGTTTGCACTTTTGCAAAATGGGCACAAGCATACCAGCCTCTTATGTTTGTTGTGAAGATTAAATGAGCCAGGGCATGTAAATGCCTAGCACTTAAGGTCTCCATAAGTGGAAAGGGAAGGAAATGTTCTCCAGAATATGTACCTTTCCAGTTTCATGCCCTTCCACTTTTCAAACATCTTATCTACTCAAATCCACCAGACTCGTTATTTTCCAAATATTCCCTGTTTTACCTGCTATCATTTCTTCTCTACCAGTTGAAATCCAACTCTGGGTTAAAAGTCTAGCTCAGATGTCCCCTAAACTCACAACTTTCACTGATTCAAACATTGGAAGTGATTTCTCCCTTCTGCCCTCTCCCAGAATCAGTCCTTAGTCTTGCCCTAGCCTATCCCCATCCTAGCTATTCAAATGTCCCTATGTTGTCTATAACCTCCTTTTTCTTCCACTAGTAACAGATCATAACAGAGGAGTGCATTGAGAGTCTTCCTCCTGAGATCCAATAGACCGAAAGGATAGATGTCCCCTTTTGGTTAAGGATGGAGAGACTATGCACTCTAAGGCATCATTCTTGGCCCCCCATGCCAGATGTAGCAGCCAGCCTGTTGTCTAGGGTTCGCTCTCTCCTTGTCTAATTCCATCTCCTGCCCCTTGGTGCCCCCTTGTGCCAATTATTTTTTCAACAGCTCCTTAGGTTCTTTTCCATTCCCTATCTTTAAGCAAAACTGTACTGACTCCCTGCTCTTCCTAAATCTCAGGCTGACCAAACTACAAGGGTTGATAATTAATTACAGTAATGCCTCCTCTTATTGCACCTCTGTTTGATTTCATTAGTTAGAATTTCCATCTTAGGGAAGCCCCAGCTTTTACTTGAATCTTTAATGCTGTAGTTGTTTCTTCTTGCCCTTGAGCTATCTAATTTTGTCCTAGGAATTTACTCTTCCTCTGCTTCCGCAATTTCTCTTAATTAGAACTAGGCTTCTCCTGTCTCTAGGCCCCATCTTCTAGTTAGCTCCCATTATTCCCATTCATCTACGAAATCTTTACTAAACATTTGGGAATAACCAGTCTTGATACATAGCACTTTCATGTACTTAATATTCATCACATTCGGTCTCTATTTATGGGGAGTAATGGCTTTTATTTTAGAACTCCTATTTATTATAAACTCTTTGAGGACAGGGACAGTATATTAATCTCCTTTATATTCTCCACAGTCCCTTCTTTAGTGCCTTGCAAATAAGAGGTGTTAAATAAATTACTAATGAATGAATAGAATTTATTGAGATTATGATTTGGATTTGAAGGTATTTATTGTCTATAACATGAATCTGTTTCATTTAGTTTTTTTTTTCACATTTTCTACAGTTAAACACTTGATTTTGACCCAGAGCTTTTCAATATAGATACATAGACCTTCAGGGCTGAGAGAAATTGTTTTGAGTCCCATCTTTCACATACTAGATAGAAAAGAAAAAGTCCATGGCTGAAATAGTCATTTCCATTCTACTCCTACATGCTCAGACTGAGGCAGGTGGCTACAAGCTGCCCAGAAAAATCTCACTGGGGCTACAAGACAGTGTCATAAGGGAAATGTCAAGTGACTTAAAAGTCTTGAAAAGACTCCTAATGTAGGCCCATGCATAGCAGATATTGCTTGTCATTGATACTCTTCTATTCAAGCAACGTGTGCTCATTTTAATAACACCAAGTACTTCTCTGGAGGACTGACTGTGTCAATTTGTCAGGTTTCAGAATAAAAATGCTTGAAGCTTGCACTGGTTTCAGCCAGCTTTCTGTTAGAGCTCAGCAGTGGTACCTGCACTAACTAGCCAATTAAGTCAAATGGTGGTGAGAACAATAATGAAAACTAATTAAGTGAATAAACAACTTAATGTTGCCATGTCAGGAAGGAAGCACTTTTTTGATATTGTTCTAAGTTTAAGAAAAAATTATGAACTAGATAGCATTTTTTTCTCATAATTTGCTTTTATATTCTCTTTTCCCCTCAAACTCCTTTACTTCTTATTTCTCTCTCTCTCTCTCTTTGTGTGTGTTTGTGTGTGTATACCCAAGTATCTATATTCACACGTGTATGTATTGCTAACCTTGCCAAAATTTTTTGAGGATTTAAAGCTAGAAATTCTTTTGAATAGTTGCATAGCATACAAGTCAAGAGTTGCATTCTTGGCAGATGTAAACTAGTGGAAAACTAGATCATGTTCCTTTGAACTTAGGATTAAAGCTCCTTACGTGTTTGTATGTGTCTATACTAGCTAGGATTTGTGGGCTTTGTGGATAGACCCAAGGAAGGGGAAATCTTGAAAAAGAAAAGACATAGTAGAATTACGACAACGTAAATATTCTGAATGAATAGAAAGTTTTAAATGCCAGAGTAGTACATTTTATCATACTTCAGTATAGCATAGTATAAGATTGAGAAGAACAAAGATTACCCAAAGAAAGACAACCTTAAAAAGAGATCCCGTGAGAGAGATTCATGGCTCAAAGTATTGAATTTGCTGTCACCAGTATAAAATTTTCTCTAATGTCACATTTTGGGAGAGTCCTACTCAATATGTCAGCTCCCAAACCTTAGCCCCTAAAATATATTCTTCAGTTGACAGCTTATAAATTTGAGAATGCAGTCAGTTTTACATTGAAGTGGAGATTTGGAAGGATAAATTTGCAAAAAAAGCAGAGGAAACTTATACTATCTGTATTAATCAATATGGGCTCTTATTTTAAACTATGAACCAATACCTAAATATCACTGATTATTTAAGAAATAAAAACAATAAAAATGGGAATGAATAAGATGAAAAATACATAAATAAAATTAAACAGAAGCAACATAGTCATCTGAAGACCAACTAATCAACCAAATAGGAAAAAAAAGATTTGAATTAGAATTCATATCCTTAGAGAAGTTTTTGAAGACAGTATACCTATAAAGCTGAAACAACTATTATAAAAAAGGGTTGATTAGAGATTAACAAAATGTTCTTAGAATTTTTAAAAAATGACTGCTGAAAATTAAAATCAGTAGAAAGTTTAGAAAATAAAATCAACGAAATTTTCAGAAGATAAAAGAGAGAATGTGTCATGGCAGGGAAAAAAGATAAGAAATATTAATCTGGAAAGTCTAACACACACCCCAAAAGAGGAAAAAACCAGAAGAGGAAAATCAAGAAATAGATGAGTACTTCTTAGATGTGAAGAAAGACATATGTCTTCAGATTAAAAATATCTACTGAGGTCAATCGTGTTGAATTAATTAATTAATTAGAATTTCTGCTGGATGGTTTGTACATGAAAGAGAGAGAGAATGAGAGAAAGTGAGAAAGCCCTGTTCCATGAGAGATAATCACATTCAATCCTGTCTCCATTTCTCCTTTTGCAATTTTCAGTATGCACACACATGTATATGGTGTGTTTCTCAAGCCTCTGGATCTGGGACTCAAACTGTGCTGTTGGCCATGTTGGATCCAGCTATCTTAAACATGATGCCATGGAGTGGCTCTGACTATATATAAAAAATATATAGTCAGATACATTTCTGTGAATTTCTCAATGAGAAGAATAAATGAAAATTCCTTAAAACTTAAAAACATAAAAAAGAATATGTATTAAGGAATAATAAGCAGATCGACACCAGATTTCTTTCTTCTCAATAGCATAATATACTGAGAATTCTGATGGATTATGATTTTCAGCCTAAAATTCCATATGAAGCCAAACTTACATTCAAAGACAAAGGGACAGTAATGATGTCTTACAGTATGCAAGAATTCAGAAACTTTTTCTACCATTAATCTTTCCTCAAGGGCAAGAAAGAGCGGAACTATCTGAATATTATTTGAGAAGCAGGGAAACAAATTTCATGAAAAAAGAAGAGCATGTGGTACTCAGAAACGAAAAAAAGTATTCAGGAGAATAATAAAAAGAAATCCCAGGATGACAGGTGCACAGGAAGCCCTAGTCTGCAGTCTGTCCAGATTAGAATAGAGAATTAGAAGGTTCTTTTAAGAATATCTTTCAGAAATATAGGATAGAATCTGCTCAATTCACAGAATGCTTAAAATACTGGAAGTTCTTAATAATACAGTGAATAGAAATATTTGTTGCAACAGAAGAAAAGTAAATTGAAGTTGAATTTTAATAAACAAATACTTTGAAAGTCAGGGCCAAACTATGTAGCAAATAAAAACTGTCTGTGGGGCCAGGAGGTGGTGTGGTGGTTGGAGCACTGGACTCTCACATGTAGTGTGAGACCTAGTGGCTCGCTTTCTCACTTTCTCTCTCTCTTGCACGTGTACCCGAGCAAATTAAAAAACAAAACAAAACCTAATGATAATAAATAAAAGATTTCACAATTATTTAAAAACTTCTGTATTCAGGAGAATAAAAAAAGAGAATTAATTTTATCTTGATGTATGTAATATTCTAATACCATCAAGGGTTTAGTGAATATTCTCTTTTCTGGGTCTATTTATTTAATTAGGTTAATAATAATTACATAATCAAATGTTGTAAATACTATCTCTTGGTTTTTAATTTTACAAATGAAGCACTTAAACTTTAATTATACTTTTTTTTTTTTTTTTAATATTACCTAACACTCATTCCCTGAGCATCATCACAACATACTAAATGTAGTTTCCTATCTAGGACAAACTGCATAGTGACTTAATCAAGCATATTATCATCAATAATATTCCATTTCTACTTTCATACAATGCATACATATATATATGTTTTTTATCCTATCTTTGACCCTCTGCCCTTTCCCCCTCTCCCATTACACTATCTCTGCTATATACAGTTGTCTTCCAGGGGAGTTATTGAAAATGTGATACATGCAAGTAAAGGGAGAAGGGCCACAAGTTTAAAGTTTTCAACAATAGGGAACATAGATTCCATTCAAGGTTGGGTCAAGGGTGGGTCTCGTGTGGATCCGCCATTGTAGGTGAGTCTCCATGGAATACAGTTCTAGGAAAGTGGTTCTGATAAGCAGAGATGATTATCAGTTGATGCGGCACAGCAGCCATCTTGTGATTAGCGGGAATGGTGTTGTGGGGATCTG
>NW_006159556.1:5716328-5729961 GCF_000334495.1 Tupaia belangeri chinensis | reverse complement strand
GGTTGCCGGGGCCCTCAGCCGGGCCCAGGTGGGCCGGCGCAGGGCCCCTCCGCCCTCCGTCCTTTAATTATACTTTCAGAGTGGGACTCAAGTGTTATAAACCTGGACAATAGACAAGAGATGACACAACTGACAGGTGTCAGGAGGTGGAGAGATTAGTATAGTGGTGCATAGTATGTTAAGAAAACACTAGCGAAACTGGAAAGATTGTGAAAGATATAGAAGTATGTAACTTATTTTTTTAATTTTAATTTTTTATTAAGAGAGATTTTTGGTATAGGGCACATGTGCTTGCTGGATACACATAGAGAGACAAAGAGACAGAAAGCAAAAAATCACCACCCTCCCCCCAGGGGGGAATGGCCACCCTGCAAGCCCTTCTCCCCTTCTCCTCCATTCTCCTCCTGGGATCTTGAGCACACACACACATGCATCTGGAGTGAGTTTTAAGTCACTGTGTCCAGTACTCGAACTGTGGTGAACTATGTGGGAGTCCAATGATGTAACCATTTTGCCATCTGCTGGTCCCAGAAGTATGTAACTTTATTTATTTTTTAATGGAGAAATTGAATACTTTTATTATTTCTTATTTTGCTGCAAAGTTGTTGCTTCAACTGTATAAAGTAGCACCAACAAATGCAGTATATGTCAAAACTAAAATAGTACTGTTCTTCAACACTATACAACTAAAAAAAGCTTTTCTCCACTCCCACTTATTTCCAACAAAGAGAAAATGAAGTATTTTGACCCACATCCCGGGATGGTTATATACAGTGTTATATAGGGCTTAGTATAACAATGTTATCACTAACTACATAATTTTTATAACTAGTTTTTAATCACAGATAATTTCATGAATTCTGAATACTTGAGCCTAGATTGAGAATCATAGAATATTATGAAAAAGATACATTTTATATTTATTAAGAATATGATCATTAGAAAGTTAAGGGGTATTTCTTTCCAATAGAGTAGTTTCTTTTTCCACTGGTATTGCCAAAAGTTGCAATTGAAGTCTTCTATCAACCACTAATTTCAGACAACTATGCCTGGATTAAGTTGTTTTAAACTGCTTTATTTAAGGGTTCTACTTTCACTCTTTAATAGATTTCACGTATTTCTCATATGCATCTTCACCCATTAGTTCATTTAGTTCTGAAGGGTTACTCAGTGTTGTCTTATCAGCCAACCATCTTCATAACAAGATTTGTTGACAAGTTCTGGATTTTCTGCAGGAGCTTCGTTAATTTCAGTGACTTCTCCTGACAGAGGAAAATAGAGTGCACTAGCAGCTTTCACACTTTCTAAAGCACCAAACTCATCTTGTTTGTTCAGTTTTGTCCCAACTTCAGGCAGACTACAGTAAGCAACATCTCCCAGAGCTTCCTGTGCAAAACTGCTGATTCCCACTATTCCAGTACCATTTTCTGTTGTTATGAATTCATATTTCTTCTAGAATTTACACACCACCAGCAGAGCCGGTCCTGTGTGTGTAGAGTCCTAACAGTACTTATCCTCAGCCGCCAGGGCCATGCAGGGCAGGGCTTGTCGAGCGCTGAGGCTGGGCTCAGGCTACAGGCCATGGCCCACACACTCCACGCTGCTTGCAGCCCCATGTTTGCCCCAGAAATATGTAACTTTAAAGGACCAGATAGTGGTGCAACAGAGAAACCAGATGATCTACAAAGCTGACCCACTTGGCAAGGTTACAGATTCACATCCAGAGACCTCCCTGAGTATGTCAGCCATGTGTCCATGCTGGAGGTAAATAATGGCGTCAGAACCCTGTAGGGGGTGCTGTCTCTCTTGTTCATGAAATAAATAGATCAATGTAGAAATGGAAAGTCTTTCATTTCTTTATAAGACTTATTGGAATGCATTTCTCTTTTTAAAAACTGTGTGACTGTATAGGATTAATCAATTGAAGAACTTAAAATTTAAAATGTAACAAATGCCCCTTGGTAGTAGGGGGAGAGGTAAGGAAAATGGGAACTGAATGTAGAAAGTGATCCTTTATTAGCAGAGTCAGTTGGTGTCATTAACAATACAGTGATAAAATAAATGGAAAAAGTTGATAAACTGTTAACGTTAACTGTATGGGCCACCTTGACTAGATTATGGAATGTCCAGATATTTAGTCAAACATGATTCTGGGTGTTTTCATGAGGGTGTCTTTGGAGAATATTAACATTTCAGTCAGTTGACAAAGTAAAGCAAAATGCCATTCCTAATGTGGGTGAGTCTCATTCAATGAGGTGAAGGGCTGAATAGAAAGGAAAGGCTGACTCTTCCCTGAGTAAGAGTAAATTCTCTTTCCTCTCCTCCTGACACTGAGTTAGTCAACTTTTTTCTGCCTTTGGGCTCAAAATAAAACATTGACTGTCCTGAGTCTCAAATATGCCAGCCTTCAAACCAGAACTACGACATTAAATTTCCTGGTCTCCAGCTTGGCAAATTCCCCTACAGATCTTAGGATTTGAAAGCCTTCATCATTGCATGAGCCAATTCTTTATAACAAATCTCTTCCCCCACCCCCCCACCCCCCTGTCTATATATACAGTGTATTGGTTCTGTTTCTCTGGAAAATGCTTCTGAATTCCTCCAAGAAATATAAGTATTCTATAGAATTGTGGTAATATCAGCAGAAGATCTAAAAACTAAAATAAGAAATTCTAAAAAGCAAGACTTGGGAAGGGATTTAGGTAGGGAGATTAGACCTTTGTGCAATTATAATGTTTCTTTACTATGAGCATGTGTTACTTAAAAAAAAATACCAAGCACATAGAAGTGTATCTTTTTAATAACAAATTTTATTCCTAACTTTTTTGAAATAATTTCAAAGTGTTTTGTTTTGTTCTGTTTTATTTTGCTAGAGAGTGCATAAGCTCTCCAGAGAGGGTTGTTGGGGAGTGAGAAAACACTCCCTGGGGGATGATCACACTGCAATCTCTTCTCCATTCTCCTCTCAGGATTTTAGGCATGTACCCACATGCATCCGGTGTATTTTTTAAGCCACCAGGTCCAGGGCTCAAACCACAGTTGGCCACGTGGGATTCAGCCTCCTTAACCACCATGCCATGGGGTGGCCCTCAAACTTTTAATAAAAAAATTGAATGAAATTCTATTTTAATTCTGAGTTTGTGATTTGATGAAAGTGCATACATTGTAAGATTGAGAAAAAGTTACGATTCAAGGCAGTGTACTTGAATTTATTAGGCACATACATAATTGGATCCCCTAATAAGCCTGGACAGGTGGACTTCTCTGAAGGTATTAATGGTCATTTCTCCTGAGTAAATTGACTATTCTACAGGTAGAGACTGATTTTGAATTAAGTTGTTTTGCTTAAGTGCTGTAGAGCAATGATTATCCATGGCTGGCGTGTGCCAAGAGAGTTGAAGCCTGGGGAAGATAGATTTCAGGGTGCTTTTGCTGTGTTATTAAGTGCTGTGCATTGCATTTAACACAGAACTATGGCAGACTCAAACAAAAGGTCAGTATAAAACTACCGGGGAGAAGGGAGTTAGCACTATACCTATATGTATTAGGCTAGGATGCATCAATGGAAATTGAAAAACTGAAAAAAATGAGCAGTGGACTGTTGACTTATATTTTTCTAGTGCTTTCATACCCAAGTCCAGAAAGCTTGTTTGTGACCTCTCTCAGAGGTCATGGAAAAGCTGGGCAGCTAACTCCCTTGTGACTATAGAAGTATTTAACTGATGAATTTTTAGTGTTCCCTGCATCAAGCTGTAATACATAGTAGTCACATTTGAGTAGAAAACTACAAATAATCTGGGGACCTCTGACCTACTTTGGCCACCTGTAGACTGCACAATGGATTTCAGTAAAAACAGACAAACTAATAAAACCTCAAGGAAATCCCAGTGCCACTGTAGCCCTAGGAATTTAAATTTATAAGGCTCAGACCTGATCAGATCCTCTAAGAAGCCTGAGCAAGGAAATTCCTTTGAAGGAGTTAGTTTGTTCATTGCTCCTAAGTAAATGGACTATCTTGCAGCTGGAGACTGACTTTGAATAAATTGATTTTCCTATTAAATCACATTGTATCCAAGTGCTGTAAAGCAGTGGATATTGCTTTTTATAAACGGGTCTGGAGAAGGTGTGATAAATGCTATCACGGTGCAAGAACATCTATTAGAAATGTTCCACCTTAGATCCCAATGCTTGGCAGTCAGGAACATGACAAATGGCATATGTAAAGAATTTGTTGTGACTATCTTGCACCCCTGATTCTGCCCGCCCTAACACTGTATCACATCATTTTTCTGCTCTCACATATAATCCTTTTGGGACACAGCACATCTGTCTAGTTTTCCTGTGCCCACCCACCATCCCTGTAGCCCTGATCCCAGAGTCAGTTTTAGCAGCCCCCAGCTGTCTTCAAAACCATGCTCCAGTGCCCAGCTGTGGTGATGCAGTGGTATCACAATGCTGGAGGCCATATGGAAGATCTAGGTTTGGTTCTGGCTTTGATCTGAGCGTACGAGCACCTGCAAGCTCGTGTGTGTTTGTGCTCCTGCTGGCTGGGAAGGCTGTGGGAAGGACTGCAGTGTTAATCCCTGTGGAGGGTGCTTGTCTCTTTCTCTGCCTTTCCGTCTCTCAAGAAAGAAAGAAATGTAAAAAATAAAATAAAATAAAATAAAATAAAAAATTTCTCCTGGATGCTATTGAGACCCTTATAACAAAAAACTATAAGATTTTGGGTGGAAAGATAATTTAGAAATATGAATATTAAAAGTTGGATTTGGGGCCAGCAGGTTAAGGCAGTTGGGTCCCAGCCTGGTCAACTCCCAGACCTGGTGACTTGAAAATCACACTGGATATGTGTGCGTACTTGCTCAAAATCCTGGAGAAGGGATTGTGAAGTGGCCATCGCGGCTTGAGGGGATACGCTCTGACTTGCTCTCTCTCTCTCTCTCTCTCTCTCTGTTTTTCTTGAGCTAGTGCACATGACCTATAGCAAACTAAAAAAAAAAAAAAGTAAAGAAGTTGAATTTTTACTACAAAGTGTAGCATTGAATAGACTTCCTGAACACAGCCAACAATTACATATGTCATATATTACAATAAACAGTGTTAACTACGTGAGGTATCAGTCATTCTACTCATAGTTTTTTTTATTGGCAGTGCCTTCCACTCTGTTAGCTAAATTTTTGTGCCTTTTCTATTTTAAAGGCCAAGATGAAACTTGATATGAAAAAGAAGTCTATTTGAATAGGGAAACATAGTAAAATTGATTTTACCTCATAGGGATATACCTGTTTTAGGTAGAACGTCACATGGTCTAATAAAAATCTGTCCTGAATACAAAATCCTTTAAGAACTTTTTATATTTATATATTTTTTATTATAAAGGCAAAGATTGTTATGCAAATATCACACTATTTTATTTCCTATTGCTTTCACATGTTGGTAAAAAAAGAATAAGAAATAATAGAGTTAGTGTGAAATTTGCCAAATGAACCTATCTGAACGATCAAGGTTTTCATTGGTCCTAGAATAGTTGTTTAGCATCTTTCACCTCACGCTCCCCTTTCTGTATTAACCACAGGTTTGCATCTGGGCTTAAAATCATCGGAGACTCATTCTGTTCTAGGGGTCTGAGCCCTTTAATACACTGAATTTCTCTTACCCGCTTGTCTTCTTTTTTCTTTTCTCAGCCTTTAAGCTTTCTTTATTGCCATACCATAATTCTGTTTTGCTTCATTTTGCAGTAAATAGAGTACTCAGATGTGAAACCAAAAATATTTTGTTGGCATCACATAATTAACTAATTTAAATTAATTGAATGACTGCTGACAATCTATTAAAGCCTGCGCTTAAAGCACTGATTCCCAAACTTGAGCCCTGGTTTTATAGGTAACCGTACAATCAACTTTCTTAAGGGAACCAGCAGTTAGTGTAATGGCTATGTCACTGGACTCCCACATAGTCGACCGTGGTTTGCGTCCCAGACCCGGGGGCTTAAAACTCACGCCGGGCGCGTGTGTGTACGTGCCCAAGATCCTGAGAGGAGAATGGAGAAGGGATTGTGGCATGACCATCCCCCCGGGGGGGTGTGATTTCTCGTTTTCTGTCGCTATGTCTCTCTCTGTCTGGCAAGTGCACATGCCCTATAGCGAAAATCTCTCCACAGCCCAGTCCATATAGCGAAAAATCTCCCCAAAAAAAAAAAAAAAAAAGAAAAAAAAAAGAAAAAAAATGACTTTCTTTATTGAACAATTATGTATAATCCAAAGTACTTATATGAAATAGCACATATCTATTATAACACTGTACAGGCTAATAGAAACATAATTTGTTTTTGGCTAAAGATACATAAATTCACTGAGATAACACAGGTTTCTCATATGGATTGGAAACTCTTATCATATACATTTTGGGAATATAATCTTATTCCATATTTAGTAGATAATATCTTTGCATAATGAAGTAGGAAAATGTATTGATTATTTTCTAGTGCAATTTTCTTTGGTAAACATTATGTTTTAAAGTATGCAATTTGAAATGAAAGGGATAAGGGACCAGCAGATGGCATAATGGCTACGTCGCTGGACTCCCATGTAGTTGACTGCAGTTCGAGTCCTGGACCCAGTGGCTTAAACTCATGCTGGTGCGTGTGTGTGCGTGCCCAAGGTCCCGAGAAGAGAATGGAGGAGAAGGGATTGCAGCGTGGCCATCCCTCCTGGGGGGTAATTTCTCACTTTCTGTCTCTCTGTCTCTCTCTGTCTTTCTGGCGAGCACATACACCCTATAGCAAAAACCTCACTCCCCTACCCCCCCCCCCAAAAAAAAAGATATGAAGGGGATAGTAAAAAGTAAATATATGGTTAAAATATTATTAAATATTAGTTTTCCAACATTGTGCTATGGAGACTGAAGTGGGAACTACTTAGAACAGATTAGACCAAAGCAAATCCAAATGTATCAGTTTTGCGTCCATCGGGATCTGTGCAGACACATCCAAAACGGTGCACACGCATGTGTGCGCACGTGTGTGTTTGTGTGTATGTGTGTTTTAAGACATGATCTCACTATATTGTGAATCATCCTGTCTTAGCCTTCCAAGTATCTGGGACTATAAGTGTGTGCCTTCTATCTTGACTTGAGAAACATTTAAAAAATAGATCTGCAATGTCCTTGGTGACATTACTTTCACATTACGTTTGTCTGTATTTCCAAACTCTGTGAGTACCTTGTAGCATTAACCTTTTACATAAGTATTGAATAGTCTGTTTGAGTATTTAAAGGCCATGGAATGTTGAAAACCAATGTTCTAGAATGCTCTTTGGCTCCCAGAAGCAGGGGCAGTGCTTTGGGGAGCAGGCTACCCCAAGGCACTAGTCTTTTCCTGTGTGTTCCTTACTCAAATGATTATGGGTAGATGATTATGAAGAAAATATTTTTCAAAATCACTGTGGTCAATTTTATTTAAATCATACAGGTGGATCTAAGGAAAAGGTATATGACGGTAAGTGATTTATTATTTTGGAGAAAAAGTCTGCTTCATAGAAGCTTCCTTCAGATAAAGTGTGCCCACGGTTCATTAGACATAGATTGAGGAAACCAGCACCTCTTGTAGAGAACTCCACATTTAGGGAGGACATGCTCTGCTCCCCCATGTTGGAGCAGGAGGTGAAACATGAAATCTGAAATAATTTCTCTGTTCAGAGAACTTCTTGTATCTTTATATAGTCTTAGGCTCTCAGAAGACACTCGTATTGTGTCTCCCTTGTTCATTATTAAGGAGAGGTGGCTGGCCAGCTGCAGTGACAGCAGTGTTGTGCCACGCTACATGCCGAGGCTGCATGGGGAGTTCTGGCTTTGTGCACCAGGGTCTCTCTGCACCAGGAGCATGTGCACATGCCTGAGGCCTGGGCTGGCTGAGACTACAGGGAGAAGTGTACCATGAGGCTCCTGTTAGGGCATATCCCCCTCCCCACACTTTCTCACTCTCTCTCATGACAGAAGTTAAAAAAAATCTTTTGAGTAAGAAAGCTTATTATTGTAACATACTTTGGGGGGATAAAAAAAATCCCATGTGCTTATATAATGTAAAACACTGAGGTAAAGAATGCCAAAGTGGAATATCCTTGTATACCTACGTTGTATTATTAAGGCTCTTTGAAATAGTGGCTATTTGATTAAATCTAACTCTAAACTTATTTTTTAATTGAGGAAGGCTGGCTGGCTTCATAGTGCAGTGGTTAAGTGCTGTGCCTGAGGGACCGGATCCCACATGGGTGACTGTGGTTCAAATCCCGGCGTGGCAGCTTGAAAAACATGCTGGGCATATGTGTGTATGTGTGGACCCAAAGTCCTGATGGGCAGGAGAAACGGAGAAAAAAGATCGTGATGGAAATTAGTTGTTATGTTTCCTTAGCCTCCTCTTATTTCTGACAGTTTTGTATGTAGTCTTGTTTTTCATGAACTTGACAGTTTCACAGAATACTTAAGTAAACCTCATTATTGCTTTTTGGGCAAACAGAAGTCATTGTACTTTTTAAGGCAGAGTATCCAATTAGATATTGAAGATTCTTCATTGTTCTCTGTATGTCGCTCTAAGCTCCCAATGTCAATGATTTCAGACCGGAAAATTTCACATCTGAATAAAATCATGTTAGTGGATGATTTAAAGCAACTATGACATGTTTGATGAGATGTTAGGATACAAATTCAAAGATCTGAGTTCTGTCACTAAAAGAAGTGGGATAATTTTGAGTGTGCCCTGAGATATGCTAAAGTGTTTTTCTTAGTAAATAAAAAGCTTGTTACCGACTAACTAATTTAAAAAAATAAGAAATGATAGGAAACTATTAATATAATATTTAGTTGGTCTATATTTTTAATTTACAAAGTATTTAGACTTTTTTTCCTTTGCTTTTGACTTCCCGATCTTTCTTTCTCCTTGTATAGAGCCAAATTCCTTTGAACTCATGAAAATAAATGCAGTTTGTTTGTTTTGGTTTTGGTTTTTGTGTGCTGATTATTTTTTCTCAGCCATGCTCACTTTTTTTTTTCCCCCCAGGAACATTTAATTCTTTTCACAACTATACAAATTGTGAGAGGTTGTCTCCTATTTAAAGTTGGGCAGCAATAGAAATTCTATTCATAGAAATAAAACCCTGTTTTCTGAAAAAAATTTTTTTGGACAATTGTTAAAGTCTACCTACAGAACATAGTGAACAAAAAAGTACTATAGGACACTGTCAAAGAATTTGAGTGTGTTGATAAATCCCCCCCTCCATCAAAGGCAGGTGCTAATCACTTCAGAATCATCAGGTACCTGCTCAGACATTACCTGTCTTCAGATAGTAGAACGTTAAGAAAACATGATTTTTATGCACAGAAGTGTCATGTCTTTAGGAATGGCTTCAACAGATTTCTTTGTGTCATGGCTTATACTGAACATGTTTTATTTCATTACAACCTTTTCTTTTTAAATAACTTCTTTCAGGTTTTTCTTAGTTAAAAGATTGGTTAGAAGTTGCTAAAATTATTTGTCAGGATAGGCCAGTTATTGTGGCCCACACTGACAGTCCACGTGAAGCGTTTCAGCTGGTGGTTCTTTTGTGACAATGTCGCTAAGAAGCCTTTGAGGATTGTTAAGGTTTAAAGATTATCACAACCACTCTCCTAAATTGCAGTCTCCAAAACCAGGACATTTTTCATGAAATTGAACAACGAAGAACTAATTCCCCTCCTGTGTTCCACCCACAGGCAGATGGGCAACAATATTAGTCACAGAAAAACCACTCATTGATTAAGAAACACTATTTGGTAACAATGCGGCATTTCCCCCCAGGCAGAGACACCATTGATTTCCTTAATGGGACCAAAGACTGGGTAAAACTAAGCTGTGGGTCAGAATCAGTCAATAGTCATATTTTATTCACATCCAATCCAGCACCAGATTCAATCAATTTAACACCAATTAAGAAATGAGAGTGTTAACACTGCTCACATTTTATAAGAAATAAACACACATTTCATTTTACCTCAACAATTGTTTTGTGATAGGTAAATCTAAACTTTACATTCACACAAACAAATGGATAGAAAGAAACCTAGGAAATCATGAGTTCCAACACAGTATCTGTTAGGCCTTTCAGCCATTTTATTTTCAGTTCAGTGGGTGTGCATGTCCAGTAAGTTTGATTTTCTTCTTGTACAAGTTTCCTACTCAAAAGAGCTATCACTCTGTTCTATGCCATTCCTTGATCATTCTTAAATAAGGGTTTTAATTTAGCCAGAGAATATCCTGTTTAAAAATTTTAACTTAATACCGACTTTCATATTCTGAGACATGGAGGAGCAGGATTTAGAGCTACTGTATCTTCTCACTGTAGTCGGACAAGTGCCGGGCTAGCTGAAAAACCCACTAAGGTCACTGATTAGAGGATCTGCCTGGTAAGAGGCAGAATGTCAACCATGAGTTTTGTTTTTGTTTTTCTTTCTTTCTTTCTTTTTTTTTTTTTTTTAAGAGAGACGTTTGCTATAGGGCACTATGCTCACTAGATACACAGAGAGATACAGAAAGAGAGAAACACTCCCCCGGGGAATGGTCATGCTACAGTCCATTCTCCTCTCAGGATTTTGGGTACACATGCACACACGGCTGGTGTGAGTTCAAGGTGCTCTGCCAGATCCAGGATTTGAACTGCAGTAGACTACATGGGAGTCCGGTAATGTAACCATTATGCTATCTACTGGTCCCAACTGTGGGAGTTTTGTAGAAATGGAGTGAGGCTTATACTAAAGACGAGTTTAGCAGGTAGTTTTGTCTGGGAAATCTGTACCTGGATGTGAGGCCCCATTGATTTTGGCACATGATGGTAGGTTATCAGCTGGGAATTCACAATAAAGGACCAAGGCAAAGCAGCTTAGGTATAAGAACTGAAGTCCACAGTCCACAGGACATAAGTGAGAGACTCATTTTTCTTTTTCTTTTTTTTTTTTTTAAAAGAGAGATGTTTTTTGCTGTGGGCTTGCTGGAGAGAAAGAGACAGAGAGACAAAAGTGAGAAATCACCCCTCAGAGGGGATGGCCACTCCATAGTCCCTTCTCCTCCATTCTCCTCTCGGGATTTTGGGCATGCATGCACATGCCCTGGTGAGAATTTTTTAAGCCACCAAGTCTAGGACTCAAACCACGGTCGACTACATGGGAGTCCAGTGAAGTAACCATCTTGCCACCTGCTGGTTCCTCTAGAGAAACTCATTTTTTCACACCTGTGGAGCATGTGCTAGCTTAGGACCTCCAGGGGACACACATTAGGTAAGATTAATGTTCAAGAATTTTATTCAAAGAAATGACTGTGTGAGGAAAAATGGGGAGAGAGCTACAAAAATCAGGTCAGACCACACGCAAATTGGATCAAGAGAAGGGAAAATGAGCAAAGTTGGGAAGAAGCGCCTTAGTCTCCCATTGGATCTGGTAAAGATTCTACAATGCTGTGTGGGAATGCTCAAGCTGGTGTCAAGAGCCTGAGGCCACCCTCTCATAAGAGAGGCCCTGCTTGCATCTACTCCAGCCCTATCATTGATTTGGAGCAGTCTTGGGGAGCCTGACTTTGTCCCCTTGTGGCAATAGATTTCAGAGCACAGCTGTTGAAACTGCTGGTCAATTACTCTCCCTGTATGTGGAAGACTAATAAGCACAACCTTACGGCCACATCGGCATTTTTGTCAAGAATGATTTGTTATTTGGTCCCAAATTATAAACCTATGACTCTGACTTGGATTGCTTTTAGACCCTGGAGATGGAATTGATTTTATAAGTGGGAATAAAATAGCTTATACAGGGAAAGAAAATGGATGTGGTGGTTAAGAGCTATGCTGCATTTGCCTGCTACTTAAGAACATCAGGAAATTCTTAAGCTTTAGTTTTTTTTACATACGTCTGTAGATATCTAATTAATTTTATTAGTTGTTATTATTTATTTTTTAATTTGACCAGAGAAAGAGAGAGAGAGAGAGAAAATGAGAAAGCAAGACACCAGGTCTGGGACTCTAACCATGGTCAGCCATGTGAGAGTGTAACACCACCTGCTGGCCCCTACCCAGTGTTATTTAAGAAGTACTGAGATTCCTCATGGCTCCTGAGAACTAGTGATTTCAGGGAAAAAAGAGAAATGAAGATTTCCTACTGATAATTCTGCCTCTAGCCCACAAACTTGAGTGGTAGGGAGCTCCTCTAGCCTTCTCTCTATATCTCTATGTCTGTGTCTCTATTTCTGTCTCTCTCTGCTTCTGTCTTCTCATTTTTTTGTAGGTTTTCCCTTTTAAAATTTTTTAAGGCAAAGAAAGTATTCTCTTGCTTTCAGCCCTGCTTTTATCTTGTTAATAATCTTCTTTCCCCCTCCCACCCGGGCAGGAGAGGCAAGAGGCAGGCCTTCAGAAGAAGATTCTATATGGCTCCTGAGAACTAGTGATTTCTATTTTGTGCTTTTTTTTTTTTTTAAATATTTTTTAGTTGTTTTTTATTTTTTTTATTTTTTCCCTTTGTTTCTTTGTTGTTGTTGTTGTTTTTCTTTCTCTCTGTTTCCTTTTCTTTTTCTTTTATCTCATTTCTCCACTCCTCAATCTCCATTTATTGTACTTCTAGACAGATCTAAAGGAACTATAACCAAACATCCAAATACTCTTAGGGTTAACATATTTTTCAATATCTACTGAATCTGCTGCACAAAGGGATCACAATGGAATGGCAAAGAGATTCCAGATCACCTTTTTGTGTATGCTCTTGAACGTTCAGATTGAACTTCAAGAATTAGGAAGAAACACATCACCCAGCAGATGACTAGAAATCACCGCAGGACCACAAGAAATATGGGAAAGCAAGAAAATACCTCTCCTCCCAGGGAAAAGAATAACTCCTCTTCATCCACAGACAGTTCAATGGAAATTATGGAAATGTCTGATAAAGAATTTAGAATATTCATAATGGTGAAGCTAACAGAGATGGAAGAGAAGAGAGACAATGAACTGCAAAAGAGGCAGGAGAAAGAAGTTGATGAGTTAGTTCCAGGAGGTGAGGAAATTCTTGCAAGATCTAAAAGAGGAATTACACACTTTAAAAAAATAATCAAATGGACCTGTTAGAGATGAAGGCTATAATATAGGAAGTCAAAATCTCCGTTGAAAATATTAAAAACAGATTAGCTCATACGGAAAATAGAATCTCAGACATAGACAATTGCTGGCCTAAAAAAATTCACTGTGAAGACTGAGAAAATGGCACCCCAAAATGAGAATAAAATACGAGAAATACTAGATACCATCAAATGTCCAAACATCCAGATAATTGGCATTCCAGAAGGCGAAGAGACTCATAAGGGCATTGATAATCTATGTCATGAAGTCCTGCAAGAAAATTTTCCAAACCTAGAGAGGCACTCAAAGATCCAGTCCCAAGAAATACAAAAGACCCCAAATAGAATCAACCCAAGAAGATCTTCTCCAATACACATTATAGCCAGATTGACCAAAACCACAGACAAAGACAAGATACTAAGATTGGCAAGAGAAAAACATTGTTACCCACAAAGGATATCCCATCAGGTTAACAGCAGACCTCTCATCAGAAACAATGCGAGCGAGGAAAGAGT
>NW_006159556.1:5693085-5716037 GCF_000334495.1 Tupaia belangeri chinensis | reverse complement strand
TTTGTGTCCTGTCTTGAGATGTCGATAGGTTCATGTACCTATCATTTGAACAGAATACTAACTTGTTTCATGGCTTTAAGTTTTAAGCAAAGTTCCTTAGGATTTCTTTGATTTAAGTTAAAACTGCTTTTCTTGAAATTACCAGCTGAACTTGCTACTGTTAGATGATTTAAGAAATTGTGTGATCAATACAATGTGGGGAGAAAAGGAATGGAAGACAACTGTAAACATCAGAGATAGTGTGAGAAGTGGATGGGAAAGGACAGAGGGTCAGAAATAGGGGTGGTATATTAAAAAATATATATATTTTATGTATTTGTGTGTGTGTGTGTATATATATATATATATATACATGAAACTAGAAATGGAAAATTTTTGATGATAACATGCATGATTAAGCCACTATGCAGTATATTCTGGATGGGAAATCACATTTTGTATGTTGTGACGATGCTTAGGGAATGAATGTAAATTAATTAAGTTAAAAAATTTGAGAAACAAACTCTAAAATGTTTTTTTTTAAATGAATAACAATGCATTAAGAATACCTATTTGATGACTGCAGTAAGATATATAGACCCAGCTAGGTGCTAACTTTATAGGATGTTCATTCTACTCACTGAGGCTTATGCCTAAAGTTGGACTTGTATTCATGGAAATGTATATATCAGCTGTGCTTGCTATAATATTTAGATTAATTAAGAACTTTAGTGAATCAATAAAATGTGTGTGGGGAGGCATAGAACGCTACCATAGATACAAGAGACAGTGTGGGAGCAGGGTGAGAGATATGGAATCAAGGATGGGAAAAGAAGCAAAATATGCAGGAAACAAGAAATTGAAAATTATTTGTTGACGATAACACATATGTTGATGTGCTTGCTTGAGCCAATATAAAGTGTATTCTGGATGGAAAAACCTCATTTTGTATGCTATAATGATGTACAGTGAATGAATGTAAATAAATAAATTTAAATTTAAAAAAGAAGAAAAACAAAGAAGTACCAAAACCTTGTTTCTTGTTTCTTTTCTGATAGTTTTCATCTCAGTACCAGGGCATTCTGTATAGTTGTTTTGCATATGCTCACACCTTTCATTCATCTCTTTCATAAGACATATTTTCTAGGTATACCTTTTTCTATAAAAGCAGACTCCAACATTTTACAATACACAATGAGAATAAAACACCTGCTATATCTAATTCTTATTACAAAGATTTCATGATCAGTGTGTAACTTAGTTGTGTTAATTATCACACATTATATAATGTCTATAATAATAAAATATTTATGTGAGTTATTTAAATATTAATAAAGAAAATCACAATATCAAAAAAGGTCCCAATGTGATTTATCTTAAAAGATAACAGCTTGTCTTGCTGTTTCCTTTTATTGTATTATGTGGGAAGTATAATAGGAAATTGCAATTTCCCAAAAGTGAAAAACTAGTCAAACTGGTACAATAATACTCAAAATTGCCTAGAGTAATAGTAAGAACAAATAGCTTGTGTTGGTTTTGATTTACAGATTCTAATGCTACAACGTGAAAAGCCATAAACTGTATATGAGACAAAGTCTTGGGAGTCCTTGCAGTTAGGAAAATATGTCGTTCTTGCATTAATGTCTTCCCTGACTCTCAGAATGCTAAATTTATCTTCTTAATGTATTTTCCTGTTGAAAAATTTCTTTGCTCTTTTCAAATTTGCATAGCTTATTCTGTGTGTGTTTTAAAGTTAATATAATTTTTATTTAATCAGCTGGTGACGAAGTTGTAAGTTACCTGCCCAGTTCATGAATGCTTAAGATCAAGGTATTATTGGTGATGCCACTGCAGGGAAGGGGGCAGGATAGAAGGTCAGTGAGAAAGGGTGTGGAAACTAGTGTCGTTAAGTTTGAGTTGACACAGACTCCTTACCAGGGTTTGTTCCCCACGTTGCCTTCTAAGGCATTGACCAACTACCTTCTCCTCTCTTTGCATTTAGAGTTGCTGTGGTCCATTCTGTCATCATCTTTCCCCTCATAGATCTGATTATACAGTGAAAATGATAGTGACCCACACTTTGTTTTCTCTTCTCACAAAAACACTATTGCGAAGGTTTTTGGCTTCCTTGGTGACTTCACTTTATTCCCAGGGCCCAGCAGCATGGGCCCATGGTTACGGTGCTGTCCTGAGTCCCAGTCAGCCCTCACTGTATTAAGTCTGGGTGGTCTCTTGTTGCTGTTACCACACTGAAACCTCACTCGTAACATCACACATACATGGGTGGTGGGTGGATTCTCGCTGTCTGAACCTTAGCTGGAAGGAATCAGTGCCTTTGATCAGAACAGAGCCCTCCAACCTGTGAGTGGTGCAGAGTTTTGGGAGGGTTGGAGGTGCCTATTGAACTGATCCTGGTTCTTCTCCTTGTTTTTCCCTCTCTCTTTTTTCTTTTTTCATTTTTCCCTGTTTTTAAATGATTTCTTCCCACCGAGCAGCAACCCAAGCACATGTGTATGCATATAACAGGTGTCTAACGTATAGATAAAGTAGTTTCTTTCCCACTTGCAAAAAAGAAATCTTTTAATAAATCTAGAGAAAAAAGAATAAAAAATATCATTTATTGAAGGTTATATGTTCCATAATCTTTTTTTTTTCTTGGAGAGGTTTTTACTATAGGGTGTGTGCACTCACCAGAAAGACAGAGAGAGACAGAGAGACAGAAAGGAAGAAATCACCCCCCAGGGGGGATAGCCACACCACAATCCCTTCTCCTCCATTCTCCTCTCGAGATCTTGGGCACGCATGCACACGCGCCTGGTGTGAGTTTAAGCCACTGGGTCTGGGACTTGAACCGCAGTCAACTACATGGGAGTCCAGCGACATAGCCATTACGCTAACTGCTGGTCCCTTTGTTCCATAATCTTTGAAATTTCTGTTGGTCATGTATTTTTTCTGGTTTGGTATTCATTATACTGGGCATTCACTGCCTCCTACATGCTCTTCAAGGAGCAGCAGAGTAATCACCCACATTCTTTCTGATCTTGTACTAACCGAAGGCAGTGTCTTTCCTAAAATAAACCTTTCCTGCTCCAGCATCACTCCAAATTGATAATACCATCAGGCTTTAGGGTACACTATAGCCCACATAGTTTTTTGTTTGTTTGTTTGTTTTTTTAATTAAGGGAATGATTTCCATTCCTGAGCACATGTGAGGTGACAATACTCAGTTCACTAGTTTGCTTAATTCACAGAAATACCCCTGTGGTAGATGGTACAATAATAAATGCAACGAACATACCTCTTTATTTCCGTGGATCTTTGTATTATAGTTTTGATGCTCTTCTAATCAAGAGGCAGAATCTAATTCTACACTCTTTGTTACTGGGCTGGCCTTATGATTTGCTTAGAATAATAACATGTCAGATATTTCACAGTAGAAGTACTGGAGTTTAGACCTTAAGAGATGTTGTAGCATGTATTTTTAACTTACTAGAGTTTCAGAATCACCTTCTGTGAAGAACTTAGTCTAGCTTATTGGAGAATGAGAAGTCAAATTGAAGAGAACCAATCCGCAGTTAGCCAGGCATGTCCCAGTCAAGCTGTTAGATGACCCAAGTAGAATGATCCCAAGTAAGACTGAGAGAACTGCTAAACTAATAATATATATTGAGAGAAGTAATAAGTCATTGCTAGTTTCAACTGTGATGTTGTCATGTGGTTTATATATAGCAATAGGTAACTAAAACAACCCTAAACACACATATATATATATATATTTTTTAGATATATATCTATATCAGTCTCTCAATGTTTGTTTTGTTGCAGAAGTAAATTTAAAAACTTTTCTACTGCTAAATCCTCAAGGAAGGTGTTTCATTTATCCTGTGGGAGCATAACCTCTGGATACCACTCTATATCCCACTCTGAATAAGATAATGCTTCTAATACCTAGTTATTGAAATGCAGAATAGTGGAAAAGAGGCAATTTTAACTGTCCATCCCTCTAGTCTTGCCTGACTGCTAGTTCTCTCATTATTTGACATATGATAAGCTCCCCCATAGTTTTTTCTCTGTATTTTTGAATCACATTGAAAGTATTAGTTGTCTGATTATGGGCAATGTTTGTAAGAAACCCTAGTGAGAGCCTCTAGATCTCATTTTGGTCAGTTCTCTATAGACCTAAGGCTCTATTTTGTTGCTGGGAAAAAAAAAATGTAACCTGTTCATTTTTGTTGTTGCTAGAAGGAAATTAGTGGTTGCTTGGCAACCAGTTGCCCATCAGCTTCCTAAAGCAGAAGTTGCTAGGTAAATTATCTTGTCTTTTTTATTTTTTTCCTCAGGAATATTGGACATTTCCAAACATAGGACTTAAAAAATTATTCTTGATGCATCATGGAGAAATAAATTAAATAAATGAATGAATGAATGAATGACCTGATCTTACATTAAGTCGGTTTCTTCTAGTTCTTCTATTAAAATATGAAACTACTTCCATATTTATTTGTAAGTAACTACTATTCTGATTTAGATCGGTGTTCCCTATCCTCTTATTATCTTAATCCCTCCCTCAACCTCACCTATACCCTCTATGTCCAAAGGGCTAAGAACTGGAACAATAGAGTTCTCCAGGATTCTCCTCCCACAATTCTGGTTGTTAAACACATTAAATTCCATACCTAGATGGGGCCAGCAGTTAGTGTAATGGCTATGTCGCTGGACTCCCATGTAGTTGACCGCGGTTTGTATCCCAGACCCGGTGGCTTAAACTCACGCCGGGCACGTGTGTGTGTGCCCAGGATCCCAAGAGGAGAATGGAGGAGAAGGGATTGCGGCGTGGCCACCCGCCCTGGGGGGTGATTTCTTGCTTTCTATCTCTCTGTCTCTCTCTGTCTTTCTGGCGAGCGCACCCTATAACAAAAACCAATAAAAAAAAAATTCCACACCTAGAATGACTGTAGCATACAGTTAAATGTAGTTGTTAGCAGAGTAATTGGAAATACAGAGAAAAGAAAGTGTGAAATAATAAAAAGGGCCTCAGACTGTGACTAAAGGAGCTTTTGTTTTGTGACTTTATGACTGACTAGCTCAGTAACACTGATCTGGTCTATCATGTCTGCATCTGGATTATGAAGAACTGAACTGTGATTTTTAGAGCCATTGTCAGTACAGGTATTTCGAATGATTTTAGATGACAATCTCCATCTTTCAAAGTGAATTAAATATTGACTTAGAAAATGCGTACTTTTGGATCATTGGATAGAAAAATACGTAATGAATTTTCTGATGACTTAGTATTTAGGTAAAATAAATTTCAAATTACAATGCCAGTGGCTTACTTGAAAAGTAACAATATAAGCAGAAGAACTCTGGCATCAAAGGCTAATTGCAAACCTTTCAGAGCAAATCAGAAAACTTCTACAGGTAGTAGAATAAGGAGAAATTAAGATTTTTCATTGTTGAAGTTCGTTTATATGTTTTAGGCACATAACTGTAAGGTGATTTTATAATTGGATTTATTAAGAACTAATTATACAATTGCAAAATTTATTAATGAGTTTCATCTAGTAATAGTGTAGTAAAATCTTCTTTCAGAAGAATGACATGATGTATTTAATGGCTTTCACATCCTGACAGGAGATTTGGAAACAAAACAGTATATCTTGCTCACTATAAATGTTTCAGATAGAGAAATAAGAGATTTTTATAGTGGTTAATTTACATAAATTAATAGTGATGATTAAATAAAGTTATATTTTTAAAAGATATGAGGCTGGCATTAGAAAAATGACAAATCGGGAAGCTCCAAGTTTTTGTTCTCCCACAGAAACATAAAAAAAAAAAATCAGAAAGTGGCTGATATAAATGAGTTCTAGGAAATGGTACAATAAAAATCTCTACAACATTGGGACCAGCAGTTGGCATAATGGCTACGTCGCTGGACTCCTATGTAGTCATCTGTGGTTTGAGTCCTGGACCCAGTGGCTTAAACTCACACTAGGCGCATGTGCGTGTGTGCCCAAGATCCCGAGTGGAGAATGGAGAAGAAGGAATTGTGATGTGACCATCCCTGCTGGGGGGGTTATTTCTCACTTTCTATTTCTCTGTCTCTCTCAGTCTTTCTGGAGAGCGCACGCACTCTATAGCAGAAAACTACCCCCCCCCAAAAAAAAGAAAACACAAAAAAACTCTACAACATTCAAATGTATGCCTAATTAAGAAAAAGCCTTTGGGAACCACAGATGGTGTAATGGTTTCATTGCTAGACTCCCACGTAGTCTACCGCAGTTAGAGTCCTGGACCCACCAGCTTAAAACTTACTCCAGATGCATGTTTGTGTCTGCCCAAGATTTCAAGAGGAGAATGGAGGAGATGGGATTGTGGTGTGGTCATCCCCCTGGGTGATGATTTCTCGCTTTCTGTCTCTCTCCATCTCTCTGGTGAGTGTATGTGCCCTATAGCAAAAATCTCTCTCTAAAAAAGAAAGGAAGGAAGGAAGGAAGGAAGGGAGAGAAACAGAGAGAGACAGAGAGAGAGAGAGAGAGAGAGAGAGAATGAACGAACAGACAAATTACCTTCAAAATGGTAGACATTTTCTGGTGTTTTTACTCATCTTTGTCCGCACCTCTTCTCCAGTTAAGTATGATATTGATCTGGAGGAGAGGCAACTTAGTTCCTAGTACCTTGCTTGGAACTAGAGAAAACAGACTTTATTTTAAAAGTCCTAACCTGTCGAGGAATTACTGTCTTGGCAAACTCATATTTCAAATGAGGAAAAGTAGTAGCAACTGCTTGTAAAAACTGCAGAAATACTATAGATCTGCAGGCATCTGGAGCAAGAGATTACATACAGTCAGTGAGGATCAACTGGTGTGAGGCTCTTTGAGAAATTAAAATATTTAAAAGCAGTCATGTGTATGGGGAGCTGGGAAACTATATGGGGTCCCAGGCAAGAATGCATACTCACAAAAGCCCTGGAGAGACCTTGGGTTTTCACCTGGGGCTGACCCCTAGGCTCAGAGCAGGCCTAGCTAGTAAGTAAACGACTGCCCTGGTACAGGGTCAGTATGCAAAGTCAGAGAGAGGTGGCTATGTTTTTCAAATGCCCTATTTTCAGAAATAAAAGAAAAGAAACAAAAACACTCACTCTCTCTCCCCAAAACCACAACACACACAAAAGAATAGGAAAACACTGCCCACTCAAAGAAACAAATAAATGGGCAGAGACAGTCCCTGAAGTGGATATTGGACTTCCTCAACAAAAACTTTAAAACAGCTGTCTTAAATATGTTCAAAGACGTAAAGAAAAGCATAAATAAATAAATAAATAAAATCAGGGAAACAATATATCAATGAGAGTATAATTAAAGAGAACTATAACAAAAGAAAGATTACAAAAAGGAAATTCTGAAGCTGAAAAATACTATTGCTCAATTGAAAAATTCACTAAAGGAATTACACAGTAGATTTGAACAGGGAAAAGAAGAATTATCAACTCAAAGACAGAAGAGTTGAATGCTCATTCTAATGAACAAACTGAAAAAAGGAAAGACTGAAGAAAAATGAAAGCAGATTTGAGGCTGAGCAGTGACACACTGGTGGTGCAGTTGGACCCATGTGGGAGGGTCATGGAGCCACTCAGTGCACACACATGTGTGCCCATAGTTCAGATTGGCTGAGGCTGGGGGTACATCCAGGAGTGGAGATACTGTTGGGAGAGCCTCTCTCCCTGTCTCTCTGTCTCTCTTGAAAGAAAGAAAGACAGAAAGACAGGAAGGAAGGAAGGAAGGAAGGAAGGAAGGAAGGAAGGAAGGAAGGAAGGAAGGAAGAAAGACATACTAAGAACTTTGTAAGTGGTCCAATGGGGGTGCAGTGGTAAAATATAACACTCTGAGAGTATCTCCCAAATGTAAGGACTCCTAGTTCAAGTCTGGAGACCTTGAGTATGCTAGACATGTGCATGGCTGAACCTAAAGGACATTTTGCTTTGTTAAATGAACTAGCCACAGAAAGACAACAAGCACATGATCTCACTAATATGTAGGGTCTAAACAATTCTCATAGAAGCAGAGAGTAGAATGGTGTTTTCCAGGGTTTGGAGTGTGGGAGCAAAGAGGAACTCTTGGTCAAAGCTCTTGGTTTCATTTATGCAGGATAAATATATTCTGTATTCTGACAATCCAGTATTTATCATATTGACTCTAGTCAGTAATACTATAGTCAGTAATACTATGGTCAATAATACGGTAGTTAATAATAAGATTGTATACTTGAAATTCACTAAGAAAGTAGATTTTCAATGTTCTTACCACACATCCACACAAAAGAAATTATTCCACAAAGACTGAGAAAATGGCCCAAAATTGAGAATTATATATGAGAAATACTAGATATTATCAAATGTCCAAACATCTAGAAAACTGGTATCCCAGAAGGTGAAGAAACTCATAAGGGCATTGACAATCTATTCCATGAAATCCTGCAAGAAAACTTTCCAAACCTAGAAAGGCATTCAGAGATCCAGTCCCAAGAAATACAAAGGACCCCAAATAGAATCAATCCAAGAAGATCTTCTCCAAGACACATTATAGCAAGATTGATTAAAACCACAAAGATAAGATACTAATATTGGCAAGAGAGAAACGTCAAGTTACCCACAAAGGATATCCCATCAGGCTGACAGTGGACCTTTCATTGGAAACAATGTGAGCAAGAAAAAAATGGGAAAATATATTCAAAGTGTTAAGAGAAAAGCAATTTCAACCCAAAATACTGTAATTGGCAAGATTATCCTTCATATGAGAAGAAAAGACAAGAACATTCTCAGATAAACACAACCTTAAAGAATTTACCAACATCAGACCAGCTCTCCAAGAAGTTCTGAAGGGAGTGCTATACCAGGAAAATTAAATACAGTCACACAGAAATAAGAATTTAAAACTAGAAAATGGCTAACTTAATGGTAGTGACAAGTCTGGAGTTGAATATTATATCCCAGAATTTAATCAGAAAGATTGAACCATGACAGAAAATAGATGAAGTACTTGAGACTGAACTGGTGAAATAGATTTTTATGACTTTTGACTAAAACATTGCTGATTTTCTTTTAGTCTTTGTTTTCTGGTCTTAAGGATTTTTGTCCTGTTTTGAGCTGCTGATAGGTTCATGTACTTACTCTTTGAGCAGAATCCTAACCTGTTTCCTGGCTTTAAGTTTTAAGCATATTTCCTTAGCATTTCTTTGAGTTATTAAAGCTAGAACTGCTTTCCTTGAAATTAAAAAATATAGTAAAAAATACATAATTAATGACCGTAGTAAGCTTTATAGCATCAGCTAGGTGCTACCTTAGAGTATATTCATTCTACTCAGAGTTTCACACCTAAAGTCAGATATGTATTCACAGATATGTGTATATCAGCTGAACTTGCTATTGAAAGTAGTTAGATTATTTAAGAAATCTTCTGAATCAAAAAAATGCAGGGAAAAAGGGTTTGGAAAACAATGGTGGACACCTGAGATAGTGTGGGAGAAGGGTGGGAAATGGCAGAGAGTGAGAAATATATATATAAATCAGCCAGTCTCAGATATTTCTGTTTAGTAGCACAATGATGGACTAATACAACCACCTAGTCTTGAAACTTTGTGATAGCAACTCAAAAGACCTAAGCCAAATACAACTTTTATTTGTCAGTTATACCTAAACAAAGCCAAGAAATAAAAGAAAACTTTTCATTAAAATGTAAACATTAGGGACCAGCAGTTGGTGTAATGGCTTTGTCATTGGGTTCTCATGTAGTTGCCTGCAGTTCAAGTTTCGGACTCGATGGCTTAAACTCACACTGGGCGCATGTGCATGCTTGCTGAAGATCCCGAGAGGAGAATGGAGGAGAAGGGACTGCGGCATGACCATTTCCCCAGGGGTGATTTCTTGCTTTCTATCTCTCTGTCTCTCTCTGTCTTTCTGATGAGCACATGTGCCCTATAGCAAAACCCCTATTTAAACATTAAATATAAAAGCTTTTATAAAAATAATTATATGGTTTAGTTAAGATTACTACTGAAGACAATAAAAGTATATGCTTTTTTATGAAGGTGATATAAAGTAGGATAAACATGACAAACAAAAGACTAATATATAAAACCCCATAAGATTACATTTTTATTTACCTTTAATTTAACTATTGGGAAGTCAAAAGTATTTTGTTTTTGTTTTTAAGAATTCTTTTTTTCTTTTGTTTTGCCCAAATGTGCTCATTGTAGACAGAAATAGAGAGAAAGTGAGAAATCACCACCCAGGAGGATTGGCTATGCCACAGTCTCTTTTCCTCCATTCTCCTCTTGGGATTTTGGGCATGCATGCACACCTGTTTCATGTGTTTTTCAAGCCACTGGTTCCAGGACTCAAAGTATAGTCGACCATGTGGGAGTCTAGCACCTTAACCACCATGCCATTTGCTGACCCTGGGAGGTCAATTGTATTTTATTCTGTTCTTTTTCTGGTTCTCAGCTGTGTTTCGTTCATATAGTAGTCTTTAATAAGTGTTTAAATGACTGAATGACTAGATGAACAAATTAGCTCTTCATGGGACCTTGAATAAATGTTGTCTATTTAAAAGTCTCAAACACAGCAATTTTGTTGATTATGGTGAGCAAATATAATTTAAGTCTTTTTTTTTTTTAGAGCATTTCTTTGGGTCTAAAATCCTCCTACAGACACACATTTGCACATAGTATAGAAATTGGGTATAATTATATTCATACTTCTATATTATGGTTTTGTGTCCACCTGTCATTCTAGATCTATATGAATCAATATTTGATCAAAGAGAGTACTTTTTTCTGTATCTTTGTTATAAGGTTGAATATTTCTTGTTTGAGAGATTAATGCTGTTTTTCTTTGCAGTGACATTTAATATCTTTTTCTGTCTAATAATTTGTAATTAAGTAGTTTAGGATTATGTATATTGATATACTTTGCATATAAATTACAAATTAAGATTGGTAAACAGTGAGATGTCTACTTTTACACAATATTTATGGATAATAAAGGGAAATTGATTCACTCATGTCCATTCAGTTGGGAAAGCATCTGCCAAAATGTCGTACTAGGTGTGCTTCTGAATAGTTATTAGGTTTTCTAGTTCCACTCAATTCTCTTGCTGAAAGTTTTCATTGGATGTTAACAGATGCTTGATTTGCTAATCTATCACAAAGAAAAGAAAACTAGGATTATGAGATAATGAACTCTCCTTCATTGTTTTATTGTTTTTGAAACACTGGAAGAAATCTTCTAAAAGCAAATACCCACTACTTCATGAAATTTTGAAGTTACTTTAAAAAAATTTTTTTAGAGTTTTTGCTATAGGATACATGTACTTGCTAGAGAGACAGAGACAAAAAGTGAGAAATCATCCCTTGGGGGGATAGCCATGCCACAATCCCTTTTCCTCCATTCTCTTGGGATTTGGGACACACACACACACACACACACACATGCACACACACACAATACACACACACATACACACGTCTGGTGTGAGTTTCAAGTCACCAAATCTGGTACTTGAACTGTGTCAACCATGTTGGAATCCAGTGCCTTAACCACGGCACAACCTGCTGGCCCTGAAGTTACACACTTATTAAGAAATTATTTCTTGATTAGCCATGAAAGTTATAAAAATGATAAATGTCTTAATGTCAGGTTATTGATTCTTTTAGTATATATGTGTCTTTATATTTACAGTGATTTCTGTATTTTCATCACAAACAGTAGATTTCCTATCTGATTTGAGTGGATTTTTATATTTCTGTCTCTCATTAATATCTCAGTTCTTTTTTAACTTCTTGAACATATGCACTGCAGATATAATAGCCATGTTATTGCTCTTGTCTACTAATTGACTTTTTTCTTACTCAAGATGAGTGAAATTTACTTGCTTCTTTACATGTGTGTTGATTTTTTATGGATGCCATGTATTATGAATTATACATTGTTGGGTTCTGTATATGTTTGTATCTCTAAAATTACTATTGAGTTTTATTGTGGGATGCATGAACGTTATTTGGAAATAGCTTGATCCTTTTGAGTTTTACTCTTAAACTTTGTTAAATAGAATTACAGCCACACTTATTCTAGGGTATTTTTCTCCACTATTAAGGCAAACCCCTCTGAGTATTATAATCTGTGTTCTATATATTATAAAGCTTTTTACCTGGCTGATTGGATCAAGAATTATTTGTGCCCTGAGTGAACACAGGCTTTTTTTCTCTCCTCTAACCTTTTGGATGTTTCTTTTTTTGGTCCTGGGGAGATTTCTTACACTCATATTTTGATCATAACTCAGCTGAAGATTAAAGAGGGAACTCTCCTCAGACCTTGGTACTCTCTCTCTTTGTAGTTCTCCCTCTCATTCTCTCTCTCTCTCTCATTGCCTTGGTCTTTCTGGACTCCTAGTTTCACCCTTGAGTCTACCAGGCATAGGCTCTCCCTTCCTGAATTGTGGCCTTTATTATAAAACACTCTTTAGACACTAACCTGGGGCATTGTAGGGCTCTTTGGTTTCTTGTCTCTTAGGAATCACTGGTTTTCATTCTCTGATGCCCAATATCTTGAAAATTTGTCATTTTGTGTATGTTGCTTGTTTAAAAGTTGTTTTCCTCTTTTTTTTCCCTAGGAAGAATGGTAGATCCATCTCATAATTTCATTTTGTCTGATGTTAGTGAAAATATTAAATCATGCAGTTAAAATATTTTGAAGTTTATTTATTCATTTCTTCCATGAGAGAGAAAGAGAGAGAGAGAAAAAGAGAGAGATATAAACAGAGAGACAGCACCCCAACAGTATCCCAGTGTCACAATCCACCTGCAGTTTGAAACAGCTCTAGATTATAGGTATGCGTGTACCTGTTGGCTCAGAGAGGTCTCCACTGCAAACCCAGAACCTTCCCCGACATGGATGTGCCTCACTGAGCATTGTGCTCCACAGCTGTGCCACCATCTAACCCACAGAATCATGTGACTTAAGCTGAACCATCTTGAAAAGGACAGACAGTAAAAAGAGCTCGAGATATGGAGGAAGATTACGGTTTTAAGGATCTGGGTTTTTCTGTTCCTGAAATCTTTTACAAATATGTTCATGAGATAATGAGAGCATAGAAAAGAAGTACTTAATTAAGCCTAGTTAGAAACTAACTTTCCAAAATGACCTTTATGAAACAATCTTTTCATGCACTTTCTCTGTTTAAACCTCTCAAGTGACTCCATGTTATAAAAGATGTAAATAAGCGCTATTGGAGAAGAGTGTTAGGGCTCTAATTTATAACGGGTGACTGAGAATAGTGTTGTAATTGTGGGAAGGGTGTGGTAGAGGAGCAGGAGAGAAATGAACAGGAGATGTGTGAGATGCATCCTAAGACTTGTCTAAAAATCCCCAAATCACAAATACTTTAGATGTAAATAATTCAAGGATGGCTATATGAAATGCAAATAGCTAGAATTCAGAGCTTAGCAGTCAGAATATCTGCAACAGTTTCAAAGAAGTTAAATTTGAATTTAAGAATAATTACAAATCAGTCTATCAAGAACCTTCAGGGTGACTTTGACTCTCTAACACAGTAGTCCCCAACCTTTCTAGCACCAGAAATTGGTTTCGTGGAAGAGTTTTTCCACTCTGGGGTTGGGGTGGGGAGATGGTTTCTGGATTATTCAAACACATTGCATTTATTGTGCACTTTACTTCTATTATTATTACAGTGTAATATATAATTAGAGGAGTCCAACCCGGTAGGGTCCCAGGGTCTGTTTTGAGCTTTTGACCTTTACCTCTTAGGTTGGGTCAGTACATTGGCAAGGCTGGTGTGTGTCCCCCCCCACCCCCGACCTAGAAATAAAATTTAGGTCGAATTAGCATGTCGGCAAGGCTGCTTGCTATTTGCTCCGAAAGCTGTAGTAGCCTTGCTGGGAAGCGACCCCTCTCTGACTCCCCAATATACTATTATAAAAGAATTCATAGCTCTCTTATACATTCTGAGTATATGATAAATTTTTTTAGAAAGTCCCCTGACCACTCCCCTTTGCTTTGACCACCTACTGTTAATTACAATGCTTCACTCCAGCATGGCCACAATAAAAGGTGTGTTAGTCACATCTAGACAAAAATCTTCTTGACTTTTAGAAAGTTCTTTAAGATACATTTAACATAAGCTGAAGAATAATCTTTTAGGCCGAAACGGGCCCAGGGCACTCCCGCCCCACTATGGCTAATGTTTTAACTAAATACATAGCAGTGGCGCCACAGGTATAACAAAACGTTTTAAGTATGCCACAAGCTTACCTTAAAGTTCTTCATTAACTTGTTAGTCACTTTACTGCCAGTTGAAAAAGCTGTCCCCGCCCTTACCTAGTAAATAATAGTTTTACCCTTTCAAGATATATTAGGATTCCTTTAATTAAGTTTTAGATCCCTATAAAATTATATAAGTTCCATTCGTTATTAAAATCCATAAGAACTAATAGCTATACTTGAGATTTTCTTTTCTCAGTATCATGCTCGGTAATCACAAGATGGCTGCCGCACCACATCAGCTAATAATTATCTCTGTTTGCTGGAACCTGCTTTCCCAAAACTGCATTCTATGAAGACGCCTACATCAAACAAACAATTGCGGAACTGCACTAGACCCACCCTTAATCCAATCCTAAACGGAACCCATGTTCTCTAGTGTTAAAACTTTATGAGCTAATAGTTAGAACACATAGCCCCTCGTCCATTTGCGTGCAGTATCACATTTTCAATAAAAAGGCACGATGATTCCTAGCAGGGGTCACTCTTCAGAGAGCAATCTCTGAGGGGTGTCTGACTCAGGACGTGCATAAAAAGGCTCCGAGACCTTTGTCTTCTGTTCACCTGCACCACCTCCAATGAGTCAACCCATCCCTGCCAAGGCTGGACCCCGGCATATAATGACCTAATTATACGATTCTTTGTAATGCAACATTTGCAGCCCAGTGCTAGCATCACCATGTCAGCTCCACCTCAGATCATCAGGCAGTAAAGTCTCATAAGGAACACGCAACTTCGATTCCTGACATGTGCAATTTACAGTAGGATTCATGTGGCTGTCAGCTGCCTGCTGATCTGACAGGAGGCAGAGCTCAGTTGGTAATGCTAGCACTGGGGAGCAGCTGCAAATACAGATGCAGCTCAGTCAATTGCCCACCACTCATCTCCTGTTGTGTGGCCCAGTTCTGGTTGAGAACCCCTGCTCTATCAACCCTGAGCAACGTGGTTCAAACTATGGGTTTTGGGACCAGCAGATGCCATAGGGGTTATGTCACAGTATTCCCACATTACCACCATGGTTTAAGTCCTGGACCTCGAGGCCTGAAATTCATACCAGGCACATGTGCGTGTATGCTCAAAATCCTGATAGGAAATTGGAAGAGAAGGGATTGTGGCATGGCCATTCTCCCCAAGGAGGATGGTGATTTCTCACTTTTTGTCTCTCTGTCTTTCTCTGTCTCTCTGGCAAGCACACATGCCGTATGGTAAAAATCTCTCTCTCTCTAAAAAAAGCCATAAACAACTAGGGATATCTCCATTCTGTTTTTTATTTAACAGAGATCTGAGTGTTAAGAGGCAGTTCTAAAAGAGTGACTAGAATGACTGTTAAATAACTCTCCCTTGAGTGTGTTGGATTCTATCAACCGTTTGACACTTCATGAGACTGATAATGCATTTACTTTTAAATTAGAGAAGTTTAGCCAACAGACTATTAATGATGATAGATGACTTGCTAATTACAGAACATTGCACTAGGTGCTGTGGACCATTATAAGAAAAAGGTAAACTTTGGTCTTATTTCAACACATATTTCTGGAGTAGACATATTCATGTGAAAATATAATGCAATTGAGTGAATACTCACAAATGGTATAAATGGAAATTTTTTACCTGATTTTATAATAACCAGGAAAAACATCCATCCCTTTCACACAATAAATAAATCATCAACAATTTTGTTTCTAGAAACAACGGGGGTCAAAAACATTACTTGACGCTGTAAAGGACATACTTTTCTCTCTCTTTTCACCTCGTAGTCAATCTTTAGCGCAAAGGCTAATTTGTCACCCTATGCCTAGTCTTTTCATAAGAATTTTCATTTATATTCTTCAACTCAGGTCACTATTTTTGTAATGCTTTAGGTTACTAATATGAAAACATATTTGGGGGATAAATTAAGAGCAATATTAGATTCAATCTGTGGCATATTTTTTCTGCAGGGTGACAAATAATGAATACTGTATATTGAAGATAAAAATACAAATTCAACATAGGAAAATGTGCACGGACTATACATTTTAAAATATGATAAGATGATTGCAGAATCTGTCCATTGATTTGGTTGTCTGAAAGCAGATTTCCATTTTAATGAGTGCAATTTGTAGGTGAAAGGGCAAGCTACCAATATTCATTAGGAGTTGGAAGTATCACAGTATCACACATCAGCATACACTTTTTATTTTTATTTTTGAGACAGAAAATTGTTAGTAAGTGCCAATACTGACATTTTAGAGATGGGAGAAAATCTGAGATTTTGCTCTGATAATAACTCTTCATCCAAAAAACACAATGTCTATGCCAATGGGATATTAAAACATGTATTGATTTGGACTTTGGTGAGGGCTGATGCTCTGAGTGTAAAATGTATTTAGTATATAAAGTATAATAAGCCCAATGGTGATGACTCTTCCATAAGTATTCCTTGGAAAATTTGAACAAAATGAGTGAAAACTCACTCTCATCATTCTCATTAGAATGTGTGAGGAAGTTCAGATGTTAGTTATAAAATGAAAAAAGTTTGCAGGCTTTCTGTCCAGGGCTTCTTCCTGTCCTGCTAGTGTTGATTTTATTTTCGTGTTTGTGTATTTTTAGAAAAGTGTATGTAGAGACCAGCAGTTAGCGTAATGGCTATGTCGCTGGACTCCCATGTAGTCGACCACAGTTCGAGTCCCGGACCTGGTTGCTTAAAACTCACGCTGGGCGCGTGTGCGTGCGTGCCCAAGATCCCGAGAGAATGGAGGAGAAGGGATTGCGGCATGGCCATCCCCCCTGGTGGGTGATTTCTTGCTTTCTGTCTCTGTCTATCTCTGTCTGTCTGGCGAGTGCATGTGCCCTATAGTGAAAACCTCTCAAAAAAAAAAAAAAGAAAGAAAGAAAAGTGAAAAGTGTATGCAAATTAATGAAAAAAAAGTTTCATAAATAAATAAAAAGAAAATGGAGTAAAAAAATTCATTTCATGAGTGATGTACAAAGTACTATTGTCGCTGAGCTCAATTATCTTCCAAATTTGTTTTTCAATAGGTCTTTTCAAAATAAAGTCTAATATAGATTGTATATCAAATAAAAAAAGAAAAGTGAATGATCAATGAGTTTTGTGATATCAGTTGATACTCTTAAAATAAATATGTAAAGCACCAGCTAAAGAATGTAAAAAGCAGTAAGCAAAAGCTGGATCTCTTGTTTTAACATAAAATTTCCCAAACTGAAAGAAATAATATTCTTTTAAATTAAGTAATGCCAATTTATTTATTTTTTTGGAATGTTTTAGGGGGGATGTTGTGCTTTCTGCCACTGTGCAGTGCTCTTCTCTGTGGTTTACATGTCAATAGCTCTTCATTTCTTAGTAGTAATCTGCAGCTGCTAGGCTCCTGTTAATGAGTTCATTTGGATGCATACTCTCTCTTTAGTTAATGCACTCCAAGCTTTACTTGCTCTGAAGTGAATCTTCTAATTTTGCTAGCTTATATTGGTTATTGGTGGTTACTGATAGAGCTTCTTAAAATAGGCTACCTGACAGTTTTGAATTAATCAAGATTAAATTACAGGTGGTGACATTTCTCTCAGTATTCCAGTAGGTCATAATTTTCAATATTAAGATGATAAAGGAATAGTTCATTGGTCTCCAAAGATATTGTGCTTCATTTTAAGACTTCCTTGCTAGTACAGACAAGGCCGATTTTCAAATAGTACATTAGCATTTGAAGTAGAAGCCAAGCCTTTATTTAGGCAGGGTCCTGGAAGCATCTGCCTAGATGGCTCTTGCATTCACTCTTCACTAACTCCTTCACCTTAAAAGCTTGAGCAGGCTCTGTGTTGTCCCTAAAGTCTTCCTTTCTCGCCCCCATGCTCAGGGCCCTGTGCACCTCCTGGACCACTCTCTAATGTCTTATGTTACCCTGTGCCATAGCTCTCTGCTTATATTTCTGACACCTTTAGCTACTTGGAAGTGGATTCTTCGGTACAATGGTATGTCTGTCTAATCTAGGATTTTCCAAATCATAGATTGGTACTGGTTAGCACTTAAAAACTTTGTTGAATAAAGAATGGCATGGATGTACAGTTGTTTAAGGCTGGTGAATAGCCATGCCTTCTCCTACCCGCCCCTCAATATCTATAAAATAGGTTTTCAGTTATTGGGTATGTTTTAGCAGAGTAGGTTGGCAAAAAACCCTTATTAAAAAGAGGTTTTTTTTTGGGGGGGGAGGGGCAGCAGTTGGCGTAATGGTTATGTCACTAGACTCCCATGTAGTCGACTGCAGTTCGAGTCCAGGACCCGGTGGCTTAAACTCACGCCAGGCGCATGTGCGTGCGTGCCCAAGATCCTGAGAGGAGAAGGTATTGTGACATGGCTATTTCCCCTGTGGGGTGATTTCTCGCTTTCTTTCTCTCTGTCTCTCTCTGTCTTTCTAGTGAGCGCATGAACCCTATAGCAAAAACATCTCCAGTTAATCTCTTAGGGTTTGTTTGTAACCAAAACACTAAAAATCTTTGAATGACTAGGTTGCCACTTCTCAGTGCTGATTGTGTAAAATTGTTCTGTAGTGTCTCAGTGTGCTCAAGTGATCTATGATACTTTATCATACAGAACTGCTAACTGATAACTTGAAAGTTTGTTTTTAAACATTGAAATCAGATTATGTAGAGATACAGAACCCCTTCTTCTCAAGCAATTGTACATGTATTTATGAGGTTGGTGTTGAAACTATGTTTCGAAGTATATGAAAGACCCAAGTTCATGAATACAAAACTGTATTTAATGTATATATTTTAGATCTGTTGGGTTGTCAGAAAAGTCATTACCCGTTTTAGCCTTAAAAAAGATTGAAAAAATACATGATGACTTTTTCTAGTGACCCAATAGGAATAACCCACATATAAAAATAAACTAATTTGGCAGATTGAACATAAGCAGAAAGGTTAGCATCAATTCTTTCATATCTTAAAGTACTGGCTTAGGTGGGCCCTCCTGCTTATAATCTACAAAGGGAAGGTAAGAACATCTGTCAAATACCTACTCTGTGTAAGGCACCTTACGTATATCATCTAACTTAATCTTACTGTAAACTATTAGCATGAAATTACTGACCCCTTTTATCTATGAAAAAATGGAATATCATAACGATTTTGTTTCTTGTTTAAAGTTGCAGAGTCAATCAGTCTAGATGAAGAGTAGATTTGAAAACCAGATGGGTCAGAATAATTGGTAGTAGATTTGGTACTACTAACTTGGGCCTTTTTCCTTCGACCGTTTTAATATGCATATTAAAGATTTTTTGATCTTATAAAGAAAAGCAATACATTATTATAAAAAAGAGTTCACAGATACTGTAAAGAAGAGTATATTATTCTTATTGCATAAACCTTGATGTATTCAGGTTTGTAAAGAATAATTTACATGTATTTCTTTAGTGCCCCCCCCCTTTTTTTAAATTAAAACTTCTTACCTGCCAAAAGAGACTATTACCTTGCTCTCTGACTGGTGCTAAGGAATCAACGATTTGATCCCCATGAAAGAGAAGTGGGAATGAAGCAGGCATGACTCCATCTTGGAGGAGCGCCTCCAAGAGAAGTGGGGAATGAAGCAGGAGGACTCCATCTTGGAGGAGCGCCTCCATTATGAACTGTTAATTCCTATGACTGGAAACTTCCCCTCTCCCCTTTTGTTTAAAAGTAAATAGAGTGATTAACATTCCTATTGTCCTTAAAACCCCACTTCTCCTAATCGCCTTAAGGAAGATTGACCTGCTTACCTGCTTTTTCTTGCTTCTGTAGTGTGCTTTTGCTTTTACTTTGTGAAGCCCTACCCCTACCCTTTCAAGCCCACTGCTCTTTGTCCTTGTAAATCATCAAGTCATCTTTGATGTGATTGTGCATTTTTGGCCTATATAAGCTCCTTTCTGTACAATGGTATGTCTGTCTAATCTAGGATTTTCCAAATCATAGATTGGTACTGGTTAGCACTTAAAAACTTTGTTGAATAAAGAATGGCATGGATGTACAGTTGTTTAAGGCTGGTGAATAGCCATGCCTTCTCCTACCCGCCCCTCAATATCTATAAAATAGGTTTTCAGGTATTGGGTATGTTTTAGCAGAGTAGGTTGGCAAAAAACCCTTATTAAAAAGAGGTTTTTTTTTGGGGGGGGAGGGGCAGCAGTTGGCGTAATGGTTATGTCACTAGACTCCCATGTAGTCGACTGCAGTTCGAGTCCAGGACCCGGTGGCTTAAACTCACGCCAGGCGCATGTGCGTGCGTGCCCAAGATCCTGAGAGGAGAAGGTATTGTGACATGGCTATTTCCCCTGTGGGGTGATTTCTCGCTTTCTTTCTCTCTGTCTCTCTCTGTCTTTCTAGTGAGCGCATGAACCCTATAGCAAAAACATCTCCAGTTAATCTCTTAGGGTTTGTTTGTAACCAAAACACTAAAAATCTTTGAATGACTAGGTTGCCACTTCTCAGTGCTGATTGTGTAAAATTGTTCTGTAGTGTCTCAGTGTGCTCAAGTGATCTATGATACTTTATCATACAGAACTGCTAACTGATAACTTGAAAGTTTGTTTTTAAACATTGAAATCAGATTATGTAGAGATACAGAACCCCTTCTTCTCAAGCAATTGTACATGTATTTATGAGGTTGGTGTTGAAACTATGTTTCGAAGTATATGAAAGACCCAAGTTCATGAATACAAAACTGTATTTAATGTATATATTTTAGATCTGTTGGGTTGTCAGAAAAGTCATTACCCGTTTTAGCCTTAAAAAAGATTGAAAAAATACATGATGACTTTTTCTAGTGACCCAATAGGAATAACCCACATATAAAAATAAACTAATTTGGCAGATTGAACATAAGCAGAAAGGTTAGCATCAATTCTTTCATATCTTAAAGTACTGGCTTAGGTGGGCCCTCCTGCTTATAATCTACAAAGGGAAGGTAAGAACATCTGTCAAATACCTACTCTGTGTAAGGCACCTTACGTATATCATCTAACTTAATCTTACTGTAAACTATTAGCATGAAATTACTGACCCCTTTTATCTATGAAAAAATGGAATATCATAATGATTTTGTTTCTTGTTTAAAGTTGCAGAGTCAATCAGTCTAGATGAAGAGTAGATTTGAAAACCAGATGGGTCAGAATAATTGGTAGTAGATTTGGTACTACTAACTTGGGCCTTTTTCCTTCGACCGTTTTAATATGCATATTAAAGATTTTTTGATCTTATAAAGAAAAGCAATACATTATTATAAAAAAGAGTTCACAGATACTGTAAAGAAGAGTATATTATTCTTATTGCATAAACCTTGATGTATTCAGGTTTGTAAAGAATAATTTACATGTATTTCTTTAGTGCCCCCCCCCTTTTTTTAAATTAAAACTTCTTACCTGCCAAAAGAGACTATTACCTTGCTCTCTGACTGGTGCTAAGGAATCAACGATTTGATCCCCATGAAAGAGAAGTGGGAATGAAGCAGGCATGACTCCATCTTGGAGGAGTACCTCCATTATGAACTGTTAATTCCTATGACTGGAAACCTCCCCTCTTCCTTTATGTTTAAGAGTAAATAGAGTGATTAACATTCCTATTGTCCTTAAAACCCCACTTCTCCTAATCGCCTTAAGGAAGATTGACCTGCTTACCTGCTTTTTCTTGCTTCTGTAGTGTGCTTTTGCTTTTACTTTGTGAAGCCCTACCCCTACCCTTTCAAGCCCACTGCTCTTTGTCCTTGTAAATCATCAAGTCATCTTTGATGTGATTGTGCATTTTTGGCCTATATAAGCTCCTTTCTCTTTCTACTCTGGGCTGCGGGGTTTTGAGAGACCTGAGTCTGCCCCTATGCCACCAGCTTAATCAATTAAACTCCAATAAGTTTGGGAAAAAAAAAAAGACTAACTTAAGCATAGATGCTGCCTATCGTGTGGTGCTTGCACAAGGATAAACTAGAGTCTAATTAGGTTTTCTTAACTAGAAACAGTTATTTCCTCTAGTAGAATTTACTAGGAGATATACAAAGAACAATTATACCCTTCTTTGGTTAGTATAACTGAAAAATTGAAAGTAAGAGGTATGTGATCTGATAACAAATGCCTGCTAACACATGGGATTTTTAAAAATGGGTGCGAAGTTGCTAAATGGCAAAGGAAAATATCTTTCAATGACTTGTCTGAGGACGAATAGCAGTGCGCATTTTGTTTTTCTATGGAACACAGTTAATGTTAATGCTGAATACAATGAATACTTTCAAAAGATGCCAAGGGAATGTAAACTAGCCATAGCTATGTAAAATGATAAAGCTATTTCTCAAGTAATAGATAAAAAATTACATTTTATATCAAACCATGTTTTCACAAGATATCCTAGCCTGGCGGGTGTCCCATTAGCATTCATAATTTATATTTTACCAAAATTTGTAATGACAGGGTTGCTATCCACCATTCCTCAATTATCTCTGCAAGTGGTACACTAATTTATTGTGTCAAATAGTTTGTAGAAGCAGGAATAAATTTTGAAAAATAGATTAAAAAATATTTTGATCTAGAGAGGGGAGCCCTAGTACTTCATCTATTCCTCAGGCTTGACCTGGGACAATAATCCTAGGGGCAGATCTGCACTGAGTTTTACAATTGCTACAATT
>NW_006159556.1:5673279-5693071 GCF_000334495.1 Tupaia belangeri chinensis | reverse complement strand
AGGTGATGTGGAGGATTGATCTCATATGGCTGACTGAGTGTTTTGAGTCTCAGAAAAACAACTTGAAAAACAATCCAGGCACACTTTTGTGTGTGCCCAAAATCCTGAGAGGAGAATGGAGGAAAAGGAATTGTGGGAGACATCTCCCCCAGGGAGGGTGTTTCTCACTTTCTCCCTTTCTCTCTGTCTCTTGGCAAGCACACACACCCTATAGCAAAGATGTTTAAAAAAAACTAGGGCCAGCAGGTGGCATGGTGGTTAAGGGTGCTGAACTACCATGTGGCCAATCGTGATTCGAGTCCCAGACCTGGTGGTTTGCCTCCTAACTTTCTCTGTTCCTCTCTCACATGCATGCTGTTTCTCTCTGGTCAAATTTAAATAATAAATAAATGAAGTTATTTATAAAATAATTCTTAAAAATTATTATTTAAGTTTTCTCTTAAAGATGTAACTTATGAACATGATAGCAGCTTCAGCTTCTGAGTGTGTTTGTGTGTATGTGTGTGTATAACATACTTAAAAGTAAAGCTTCTTTCTACTCCTCATGTGTTGTGTCCTAGTTTTATTCCCCATAGGCAACCTCATTATAGTTTTTGAGTTTCTTCCTAGGTTACGTATTTATTTTAAATAAGGGAATTTTCTAAATTCTACAATACATTAAATTAACTTTCCTTTTCTGTTCTGCTCCTTTGGAGTATATGTAGAATGAAAAATTAAAGTTGCCTGACATGTCTGTCACCATATGCTTAATGTGATATGTGGATTGTTGGCATCTCTGCCCTTGGTGGCCCCAGCTGCCCAGGAGTTCCCATAATAGCAGCAGAATGAATAACAGGCCAGACCTAGTAGCATGTGTTTAATTTTCAGTGAGCTAACATGAAAAAAAAAAAAGACTAAATCTTTGTACTTAATGAAGGCTCAACGTGCTTACCCCAGAGTTATATTACTGTCTAATGGCTAGGTGACTATAAAGGAAAGTTTGTGTGTCTCCTTACATGGTTGTCATGTATGTATTAATAGAATAGTTGAGAGAGACTATTCTTTAGAACCATGATCTACTGTGTGGGAGCTGGCTTTCTATTCAGAGCACTTAACCACTGCACTTCAGCCTTATACATTCTTAATTTAAAAAAAAATATATTTATTCACATCATCACAGCATACAAAATGTGATTTCTTCCATCATCAACAAATAGTTTTTCATTTCTTGTTTTATACACACATACACAAACACACATATATATACATATACACACACACACACACACATATATGTGATATGTAAATCAGGATTCTTCCAGGATTTCATGGAATAGATTATCAATGCCCTTGTTAGTCTCTTCACCTTCTGGGATACCATTTATCCAATTGTTTGGACGTTTGATGATATCTAGTATTTCTCGTATATTATTCTCACTTTTTTGGGCTATTTTCTCTGTCTTGTGGTGGATTTTTCTTTTTTTGGAGTGGTTTTTGGGATAGGGCTTGTGTACCCGCCAGACAGACAAGAGAGAGACAGAGAGACAGAAAGTGAGAAATCACCCCTCAGGGGGAATGGTCACGCCGCAATCCCTTCTCCATTCTCCTGTTGGGATCTTGGGCACGCACCCACACGCGCCCGGCGTGAGTTTTAAGCCACCGGGTCTGAGACTCGAACCGCAGTGGATTACATGGGAGTCCAGCGACATAGCCATTACGCTAACTGCTGGTCCCATTATGGTGGATTTTTCTAGACCAGTGATTCTGTCTTTTACATCTGAGGTTTGATCTTCTGTATGATCTAATCTGTTTTTAATGTTTTCAAGAGAGGTTTTGATTTCTTATGTTACAGCTTTCATATATATATATACACACACACACACACACACACACACTGCCCCCCACCCCCGCCTATTTCTCACCCTCTGTCATTTCCCACACTCCTCTCATATCGTCTCTGGTATCTACAGTTGCTTTCCATTCCTTCTCCTCCCCACATTTAATTGATTCACAAAATACCTTAATTAATCTAACTATTTTCAATAGCAAGTTCAGCTGATATATACATATCTGTGAACACATGTTGACTTTAGGCATGAAACTGAGTAGAAAGAATATACTATAAAGTCACACCCAGCTGATGCTATATAGCTTACTACAGTCATTAAATAGGTATTTTTAATACATTTTTTAATTTCAAGAAAAGCAGTTGTAGCTTTAATAAATCAAAATAAAAAAATACTAAGAGAGCTTTGCTTAAAACTTAAAGCCAGGAAACATGTTAAGATTCTGTTCAAATAGTAGGTACATGAACCTATCAGCAGCTCAAGACAAGGCAAAAATCCTAAATCTGGAAAACAAAGCATAGAAAGATCAGTAATGTTTTAGTCAAAAGTCGTAAGATTCTATTTCACTAGTTCAGACTCATGTACTTAACCTATCTTCTGTTTAAATTCGAAAGATAACATTCAACTCCAGACTTGTCTCTACCATTAAGTTGGCTATTTTCTTAGTTGTTTTTGAACTCTTATTTCTGTGTGTCTGTATTTAGTTTTCCTGGTATAGCACTCCCTTCTGAACTTCTTAAAGAGCTGATCTGAAGTTGGTAAATTCTTTCAGGTTTCGTTTATCTGAGAATGTTCTTGTCTTTTCTTCCCATATGAAGGATAATCTTGTCGAATACAGTATTCTTGGTTGAAATTGTTTTTCCCTTAACACATTGAATATGTTTTCTCATTCTTTCCTCACTCACATTGCTTCCAATGAGAGGTCCACTGCTGGCCTGATAGGATGTCCTTTGTAGGTAAACTCGATGTTTCTCTCTTGCCAGTCTTACTATCTTGTCTTTGTCTGTGGTTTTAGTCAATCTTACTATAATGTGTCTTGAAGAAGATCTTCTTGGATTGATTCCATTTGGGATCCTTTGTATTTCTTGGGTCTAGATTTTTGAAAGCCTCTCTAGGTTTGGAAAGCTTTCTTCCAGGATTTTATGGAATAGATTATCAATGCCCTTGTGAGTTTTCACCTTCTGCGATACCAATTACCCAGATGTTTTGACGTTTAATGGTATCTAGTATTTCTCATATATTATTCTCATTTTTGGGGTCTATTTTCTCAGACTTTGTGGTGGATTTTTTTTAGACCAGTGATTCTGTCTTTTGCATCTGAGGTTTGAGCTTGTGTATGAGCTAGTCTACTTCTAGTACTTTGAAGGGAGATTTTGATTTCTTGTGTTACAGTCTTCATCTCTAGTAGTTCCATTTGACTCTTTTTTATGGTGTGTGGTTCCTATTTCAGATCTTGGAAGAACTCCCTCACCTCCTGGAACTTGTCAGGTCCTTTCTCCTGCATCTTCTAGAGTTCCTTGTCTCTCTTCTCTTCCATCTCTGTTAGCTTTATCACTATGAATATTCTAAATTCTTTTTCTGACATTTCTATGAGTTCCATTGTACTGTCTGTGGATTAAGAGAAGTTATTCTTTTCCCTTGGAGGAGAGGTATTTTATTGCTTTCTCATGTTTCTTGTGCCCTTGTGGTGATTTCTGGTCATCTGATGTAATGTGTGTTTCTTCCTAATTCTTGAAGTTCAATCTGAGCGTTCAGAGGCATGCAGGAGGAGATGGTCTACAACCTTTCTTCTGTTCCATTTTCCACCCTTTTTTCATATTCAGTGAGAATTGAGAAATATTCTAACCTCAATAGTATTCAGATGTTTGGATACTGTTCACTTAGACCTGTCTAGATACTCCGTGTGTGGAGGCTGAGCAGCAAAGGGATGAAGGAAAAACAATATAACATTTCATAAAAATTGGGAAACTAACATTCTCCTTATAAAATAAATCATCCCCATAGCACAGAAGCGAATTATCAGACAAGTAGATAGTGCATTGCATAGCACATTTTCAGGAATAAACCTGTACAGAATGCAACAATCTAACAGACTTCCTCTGCGGTGGTAGCACTAATGAGAAATGGAAAAAACAGACAATCTAGCTTGAGCCAACCACATGGTTTGAGTTCTGGACCTGGCAGCTTGAAAATCACTATGGATGTGTGTGTAAAATCATGAAAGGAGAATGGAGATTGGGGATGATTTCTTCTTTTCCCTCTTTCTCTCTCCGGTAAGCGCACATGCCCTATGGCAAACTGTAAAAACAAACAAACCAAAAAATTTAATGTAGCCTACTTGTGACTCACCACCCTACTTTTTGGCACTTATCCAGGAAAAATAATATCACATGTCCATCCAAAGATATGAAATAAATGATCATAAAAGCTTTTCTTATAGGAGCCCCAAACTGTAACTAACCCGAATGTCTTTCAAATGTCTCTAAATGAATGAATTAATGAATGCATAAACAAATTGTAGTACATCCGTACAAGGGACTACTACTCAACAGTCAAATATATGAACTACTGATACTTGCAACAACGTAACGAATCTCCAAATAGTTATGCTAAGCAAAAAAAAAAAAAAAAAACCACCCCCCCTAAAAAAAAAAAAAAAAAAAAAAAAAAAGAAATCAGACGGAAAAGAATATGTGCAGTATAATTCAATTTATATAAAATTTTAGAAAGTATCAACTAATATATAGTGACAGAAAACAGACTAGTGATTGACAGTATAAGCTGCAAAAAGCAGGAGGAAGAGTTGATAAAGAGGCACCAGAAACCTCTTGGGAGTGACAGATATGTTCATTATATTGATCCTGGGGGTAACTGTCATGGTGTATGTCAAAACTTACCAAATCATTCTTTATAAATACAGTACTTTGTGGTTAGTCAGTTATATGTCATCTAAAAATTTTTAAGGTTTTTAATATTTTAATTATTTATTTTATTTGCCGTAGGGCACATGCACTTGCTAGAGAGAGGCAAAGAGACAGAGAAATAAGAAATCACCCCTCAGCATGTTTTCTTCAAGCCTCTGGGTTTAGGACTAAAACTGCAAGGTCAACCATGTGTGATTCAGTGCCTTAACCACCATGCCACTTGCTGGCCCTGGATATATGTAATTTGTTATGAGACTGCCAAACTCTTTCAAAGTAGTTGTGCCATTTTGTATCTCCACCAACAGTCTACGAGGGTTCTAGTTAGGTAGTATCTTGTCAACCTTTGATATGGTTAGCATTTTTAATTTAATAGTTATAATGAGTACATAGAGATATTTCATTCTGTTTTTACACTTGCCTTTCTCTAATGAATAGCTAATCTGAATATTCTTTAATGTGCTTATTTGTTATTTATTGGGTTGTTGGGATAGTCATGGTGCCTTTTTGCATAGAAAAATATATCATGACTTTTCTGATGACCTAATATATCTCTTTTCTTGGTGATATCTCTGTTCTCAGCTCTCTAATGCTCTGTCTCCTTATTTTGGTGGGAGGAGGGTCTTTTTATCCTCTCTGATTTTATTTAACTTTATAATTTTTACTTCTTTGTCTTTATTTTCATTAATGTTTTCTTCTGCATCATTCAATTCATTGTTTATCCCACTGGGTGTATTTTTCATTGCAGACATAGTAGTTTTCATCATTGGAAACTGGATTCGTTCCTTTTAAAATGTCTTACATGTCACTCTATTTTACAGATGAGAAAACTGAGGTACACAGTAGATAGAAATTCCTAAGATATTAGAGCTATTAAGAAGTGGATGCCAGAATGCACATCCTGGCACTCGACCCCGGAGACTTCACTTTCTGTTCCTACGGGCACTCTTACTTTCAATGGTATATTACTATCCTACGGTATTATTTTTCAAAGCATTTAGAGCAATATGTGACACATGAAAAGGATTTAACAATTGTTAAGAATTGTCATCTGGGGATCAGCAGAAGGCGTAGCGGTTGTGTCGCTGCACTCCCACGTAGTCAACTGGTTCGAGCCTTGGATCCGATGGCTTAAAACTCAGGCCAGACACGTATACGTGCATACCCAAGATCCTGAAAGGAGAATGGAGGAGAAGGGACTACAGCATGACCATCCCACCTGGGAGGGTGATTTCTTTGCTTTCTCTCTCTCTCTCTCTCTCTCTCCTCTCTCTCTCTTGTGAGTTCACATGCCCTGTAGCAAAAATATCTCTTAAAAAAAACAACAAAAAACAAAAAACAAGAATTGTCATCTGAGTTAAGTTTATTGTTGTAGTATTGACAAGTGGCAAGACTTTCTCAAGATTAAAAACTCAGCTCAGATAACAATTCTTAATACTTTTTTTAATCCTCTGATAATTAAAAAACTTCCCTAATCTTTTATTACTAGTACGGGAGAAATGTCCCTTCCATGCATTTCTATCCATCTTGGTCTTCCTTCTATAATAGCCTTACAGAAAGCTGTAACTGTGTATCTGAATGATGAATACAAAGTAAGTCAGATGGGCACAGACAGCTTGCTAGATGGATGGTCAATGGACAAGGTATGCTGGTTACTGCCAGAAAAGAAGCTCATAAAGTGCAGGCTGGAAGGATAGATAATATAACTTCTTAGCACAGGCCATGTACTGGATAGAGACTGCCTAGGCAGTCTTTGAGGGCTACATTGGCTCCTATTAGGTTTCTACGATTGTTGCATGTCGTAGCATGACTCCAGTGGGTGCCAATCATATGCTTTATGCGTATAGACTCCCCCACTAGCATTATGGAGTCCACTACTTCCTGCAATGGCATGTGGCTCCATTGTGAGACTCCCAGGTAGGTTGTCGACTGCTGTGATTTAAGTTGGTACTCAGCTGGGATCCAAAGTGGCCAATTCATCTTCCTACAGAATCTCTCAAATCGTTCATCTTCACTAGGCCCAATTGCTTTCTCCCTTCCTGTTGACTCAATTTCTCCTCCTTGGATGATGGGGAATTTTTACTCTGTTGTAGGGGCCAGGAGTTTTAGCTCTAATTCACTGTCTTCTTTGATTTGAGATCCCTTAGGGCCTAGGCTTTTGAAACTCAAAAATATTTGTGTTCTCTATAGTAATATATCTTTCTTGCGGTTTGTGGGTTACAAGATCAAATTATTGCACGAATGGAGGGCAGAGTCAGAAATGCTGGAAAAGGGGAAAGTGTTCATGACTATTTCATACTCTATTTCATACTCTTTCAAATGTTCTTATCTCTCCAACTAGACAATGAACAACTCCTTAAGGCAAAGGAGATTTTTTTTTCTTTTTTTTAAACAAAAGGAGTGGATACAAGTATCAGATTTGCTCAAGCTAGATTGTCTGTTTTTTCCATTTCTCATTAGTGCTACCACCGCAGAGGAAGTCTGTTAGATTGTTGCATTCTGTACAGGTTTATTCCTGAAAATGTGCTATGCAATGCACTATCTACTTGTCTGATAATTCGCTTCTGTGCTATGGGGATGATTTATTTTATAAGGAGAATGTTAGTTTCCCAAATTTTATGAAATGTTATATTGTTTTTCCTCTTTAACCTTGATTATAGCTTGTAATTATTTATATTGAGTCTCGCCATTGAAGCCTCTTAGAATCATACATCTGCGTTCTAAGAAATGGGTTAAAGAACTGTTTTTAACTACTAAATTGTCTCACTTTTCTTATGTTACCATTATCTCTTTCATATTTTTTAAGGTGTCTTTGAAATCATACTTAGGACACTAGTGGAGAAAATTGAATTAGTGTACTCATTTTGATACGTGTTGTATGCTTAGATTACAGTTCATATCGAAAATGTAATTTAATGTAAATAAAGTACAAATTAAAACATGTAAAATTGTAATTAGTAGTCATCTCCTGCTAGCTACAGACACAGAGGAACCCTTGAAAATAATTGGAACTTATTTTCAGTAGGTAAGAACTGTGGATTCATGTTCTGGAAACTTGCATTCTAGTTTTAGTTGTACTAGTTCATTAGTGACTTTGAAAAAATATTTTACTCCTTTATAGATCCGTGTCTCTCTTTGGGGTGAGGGACTTGGACTGGATCAGTTGTGGGCTTGCTTGTTACTTTGCTACTATCAACTTAAGAAAAATGATCTTTCAAAAGAAAACATAAATTTTATTAATTAATATTTTATCAGGAAATGCAGTATTTGCAGCGCTATGTAAGATTTATTATTTTTTCTGTGAATAAAGCATTTCTTTTTTGAATCAAATTTCAAAATATATAATTATGTGCTGTCATGATAGAATGTTGAGACTGAGTAAAATTTAGTTCTGAAATTGGTATATTTCACCACCTACTAGGCTTCTAAACAACTTAATTCAAAATGTAACTTGTCACATAAGGCCTGTTAACATTGTATTTTAAAAATTGTTATTATTATTCTTGTTGATGGAAAATAACCAACTCTGTAAAAATAATAATTAATGTGGTTTATTTCTAAACAGAATATGAGTGACCTAGGCCTGGAGAGGAGGCAAAACATGCCTTCCTCGGGGTGATCAGGAACAAGTGTTCCTTTTATTTGATTCTGAGAGTAAGAGACAGGGTTTGGAATTTAGTGAAGAGTTTTCCCATTGGTTTGGCCCAAAAAGGTGGGGCATGTGGAAGTGGGGGCTTGTAGGTTGTAAGTGGATTTACAGTTACTGGGTTAGTGATGGGAAAAGAAAGGTTGCTGAGATCAGAAAAGAATGTACTTTAAGGGGAATAAGGAGGCTTAATATACACCACAAAGATACTAGGCAAGGGGCAGGATGTAGGAAGAATCCTGTTACCAGTGGGTCAAAATGGTCTGTTAATGTTTGTGGGCATGACTCCCTCCATACCCTCTGGAAATTATTTTGGAAAATAGAAAAAAGCAGTCAGACTTCTGTCCTCATTCTTTTTACAGTTTTTGTTGTAGGGCACATGTACTTGCCTGCGAGAAAGACAGAGAGAAAGAGAAATCTCTCCCCAGCAGGGATGGCCATGCCACAATCTCTTCTTCTCTATTCTCCTTCTAGGAATTTAGGCATGCATGCACATGTGCCTGGCATATTTTCCAAGCCACTGGGTCCATGTTGGAACCATGCAGTTTGCCATACAGGATCCAGCACCTTAATCCCCACAATGCCTGCTTACTGGCAATGGTTTTAATCTAATAAATATTATTCCCAGCCCTTTTATTTTGGAATGTATGACTTTCATTAGCTACTTTTCTCCTCTTGGTAGTGACCATAGAAGTATTTTACATTTTGTTAGAAAAACATTCTGTCACACACACTGCCATCTGACCTGCTAGTCTTTTCCTCCTGTATCCCAATCTCCCTCATAAGGGTCATAGCTGACCCTTTTACATGAAAGACAGGTTAGCAAGAGAAAAACATAACAAATGTATTTAATCATAATTTTGTATTACATGAGCCTTCAGAATGAAGACTCGAAGACCCAGGGAAAACTCTGTATTTTTTGCTTAGATTCAATGACTAGCTGTGCAGAATTCTGATTGGACAAAAAGATACAGTGAAATGGTATTAGACCAAGTGGGGAACCCAGCAAGTCCTGTCTGTTCAGATCCTTCTTGGCTTCTCTGTCTGGCATTTCTTCCTCTTGGGTATGGGACACGATACCCCTGTAACAAGAGTCTTACTGACCTATCAGACTAGGTAGGGCAGAGAATTTATTTGTGGCTAATGACAGAAAGGCAGTGGAAAGTTAGAGTAATAATTGTAGCTCAGAGAACAAGATTCTGGTTTTCATAATCTGTCATAGGGAAGAGAAATTCTAAAGTCTTTGGCTTCCCTTAGGGGAGAAGGAAGGGCAAGAGACAGTGGTGGGCCAGAAGGTAAGAGAAATACTTTGCTTCTAAGGCATTCACTTTGGGGTATGTTTTCTAAGCTCTAACAGAGCTAATCATTTTGCACATTCCTTGCCCAGCAATTTTAATCTATTTTTTTCCCTAATAGCCAGACTCAATGAATAAGCCAGAAAAACATTGATCAATAGTGAGTTCTGGGACCAGGCGGTGATAGAAACTGCAGTGATAACACAAGACATACATAAGAAGGGTTCTGGGTTCGTGTCTGGGGACCTCCCTGTATAAACCATTGTATACATGCCCATGATCCAGACCAGCTGAAACCTTGGGGTGGGTTATAGTGTGAAGACCTTGTTGAGGGTGCCTCTTTCTTTCTCTCTCTCTATGAAGAAGTAAATGAATAATAAACAAATTGAACAAGTGATTTCAAAAGGTTGAAAAATTGTCAGCAGTTTGTTCCATTGAAGCCTTATTCCTGGTATTAAATTTTGAGCTAACTGGAGTCCAAAGGGCCATTGTGGTCTGCAGATTCTAGGAGCACATGAGACACATCAGTGTGCTCTCTCATTGCTAGGATTCTCTCTCCAGCTTGACGTGTCTTGTTTTGTCATGGAATATCAAAGACAAGGCAATATCACTTATTGCTGCTGGTGATTTAAAAAATATTTTTAAGATGTAGGCCATACAATTTCATCAGAATCCTGTAAAATAAACCCATGGGAATCATCTTACCCTGGAATCTACTGCACTGGATACCATCTTACTGGTTCTGAAAAATTCTAGGTGATTTTTGAGAAAATTGAGAAGTAATATTTCAGGACATCCTTTAGTCACCTTACTGGTTAGTAAGCCTTACAAACGTTGGAAATAAAATAATATAGAAGGCTTTCAGTCCTATTTAAATTTGGAGACTTGAGTTGACCTAGAAACTATATGGCTTCCCTAGAACTTAGACCCAGGTTTGTAAAGGCTATAATCTTTAAAAGGTTCATATGGGAAATAAAAATAGACAGGTACACCATCCATAGCACAAACATCATAACTATAATAAAACTGCAGACAGAAGTTCTCCAACAGTAACTACTGGTCCAAGGAATAATAGTATTTGCATGACATTGAACTGACCTATGCAGATTTAGCAATATTTAGAAATATTGGTCATTAACATTGAATTTAAAGTATTAGTAAGTGACTGGGTAAACTGAGAATTGTTTATTGGCAATAAATAAGGTTCATATATACAGCAAACATCACCATCCCACCCTTGTCTGAGGCTGATGTGATAGGGTATGCTTTGTATTCCTCAAATCTCATTTCATTTCTTTCTTGGGTTCATAGATTACATTTCCTATCCTCCGTTGCCATTGGGGAGCACAGGCATATGACTGAGTTCTAACCAACTAAATATGGGCAGACATAAAATATGCCACCTATAGGCTGACACATAAAATCTTCTCACTATCACTTACACTCTTTTCCTACTCACATGGCTCTTGAAGAAGGATTAGTGAAAGACTTCAAGGTTGGGGTATGGTGGAAACACTAGATTGAAAACAACTGGCCCCTTAGTAATTGTTGAGCCTCACCCCACCCCTTGGCACTGGCACTAGAACTATGAAATGAAAGAAAAATGAAGTTTTACATGTTAAGCCAAGGAGATTTTAGAACTGTTATTTATAATAATTTACCTTGAGCAATATCGCTTTGAAATAGATTTACTTTTCTTCCTAAATATTATGCTCCCCGTTCAGGAATCCATTGCGGATTTTGAAGGTAAGGCTCAATGAAAAATAACATACAGGTTTTACATCATTAGTCTGTTAGGGGATGGATTGTGGAAGGCTGAAGTGTTCATCGTAGCAGAACTTCGAGGTTCTTTATGTTCAGTGGGGGAAGGAGCCCAAATCCAATAGTGATCTTTGTCATGGGTAAAAAAGAGAAGGATAGTGGTATCAATGACATACTTGAAATCCCTGGGTGGGACAATGAACTTTTTGAAGGCACAGAGAAGGGGAAATTATAAGGTAAGCCCAGGTTGCAGTCCAAGTTATTTTTCTTATAACAGCAATATATTGGGCTGTTGGGAAAGTCATGATGGATTTTCGAATAGAAAAACATAACAAAAATACATCATGACTTTCCCAATTACCTAATAATATACTATTTCAACTGTAAAATGACTGATTCAATCCTAACAATCTCAGGATAGTGATGCTATCTTTAAAGATATTTGGTAAGGCCAGCAGATGGTGAGGGGGTGAGGTAGCTGGATCTCATGTGGTCGACTGAACAGTTCAAGTCTTGGACGTGGAAGCTTGAAAAACACTATGTGTATGTGAGTGTGTGTGTGTGGGTGTGCAAGCACTTGTGTTCCCAAAATCATAAGAGGAGAATGAAGGAGAAAGAATTGCAGTGTGGCTATCCTCCTCATTGAGAGTGCTTTCTCACTCTCTCCTTTTGGTGAGCGCGTATACCCTATTGTGAAATTGAGGGGAAAAAAGGGCATTTGGTAAATGTTTGTCAAATCAACAAATGAATAAATAAATAGAGATCACCAGTATTTGCCTTCTAAGAGAAAATTCTTATAAAATAAATTGTAAAGAAAGATTACACACTCATGCTTGGGTGCCGACTTTCTGAATATATTTTGTGTTATTAATTATGAGACCATGCGCTTCATAAAAACAGAAATATTTATTTTGGTCCCACCTGTACCCTCTAGTAGAGTGTCTGTTGCATTGCAGGCATTCAGTTAAATATTTGTTGAATCAATCAAATGCAGGTTATATTAATCTTATTCTGGGTTTCATCCTGTGCCTTGTTTATTGTTGCCAATACTTCTGTACTTAACACCAAAGGTCTTATAGGCAGGGTGTTTAATTAGCTATTTATTTATTTTAGAGAAAGGTGTTATTCTTAATGTGGAAGGGTCTTAGAATCAAAGTACGATACCACTTGTGCTTCTTAATCTCTGAAGTGTTTAGTTCAGTAAGTAGAAAAATACTGTGTAACAATGTGCAAATGCATTATTAGTCCTGCCTGGAAACCTGTGCTTCTGAATTTTAAAAAAAATGTGTAAGTAAATACAAATATATTTATTTTTATGACCACAGTGAAGGGCTTCATTGCTTCCTCCTATTAGTCTACAGTTCTTAGAAGTTTTTATTATTTTTTTAAAAATTTGCTTGAGGGTACATGCACTTGTGGGGCAGGGGGAGAGAAAGAAAGTGAGGGGGGGAAAGCAAGAAAGCCCCTTCCCCTCCCCCATGGGGCATGGTCACACTGCAATCCCTTTTTCTCCATCTCTCCCTTCTTTCAGGATTTTGGACACACATGCATACCTGTCTGGTGTGTTCTCAAGCCACTGGGTCTGGAACTTGTAATATGGGTCGGCCACATGAGATCCAGCTGCCTTAATCACCACTCCATGAGATGGCCCTGCAAAAGGCTTAAATATACCTTAATCATGAGTTTTTTCACACTGCAAAAATGAAGTCTCAGTGTTAAATCACCTACAGCCTTAGCTCATGGCACACAGTCTGTACAGTGCCCTACCCTTGGTTAATACTTCTAATAGTCTTAATTTTTGTATAAGGGACCCATAATTTTCGATTTGTACTACACCTGCAAATTAAACATTTGGCTCTGATCATGTGACATGTTCTAAAATAAAAGTCACAGATAAGCAGGCACTCATTGCTGGCACAAACCAGGTGTCCAAAATGACAACAAAAATTGTTTTCTAAGTGAACAAATTGATGCATTGAAGTGTTTTAATAGCCTATTATAAATTTACAAAGACCTGTATCTGACACTCAAGAAGAAAAGGTTCTTATTTAAGTTAGAAAATGGAGGCAGAAAGAGTGAAGGGTGAGAAAAGGACAATCAATTATTTTCTTTCCAAGTCCAGGAGAGCACAATGGTGAACTAAGTTCATTGTCTATGAACAAGTAGAAGAAAATAAATTGTTACTTATAAAAGTAAGTTATCCTTTAACTGTTGGTATATGAAGGATGTGCTGTAAGATACCTAGACACATCCAAGTGGTTATTATAAAACCCATTGAAAACTTTTTGTTGTTACCAAGTTTAGACAGACTTTTAAAAATTTCAGTGAGGGCCAGCAGGTGGCATGATGGTTAAGGGTTCTAGACTCCCACATGGCTGACCACGGTTTGAGTCCCGGACCTGGTGGGTTGCTTTCTCACTTTCTCTCTCTCTCTCTCTCTCAATCTGGTCAAATTAAAATAAATAAATAAAGTTAGATAAAATAAAATTTCAGTGAATATTGTTTCTCTTGTATAAATGATATATTATGAATTGAAATGCTATTTTTGGGATTTTTATAAAATCTTTTCTCCAGAATGTTCAATGTTGGAAAAATATCATCTTCCTATCTTGCGTAATATTTCACAACATATTGGCAAAAAATAAACCTGAAACTCAGGAAGATTGACATTAGATCAATAACAGGAATGCAAAGAAATTTCCAGCTTTTCAGTCTAACCTCCGAAATTTTGACTCTCCATGTAAATGTGTTGTTTCCAGCACAATATTATACTTTGTTTTGTGCAAATTATAATTCGTTCACACCAAATAAATTAAAAGTTGGTGCCATCATCATCAAACACTTTTTGCACAGTCATAGAAAATAGCACTGATCTAATGTCATGGATTTGCTCACCGAGGATGCAGCCTATTTGGTGTTTATTCAGCCACGTTGAAAGACTAATGGTCCTTTAATTGCCTGCCTTTGCCTGACCATCTGCTGAGACAACAGAGGTAATGGGTTTGGTCACATTTCAGAACTGTTATTCCTGCCTGGTAGAGAGGTACATTTCTGCAAAAGCAACTGTGTGTGTGTGTGTGTGTGTGTGTGTGTGTGTGTGTTAGAAACTGAGTTTTGATTTCACATTTAACTTCTCAGTAATTTGTCTAAGGTCAAGAATGATGTATCTGATTACTTTTACTAGACGCTAGTTAATAAGTTGGATTCTCCCTAGAGAAGTATCATTTCTTCTGGGAGAAATAAACGATCTCTTCCATCCCAACTTGATGACTGACTTAATAAAACATTCTCAGTGCATTCTGCTGTTACTGCCAAACTTTCTCCTTTCAGAAGGTGGTACTTTCAGATGAAGTTGAAATATTGGCAGGCTGGCTGACAATTGCAACTAATTTCATTTCTAATGGAAAAAAATTAGCTAAAATGGGATATTGATTTGATTTTCAAAACTATATTTCCTTACAAGAGGTTTGTCTCATTTGTTACAAATTAGAAGTTATTTGGCTGGCTGCAATACCTATCAATTTTTTCTCTAAATCTTTTAAACAGAGTTAATAAAATAAGAATGCCAAGTTTCAACTTTGCGATACACTACAACAGAGTCATAAAATATAGGTCTTTTATTTGAAGTTTTTATTATTGTTAGAAACAAAATTTAAAAAAAATCTCTGGCACACCTAAAAAAATCTTAAAATATTAACCTAATAAATTTTGGGGCCAGCAGGTGATGTGGTGGTTTAGGCATTAGACTCCCACATGGCCATCCACAGTTCAAGTCCTTGATCTGGTGGCTTGCTTTCTAACTTTCTCTCTCTCTCTCTGTGCTTCTCTAGTGAGTGCACGTGCCCTATAGCAAACTTAAAATAATAATATTAATAAATAAAATAATAAATATTAACTTTTTTTTTTAAAGAGATTTTTGCTATAGGGTGTTGTATGCTTGCTGGAGAGATAGAAGATAGAAACAGAAAGGGAGAAATCACCCTCTGCAGGAATGGCCATGCTGCAATCCCTTCTCCTCTATTCTCCTCTTGGGATTTTGGGTATGCCTGCACAAGTGCCTGGTGTGAGTTTTAAGTCACTGGGTCCAGGACTTGAACTGTGGTCGACTACGTGGGAGTCCAGTGATGTAACCATTACATCATCTGCAGGTACCAACATTTTATTTTTAAAAGTATAAATTTTTTAAAAATTTTTAAAAGTATATAAATTTTTTTCTCTGTATTTCCTTTTTTAACTTTTTTATTACATTCTGATTTATCTTCATACTCAGTAGTCCTTCAAAAATGTGAAAGATGCAAAAAAGTCAAATTCTTTATTCTAACTTGAGTCTGTTTATTGCACTATAAATATATTGATTAATGCCCTTTTGTCCCCCAAGATGATATAAATGTTCCTTCTTTTGCAGGGGGGAGGTCAGTAATTCTATATCAGAAACATAATAGGAAAAAAATAGAAGTAAGCATGAGAGAACAGAGCAGCAGTTGTAGGTGGTTTTGTTGAACTCCTACTACTACTGAACCTTCTCATGTACTGATAGAATCATGTGTTTTTTTGTTGTTTTTTTTTTTTAAATGGAGTCAAAGGCTAATAAAATAGGTGAGTGTTCTTTCAAAAAGTAGACCAAACTCACTCTTCTGCCTTGCAATATTTTTGCAAATATACATTGAGGGATGATAAAGACTGAAACTTTTACCAATCTTTTCTGTTAAGGGATACCCCTGGATTACTCTTTTTTATGAGTGTTTTTCTCTGATTTTGTTAGGGAGACACTGTGTCTTTGTTTACAAAAACAATTTAAAAGATATCTATAATGGTATCTTACCAGGGATCAAGTTTTAAATGGATTTTTACCCTGATGGAGGATGTAATTCATTTTTACCAAGAGCCTAAAGTTATACATTGGGAAAATAACACAATATACAACATGATCTTTTGTTGCCAAGCAGGAAGTCAGAATGAAATATTTCCCAGAGAGGCTCAGCTATAGCCAGGACATCCTTTCTGTCATAACCACTCACATCATTGGCATGTCCCATATTTGGGCAGAACTTCTAAAGAGTATGTATGATAATTAAATAGTATTTGAACTTTATGTTTGATGAGAAATCCAGTGGAACCATCCATTGGTGTGGTGGTTAAGGCGGCTGGATCCCACATGGCAGATGGAGTGGTTTGCCTCCTGGGCCAGGCACCCTGAAAAACATGCCGGACAACTGTGCGTGCTTGCCCAAAGTCCTGAGAGGAGAATGGAGCAGGAGGGATGGTGGCATGGCCATCACCCCTGAAGGGTGATTTCTCACTTTCTCTCTCTCTTTCTGGCAAGTGCATGTGCCCTATAGGGAAAAAAGTAAATAAATAAAAGAAGAAATTCAGTTTGTGTGAAGCACTGTACCTGCTCTCTCTCGATTCTTTCTACCTCATTATCATTTTGCAAATCGAAGTATGGCATCCTCTCTCTGCTTCTTAGCTCAGAGGGTGTGACATAAGGTTGAGGACATGGAGTGAGAAGGGGCATTGAGGAGCCCCATGGAGGCAATGGCTGAGTAAAGAGGCTGTGGAGAGGTAGAGGCTGAAATGACAAAATGACATAACCCATGGTACAGCACCCGGCAATACTGTATTTGGCAAAATCTAATCTCTCAATAAAATTTGAGCTTTATCAGGGTTTTTGAATAAATAGCATCCTTCTCTTCCACCTAGATGATTTTCATTTAAAAAAAATTTTTTTTTTATTTTAGAGGTTTTTGCCTTATGGCACGTGCACTCACCAGAGAGAGACAGACAGAGACAATGAGAGGGAAAGTGAGAAATCACCCTGGGTCGGGGGGAGATGGACACGCTGCAATCCCTTCTCCATTCTCTCCTCCTGGGATCTTGGGCATGCATGCACATGCCAAGGAGTGATTTTCAAGCCATGAGGTCTGGGACATAATAGCATCTGGATTTTGCAGAAAAGATGATGGGTATTTATAAAAGAATTTTAAGAACAGAGGTTAACACAGATTTTACTTTTAGAAAAACAATTCTGGAATGGCAGACACTGCAGAGAATTAGTCAGAAGTGGGTTTGGGAAAGAGCAGAGATTGAAAACAAGGTTATTTAGGAGACTTTCTTTTCAATTGTTGCTAGAATTGTGTCTCTACTAAGACGATTGCTAAAAGATTAAGGAAAGTATTCTCATTTGGACGTCTGTAAGATACCTGTAGGGTCACGGCAGTCATCAAACTACTCACAAAATCCACTGTGAGTTTTTGACTTATGCTCAGAGTTTTTCACTGTAAGTATAGATTAATGTCAACGTGTGATTATAGCTAGGACAGCTTTGGGTTCCTGAATACAAATAGCCAAAGAAAGGGATTATCTAGCACACCTCAAAGGACTATACATATCTACACAGGGTCATAAGAAAACACACTGATGTGGTGGACATTTTTAATCCTGGCTTTGACAGTACAGAGAGTTGACACTTGAGTCACCTGTGTTGTCTTTCATCTGATGTATCCAAATAATGACATTTCATATAGGGACCTCCGTTTAATTACTGTCTGTGATCATGACACCTGCCAGCAGATATTGATGGGCCCTTCATACTGGACACATGAAGTAGATGCAAATGATTTATTTTCCCAGAGAAAACACTTCCAGTGCCGTGATAATCATTAAAACAGGGAGCCAGGAATTAAAATAAGATATCTAAGTCCATCATTGTTTGTTTTCTTGTTAACACAAAACTAATATTTTTATAAAAGTATTTTATTTAAAAATGCAAACAATCAGAAAAATATTTTTAAATAATTATTTATTTTATTTATTCATTCATTTATTTTTTAGTTTGAGTAAAAAGATACAGAGGGTGAGAATGAGAGAGAGAGAGGAAGTGAGAAAGCAAGCCACCAGATTCAGGACTTGAACCCTGTCGGCCATGTGGGAGTGTACAGCACCTTAACCACCACGCCACCTGCTGGTCCCAGAAAAATATTTTTTAAGTTTAAAAAAAAAAGTCTAAAGAAAAAAAAAACCCACATGCTCAAATTCCACGGCCAAGAAATAGCACAAGTTCGATAACATCATTTCAAACATCTTCTTACTCATATATACATGTAGATATTTTAAAGTAGTTTTGGAAAAATAAATGGATTATGCTGCATACTCAATCCTTAAGCATTAAACTCAATTTAAATTATACTTAACAGAAGTAAAATTTTCTGAAATTAAGGGGAAATAGTTGAATTGTCTTAAAAAGTCTTCAGAGAAATGTTTTTTTCTCTGTCACAAGAGAGATTGATTGGGTCTTTAAATATCTCTCTAAGACTAAATAAAATAACATAAAATAAACGAACATATAAATAAAGCTTAGGGCACTCATTTTTTTCTTTTTTTTTTCTTACATTTAATTACATGTTTCCCTTTAGACATTAAGCTCTATAAAATTAATTGGCAGAGAAATTCATTAGCAGGTTCACACTTCCTCTGATTTCCTTGCTTGGATTTATATGTACCTTGCCTTTTATTCCTGAGTCCTTTATACTTTTTAACAATTCTTGTAGTTCTATAATTTTTCCTAAATTTATTTTGGAGTTGCTTATTATTATTATTGTATTTGTGTATCAAAGTTCCCAAGACCCCATCCTAATTTTGATGACTAGATACTGCTTTCCCCTTGGTGCATACTGACCCATTTTAGTATTCCGATTCAGTTTTTATTTTGGTAATGTGTCCTTTTATGATACTTTCAGTTTTTACTCTGTTTCATTGCTCTATTTTCTTCATTATGAGCACTAATTATATGTCAGATCACTTTATTTTTCATACCTATATTTTTTTGATAATTACCATTTTTTTTGTGTGATATTTTTATACTTAGTTTTTTTTTTTTTTTTGTCCCTAGCTTTCTTTTTCTAGTTGTTTTTGAGTTCTGTTAGCTCGATTTTTTTCTTAAAAGAGACATGCTGTTTGGATTATTTTTTAAAATTATGGTGAATGATTTTTCTAAATGCCTCATCTCTGGGTTTTTCACCTCTCTTTCTCTTTCAATCATTTTTGAAGCTTTCATACATAAGTCCTAGGATATTTTCTTTCTGTTTATTACTCACTTTTTAAAGTTTATTTAAAAGAAGGAAGGAAAGAGAGAGAGAGAGAGAGTGAGCAAAAGAAAGCCTCCAACAGGGTTTCAATTCTCAGCCAGTCCTTGTTCAGGGGTATGTACGGGCTTGGAACTCTCAGAGAGGTCTCTGGACTTGAACCAGAAAACCTCCTATGTCAGATTGCCTTGACTAGCACCATTCCCTACCACTGTGCCACTGTCTGACCCCCATTACTTATATTTGATGATAATGGTTCCTG
>NW_006159556.1:5638270-5673248 GCF_000334495.1 Tupaia belangeri chinensis | reverse complement strand
TGAAAAATAATGAAGGAAGATATGGAGGAAGAGGTTGCTAAAGAGACTTGTGTATTTAGAAGTGAGTCTTTTGGGGCCAGCTGGTGGTCTGGTTAAGGTGTCTAGATTCCACATGGCTGAATGAATGAGTTGAGTCCCAAACACAGCAGCTTGAAGAACACACTAGCTGCATGTGTGTGGGTGCTTCAAATCTCCAGAGGAGGGAGAAATGGAAGAGAAGGAACTGTAGCAACCATCCTCCAGTGAGTGCAGGTGCTCTTTGGCAAAATAAAAATAAAAGGAGGAGGAGGAGAAGAAAGGCTTTTATGCTGTTCTTTTTATCAAAGGGGAATATGGTTGTCTCTGCCAGTGGGTGTGAACCATAGGTCATATATCTCTTCTCTGTCTCCTTGTTTTAACTAGCATACAGTGTTGTTGACATAGGAGCCTCTCAAATAGTTTTTTGAGATGAACATTGTTTTGAACTGATAAAGCCAGGAAAGAGATTTTTACATAAGTTGCTTGTAACTCTTTCAGACATACACACTCAGTCATCCAACAACCATATTGCAGTTCCCAGGAAGGTTGGATGGAAGAAATAATGGCAGCTGGAGGACACCTCAACATATTCCCTCCTCACTCCAATATTTATAAGTGCATATTTATCCAGATTGTTGCACAGAAGCTGACTGAGAGATTATTTCAATTTGGATGCCTCTTGCTCTTTTCCAGAAAGTTGTATCTTGCTTTGTGTAACTTGTAGTTAATGAAGTCACACATCTGGACCACAGAGCCTACAGCCTACAGAGCCTCATATTTCCAGGATGGGCAAGACAAACAAGGGTCTACTTTAGACTTTTTGGTTTATTTGTTTTTCTTTTTTTTTGGGGGGGGGAGTATTTATTTCTTTCATGAGTGAGAGAGACACAGAGAGAGATGAAGAGATAACACTTCTCACAGGGTCCTGACACCATTGTCATCTTTGACCTTAGCCTGCCCCAGATCATAGGCAGGCTTATGCCTGGAGTACTCAGGCAGTCTCTGGACATGAACCTGAGGGACACTAGGATTGCCTTTTGATGTTCTGGAGAGAGTCTCTGCCACTGAATAAATGCCCCACTTTTGTCATGACAATCAAAAACTTTCTCTAAGAAAAAGATGTTTGGGAAGGTCACTGTTTAATTTTCTTTTCTCTCATATCTATGATTATCAACAAAATTTTGGAAAAATGTCATTGAAGGGATAGTAGGTTGTGGAATGAAAAGCCTAGAGAGTGATTCTATGGGAAAGAAAAAACATACTTTTTGTGTGTGCTAGTATAATTAACATGGCTATAAAACAATTGGGGGCCATGGGGCCAGCAGTTGGCATAGTGGTTAAAGCTTTGGACTCCCACATGTACTGGACCAGACAGCTTGAAAATCATGCCAGGTGGTGTGGTTGTTAAGGCACTGGACTCCCACATGGCTGACCGTGGTTCAAGTCCCGGACCTATGGCTTGAAAATCATGCTGGTGTTTATGTGTGTGCCCCAAAATTCCAGGAGAATGGAGGAGAAGGGATTATAGTGTGGTCATCACCCCTGCCTTCCTGGGGTGATTTCTCACTTTTCCTCTCACTTTCTCTTTCTCTCTCTGGTGAGTGCCCTCACCCTATGGCAAAATTCTTAAGAAGAAGAAAAAAACATAATCACCTCCAGCACATGTGTGTGTGCCCAAAATCCTGAGAGGAGAGTGGAGGAGAGAGGATAAAGGCATGGCCATCTTTGCTGGGGTGTGATTTCTTACTTTCTCTCTCTTTTTCTGTCTCTGGTTAGTGCATGTGCCCTATGGCAAAAACATAAAACAAAACAAAATCAGGGGCCATAAATACTTCCTTAAATTTTGTATATTTTTTCCTTAAGGAAGATTTCTGGTTTATTGGCTCACAGAGAATAAATACTTTAAGCCCTTCTGACAAGTATTTATTATTTAGGTTTGACACACATTTGTTTCAACATTCTAACTTGTTCTCATGATTTAGCAGTTCTCATTAGAAGGATTTGTGTGTTCCTTAAATGTCATTAGGCTCTTATATGTTAGGGTGCTATTGTATTATTATTATTATTATTATTTTGAGAGGTTTTTGCTATAGGGCGTATGTGCTCTCCAGAAAGACAGAGAGAGAGAGAGAGAGAGAGAGAGACAGAAAGCGAGAAATCGCCCCCCCCCCAGGGGGATGACCATGCCATAATCCCTTCTCCTCCATTCTCCTCTAGGATCTTGGGCACGCACACACACTAACTGCTGGTTCTATATTTTTGCTATTATTATTGTTACTTGTATTATTTAGAGATGTATGTGTGCACATATGGGTGTATACATGTGTGCATGTAATGACTAAACCAATGTTTATAACCTGTTTTTTTTTTTTTTCATGAAATACTAGTTCTGCGAGGTGTTAAAGCATGTGTTGAGGGGCTAAAATGGTTTATGTCCAAATAAATAAAAGGAATGCTCATCTAAACACTGTTGTATGTGCATGCCTAACTATTCACCCATGGCTAACGCCAGTCCTCAAGATGCATCAGTGAATTGTATGGAACTGAAATAGCCAGGTTCTACAGTTTAGTAACTGCAAACAACTGAGCCATGAGACTCCAACCAGAAATACTGCTCTTTCAGCTAAGGAGTCCTTTTAAGAGTCTGATGACCTCTGACTCATCTTTGATTGACAGATATGGGATGAAGTAGGTGTGCTTGAAGCCTGCCGTCAGTCTTCCAGGTCACACAGGAGCATTTGGCCCACTGAGATGAATTCGATCAAGTCTCCAGGGCCTGGAGGCCCATACTGAGATACATAGACTGTCAGAGTGTTTTCTTTCAATTCTTTTTGACCTCTAACTTGGAGAAAGCCATAGCTCCATTGAAAGAAAAAAACAAGTGGTTCCAAAATTATGCTTCCCATATCATATAAGGGAGATAAGAGAGAAGATTAAGGATATTGTCTACTACTTAGAAAAGTTTTCTCTCATTTGGTTATATTTGTCCTGTCTTTGCTTTTCTGGAATGGTGCATATCTTTATATTTGGGTGTAAACTTATCTATTTGCCTATTATTAGGTTGTTGGAAAAGTCATGACACATTTTTGCATAGAAAGACATAGAAAAGTACATCATGACTTTTCTGGTGACCTATTATAATAAAATAGTTAGAAAAATTGGCTCTTGGCAGTTCTGACATTCTTGCTTCTTTTCTTGGGGGATCAGTTGGAGGTACAGATTTGGGTTATTTACAAAATCATGTATTGATGGTGGCTGCCAAGAAATGAAAAGCATCATAATTAACCAAAAACTCACTATTTTTGATTCTTATACCTGCTCATGGGGAAAAAAAGACTATTAGTTAAATAATTCAATTTAGCTCCTCAATATAGAAAGCACCATAAAATTAATCAGATCTTTGTTTTAAGCAAAGCACCTCTTTTTTTTTTTTGGAGAGATTTTCGCTATAGGGCGCATGCGCTCGCCAGACAGACAGAGAGAGACATAGAGACAGAAAGCGAGAAATCACCCCCCAGGGGGGATGGTCACGCCGCAATCCTCTCTCCTCCATTCTCCTCTCGGGATCTTGGGCACGCACGCACACGCGCCTAGCGTGAGTTTTAAGCCACCGGGTCCGGGACGTGAACCGCGGTCGACTACGTGGGAGTCCAGCGACATAGCCATTACGCTAACTGCTGGTTCCCAGCAAAGCACCTCTTAGTTATTTACTTTTGCATTAGCTATAGATACTGAAATCTTTTTATTTTTATCATCAAATTAGTTTCTAGGGAGTTGAAGAATTAGTTCAAAAACAGGGGGCTCAAACAAGAAATAACAAGAAAAACTGTAGTGGAGATGATGAAAAGTTCTGAGATTAACTGTAGGTAAGGAACTATAGGTATGCTCAATATTTTAGAAGAGTCTTCTCTTCACAGGGATGAGATTTCTACCCTTTGATTCTAGCTCTTCAGGGCTATGTGTTCTAAGCCTACCTATTCTCCCAACAGTAGCCCTTCATCTACTTGAGAACAACCATTGTTATTCCCAAGCATGTATAGTGTTGTTCTTTCACAGTTGTTCAAAATGTTTCTCCTAATACCATGTACACATAGCTGTAAAATTTATCATGTATATTTGCATTTTCATGCACTTTATATTATTAGATGAATGGTATCAATTTAGGTCATTATTCTTGGAAAAAATTTTTTAAAGATTAAGTAATTTATTTATTATTATTATTTTTCATTTGACCAGAGAGACAGGGAAAATGAGAGAACAATCCACTGGGTTGGGAACACAGATCTCGGTTGGCCATATGGGAATCCATTGCCTTAGCCATCATGCCACATGTTGGCCCTATTGGAAAAAATTTCTATGCATTGGTCAAATCTTCCTTTTGACCCCTCTTAATAATTAAGAGAGCATAAATATTTCACCTCTAGTCCCACCCTTTTCAGCAAAACAAGATAAAGTTATGAGTCAGGAATAGATATTTTTCTAAAAGCGTTTTTTTTTTTTTTTTTTAATGGCCCTTCTGTTCCCCAAAGGTTGGGAACACAGATCTCGGTTGGCCATATGGGAATCCATTGCCTTAGCCATCATGCCACATGTTGGCCCTATTGGAAAAAATTTCTATGCATTGGTCAAATCTTCCTTTTGACCCCTCTTAATAATTAAGAGAGCATAAATATTTCACCTCTAGTCCCACCCTTTTCAGCAAAACAAGATAAAGTTATGAGTCAGGAATAGATATTTTTCTAAAAGCGTTTTTTTTTTTTTTTCTAATGGCCCTTCTGTTCCCAGAAACCAAACTCTAGCTAACTCCACCCCAGTCCTGAGACTCTTATTGGCTCACTGAACTTCTCTTTTGGAATTCAAGGACTAACCGCGCTTAACACCATTATTACTTAACTTGAGCTTAGCCATTTCTAGAAATGTCTGAATACTCATCTTAGAGATAAATTGCAGGGCCTACTTCTTCACATATCCTCGTAGAGGTGTGAACAGTTCACTTTCCAGAGACTCAAAGAAAAGCTACTGATTATTTTTATGAAGCCTAGCACCACTCAGTGGAGTTCACTCTCTTACTCACCTACTGCTCCCACTTTGTTGTACTAAACCCATTTAAAATTTTCAGATATTTATGGACTTCATAAAACTATAACTGATGCTGATTTTTAATAAGGTAGCATAAAGAAATTTTTATCTCCTGACAAGTCTTTGATGTTAAAAAATACATGTAAAGCACAGGGACTTTTTTGGGGAATAATTTATAGTAATATACAAAAGAAAAAAAGGTCATTTGAAGTCAGAAGTAGAGGTCAGTGAAAGCTCAAGCACCTGTGAATTTAAAAATGATTATGAAATTACTGAGAAAAGATAACTTTATATTCTTAGGAAAGGAGCTTAGAGAATTAATTGTGTTTGGGTCAAATTTATATGATTGAAATTATCTCTGTAATTTTACAAGTTACTCTTACATAAAAATAAAAAATAGTAGGGCTGAATATGTTGCCCAACTTAGTAAAAAAAATTGAAAATAAATAACCCACAGCTATGGCAACCTTGTAGTGTCAATAGTGATTTCCTCAACAACTCTTGAATAAATGATCCTTAGTGTAAGTTGATTTTCTTCACACACAGGAACTGAGGAAGGAAGTCTCATGGTATCTTGGCCTTGCTTCCAGAAGTCTGGGAACCCAAGAAAGATAGCATTGAAAAGAGGTTAGGACTGTGGACTATGGAGCCATGCTTCTTGGATTAGAATGCTGGTTCCATCATTTATTAGCTGGAAGGTTTTGGGCAACAAAGTTAGCCTCCTATTCATCCATAAAACAGGACTAACGATAGTCTATCTCATTGTGTTTTGGTAAGAGGAACTTCATTTTTACCAATAAAATAGGACTAACAGTAGTCTATCTCATTGGGTTCTAGTAAGAGGAGCATATAAAATGATATTTGTAAATTACTTAGAGCGTTGTGTGTAATTAGTGCTATGTAAGTGTTGGTTGATTAGAATAAAAAACAATGAGAGAGCCATGAAATGTTTTCTGTCTGAAAAATCCTTAAGTATGAATACTCAGGCCTTCCATGTGCTATGAGAAAGACTTTCTCTTAGTTGTGTGTATTTTTGTAACTTAGCGCTCTGCTAAGTTAACTCTGCTCCTGGGTAGGCTCAAGGGGGCCCAGGTTTGATTCCCTAAACGCTAGATGTTGTAGCATGTGTCTTTAGTCCCAGCGACTCAGCAGGAGTATTGTGACATAGTGAGTTCCTGTCTAAATAAAAATATGAACTTGTAATCTTACAAGAAGATATGGATATAACCTGGGAGAAGATGCATGTTGCACTTCTGAGGCATAAGGAAAGGTTTTTGGAGACCTTGTACACTTAGCAATTTTTCCATGACACATTGTTTTTCATTTTGGCCTACTCTCAAATGTATATGCACTTTGAGGATTTTTCAACAGCAGCAATGACCTAAGCCTCTTTAATCCTACCTTGCAAGTAAGGATCTTTTTCTCCTCAGAGTTTTAAAAGGGTCTATCTGGAGTGAGGCATATTTAAATCATCTTCATAAAACCCTATACTCTGGGGTCAGCAGGTGGCGTGGTGGTTAAGGCACTGGACTCTCTTATATGGCTGACTGTGTTTCCAGTCCTGGACCCAGTGGCTTAAAAGTCACAATGGGCATATGTGTGTGTGTGTGTTTGTGTGTGTGTGTGTGTGTGTGTGTGTGTGCCCGAAATCCCAAAAGAAGAATGAAGGAGCAGGGATTGCAGTGTGGCCCTCCTCTTTGGGGGGTGATTTCTCACTTTCCCTCTCAATGTCTCTTTCTCTCTCTTACAAGCTCACATGTCCTATGGCAAAAAACTTACAAACAAAACCAAAACCTAACAAAAGCCCTATACTCAAAAGAAATGAGCGTATTCAGAAAGGAAAAAGAAGAAACAGAAACAAAATCAAAATAATTTCACCAACAGCCAAAACGAAACAAACACAATTAAGTTGAAGACTAATAAAACTCAGATCATTAGACTGCTATTGTGTTCCTACTATTTATTCATAATGAGGATATAATAAATGGGAAATGTGATAGTTGAGAAACTAATAGAAATGAATAGAATATAACCCTGGTCCAGAAAAAATGTCTTCCAGTGCAGTCAGGGAAACTGATTGGTATACAAAATTTTCAGTATCTTTCCAGCTGTAAAGAGCTGTATACCAAGTACCGTGAGAACACAGTCCAAGCCTAGGTGTTACAGGGGAGGCGATATTTGAGCTGAACCTTATAGGATGACGTATGTCAGGAATAGGAAAGAGGGAGGAAATATACAAATGACAGAGGTCCAAGGAGCACTGGCTGTGAAGTGGGAATTGGCTTAGTTTTTAGGACAGGCAGGGACTGGTCATGTAGTAGAAAATGTGGCTGGTAAAGAGCATAAATGGCTACATTTGCCATCCTAAAAAATTTAGAACTTATTCTATAGGCAATGAGAAGACCATGTAAGTTTCTTCTTTATTAACTTTAAAATTTTTCTTCTTCTTTTTTAAAAACATTCGATTGCTATACATCATTTGGCTTGTAAAGAGAATTTACTCAATATGAAATATATCTCAGACCAGTCCAGTTGAGAATACTATACACATTATCATCAACAGGTAATAAAACATTTTTGTGCATGTTTCTTTTAATGTAAAGATTCATATTTTGGAAAGAACACTCTAGATGTAGATAATTAATTGGCCTTTTTCCTGTAATTTCTTTCAGCCACTTAAGCTATTTATGCTTATAAAGTATTTTTCATATTTAAACTGCCAAAAAGAATGATGGGGTGTTTTTTCTTTTTGCAGACTGTATTTTAAAAAGATCATTTAGTATCCTTTTACACATTTGTAGATTTTTTTTTTCCTTTGCTCAATACTAAAATGAATGATTCTGGTAGTGTTTTTTTAATTTAAAAAGTTATATTAATTAAATAAGTTCAGATACATCTAAAAGAAATTATCTACTTAAAAAAGAAAAAAAACTCTAAGCACATATGGTTTTGCTTTTTTTTTTTTTTTTCCTAGTAGAAGAAAGTACCATTTATCTACCTTTGTCAAATCTCTTAGTACTGTAGGTAACACAGGAAAGATGATGACTCATCACCTTCCTACTAACCATTGTGCTAGAAATCTGACACTTGTGTTTGCATAGCTTGGATCTGGCAATCCCTGGTCAGTGAGAATGCCACAAACTTCTTAGCCAAGATACAGTTATAAATTTGGGTTCCTTTCAAGAGTAGAGAGGTAGGCATGTTATGTTTTCATCCTGTTTCCATTTTTCCAGGTTTTACTTATGTATATCACTGTCCTTTATTATATCTTTAGTAACTCTTCCTCCATAACTATGCAGCAGAGCACACAGCTCTATCTGGGTTCTTTCCTAAGCTACCTTTGTCTCTCATTTGTGGATGCTGGTGTCATCATTGTAAAGTAGTTCCAAGGCAGCCTAGAAGCTGGTGATCCTATTAGGAGATATTGTTTGAATATCTGGAGTTGATAAAGATTTTTTTCTTTTTCGTTTTATTTTATTTTTTATTTTTTTATTTTTGCCATAGGGTGTGTGTGCTCACTGAAGAGAGACAAAAAAGAGAAAGAGTGAAAGGGAAAAGTGAAAACTCCCCTCCCCAGGGGTAATGGCCATGCCACAATCCCTTCTTCTTTGGGATTTTGGGCATGCATGCACATGTACCTGGCATGATTTTCAAGCTGCTGGGTCCAGGACTTGAACTGTGGTTGGCCATATGGGAGTCCAGTGCCTTACCTACTGTGCCAGCTGCTGGCCCCTAGGGTAAAGATTTAAAAGAACTATTTTCATGGAACAGTCATGCCATGTGTAAACTTGTAACTCTAGACTAGCAGGGTATCATACTGAAAGCTGAACAAATCTCTCTTGATCTGGATGTACAATATGAGTTGGACAAATGCAAAAGGAAAGATAGTGATTTACTTCTTCCCTCTTAGATTTCTTTTTTTATCAACAACGTTAAGGTATAATTACATACACCATAAAATTCACTCATTTTAAGTTTATAGTTGGATAAGTTAAAAAAATGCATAAGTTTGTGAAGCCACGATCAAAGTCATCCTAGAGAGCATTTATATGACTGTAAGCATTCTTTCATGTTCCTTTACAGTCTTACTCCTACCTTCAGTTCTGAGCAACTACTGATAACTATTTCTGTAGATGAAACTTGCCATATTTAGAATTCCCTTTAAGTGGAACCTTAGAATGCAAAATCTTTTGTGTCTAGCTTTTTCATGCAGCACGGTTTTTGAAATTCATCATGTCATGTGAATTAATAGCTTGTCCCTATTTGTTATTGGGGATTAATTCCACCTTATGGATAGACCAAAATTTGTTTACCCAGTTGCCTATTTGTGTGTATTTGGGTTATTTCAAGTTTATTACTTATAAATAATCTGCTGTGAACATGCGTGTATAGTTCTATGTATGTGCATGTGGTTTCATTTTTCTCATGTGAATACCTAGGAGTAGAGTTGTTGCATCAACTCTCAATTTACTTAATTTTTGTAAGAAACTGCTACATTGTTGTCTGAACTAATTGTACCATTTTAAACTTCCAGCAGTGCCTGAGACATGCAGTTGCTTCATATTCCTCACAATATTTATAATTGTATTTTAAATTTTAATCACTATAAAAGATAGTGGTAACTTATTGAACTTTAAAAAAATTTTAATTTACATTCAATCACTAGTTATCATTTTTTTTCACTTCCTATAGTTTTCTAAATCTGTGATTTATTTTATAATGGAGATGTTTAAAAAGGAGAAAATATGAATATCAAGTTTTTTTCTTTCTTTTTATTTATTTATTTTTATTATCATCATAATCTTCTTTATATTACATTGGATTACATATAACTTTACAGTGTATTACATTGCTTTTTCAGAAGGGAATGCCATGCATATCAGTCAATACAGAGACATTAATCTCCCCAATTCATCATTCAATATCTTTTCAATGTTTTTCCCGATCATTATTATTGTTAGTCTAATTATTTTTTCTAAACAGTCAATCACTATTTCTCACTAGTTATCTTTATAGTGTACAACATTGCTTTTTCCAACACTGCACATATCAGTCAAGACAAAAACATTATTATACACGTTATCATTAACAAATAGCTCTTCATTCTTTTGTCAATTAAATGAAATTTTTCTTCATGTTACTTTTATGGCAAATAATGTTGAGCACATTTGCAGGCACTTATTGGTCATTCATATTTGCCTGTTTTCAATTAGTCTGATTAAAGCACACACAAATACAGGCACATAGGCAGTAGGGGTGCTCCTGGGAGCACTGGAGACCATGTGGGAAAGCTCCTGGTTCCTTTCCTTGCTCTGCCTCAACATGTTGGGTGCCCCTGGGTGCACCCATGATCCTGGCTGGCTGGCTTCAGGGCCTGGGGAAGGATCACTGCATGAAAACAGTCTCTCTCATGGAGGAAATAAACCTAAAGACAGAAAAAAAAGGTTGTGGTGTGTGCGCATGTGTGTGCATGTGTGTGTCTGTGTCTATATATTTTTCTGCCATTATACTGAATTGTATCAATTGGTTTTCAATGTTAACCTAATCTTATATTTCTGGGATTAACTAATTTAGTCATGATTTTATTCTTTTTAGTACATTTTATTTGCATATATTTTTAGAAGATATTTTCGACTACATCTGTTATGCCCATCTTCATGAGCTTAATAATCTAAAATTTTTTTATGATGCTTATTTTTAGTATAACTATTGTATTAATTCTGGCTTTTGAGTTTAGATCAACCATTAATCTATGCCTAGTTTAGATTTACTATTAAGACACATCCCTTCTGATATACATACAAAAAAATAGGAAATCACTCTGTTGATTTGCACATCCATGTTTATGGACAACTGATGACCCTCCAATGAAGCAAATGAACAAAAGGTGGCACAAATACATGCGAGGGTCAGCCATGAAGACCAATGAGTTTCTGCCACTTGCCACAAAGTAGAAAAACCTAGAAGACAGAATGAGTGAAATACACCAGGCTCTGAAAAACAGGCTCTGTTCGTCCCCACTTAACATATATTGAGAGTTTGGTGGAACTTAAAGGTCTCAGTAGCACAGTAGGGAGTGTGATAGTAGGTATTGGAAGCTGCAGGAGTGATGGTAGGGATTTGAGAGAAAATGATTGATACCAGAGTGCATGTAAACAAGTAGAACAGGTTACAGAATGGAGTTCCACAGCAGAATATAAAATATTGTTGACAATTTAATATATACTCTCCTTCCTTCTCTAAAAAAAGACTAGTAGAACAAATATCAAATGTAATGTAATATATATTTTTTTATTTTGAGAGAGATGTTTGCTATAGGGCACGTGTGCTTGCTGGAGAGACAGACAGAGAAAGAGAGACAGGAAACCAGAAATCACCCCCTAGAGGGCATGGCCACGCCACAATCCCTTCTCCCCCAGCCTCCTCTCAGGATTTTGGGCATGCATGCGCATGTGCCCAGTGTGAGTGTTAAGCCACTGGGTCCGTGACTTGAAGTGCGGTTGACTGGGAGTCCAGCGACATTACCATTCCACCACCTGCTGGTCCCTGTAATGTAATCTTAAATGTTGATGGCAAATATGTTTATATCCTTGATTTGATTTTTACAACACTGTATACATGCTTTAAAAAACCATACTGTACCCTACAAAGATCTACAAAAATTAAATGTAAAACAATAATTGCAGTAAATGAAAAAAAAGGCAATGAAGTTTCCACTATATGGCCAGATGTTTGATGAGTATGCTGTTTGGCCAGTCAAAACTCAAATGTCTTCTCTAATCCCACGAACTCTTTCTTGTTCAGATCTCAGCTCTCAGTCCTTTGCCCAAAATTGAAGAGTTCGACTCTGCAGAATGGCTTTGTGTTCAGAAGGACCCTGTGTGCATCTCTCAAACTCTTTCTGTCTGTAGTGCTTTCCTCTTTAAAACTTTGCCCTTCAGCCCCACTGCACTCAGATATCTGTCTTCTTAGCTCAAGAGGATGTCTGTGCTCTGCTTTGGACCCCCCTTCCTGCTTCAGGGCCTGGATGGTGCCTCAAGTAGAAAGTTGAAAGATTGTAGGGATCATCTTGTTTCCCTTCTTTTAGGAATCAGCATTCTGTATTGCCTGTTGTCTAATGTCTGAACATAATTTTTAAATATATTTTATCTAGTGTCTAGTTGATATTATGAGAGGGTATGATCAGTCCCCCCCCCCTTTTTTTTTGCTTTTTTTGTTTTTGTTTTTGGAGAGGTTTTAACCATAGGGCACGTGCGCTCACCAGAAAGAGAGAGACAGAGAGATAGAAAGCGAGAAATCATCCCCTGGGGGGATGGCCACACTGCAATCCCTTCTCTTCCATTCTCCTCTTGGGATCTTGGGCACGCACGCACATGCGCCTGGCATGAGTTTAAGTCACTGGGTCCAGGACTCGAACTGCAGTCCACTACATGGGAGTACAGCGACATAGCTATTACGCTAACTGCTGGTCCCTGTCCATTCTCCTTTACTCAATCATGATCAGAGGCAGAATTCCAGTGCCCTACTTTTTGTTGTATAAAACCAATTGAGTTAAGCACAGTGTCTGATCTTTCACTCTTCAGATAAAGTGAATGAGCTACTATAGGAATGAATAAAGCACTGATTACCTTTTCCAGTTTTGTGGCAATCTGTGCTATCATATTTGAAAGAAGCCATATGTAGACATACATTCCTCAGTTGGACAGTCACTGAATCTAAAACCGGTTTGGTCACTTGACTGGGATTCCATAAGAGGTGACTGTGTGTTTACCTAAATATCTCAGTATTATTTACAAAATAGTGCAAGAGTTTTTGGCTCATATTTTTAAAAAATCTAGCTAGACATTTTTAATCACTGTTTTTTTCCACTCAGTACATGAATAAAACCAGAAAAACTGATTCCTTTGGATCTATGTAACACAATTTTATATAATTTTAGTAGTAAGCCTAAATTAGGAGCAGAGGTCAAAAACCAGGATGCTCTAAAAGAGAAATTCTACCCTTTTTTTTAAATGGGCTCAGAATATCAAAATTTAAATGGATCCAGTTGAATATTACAGAGATGATGCCAGTGATTAACATTATGAGGACATATTGGGTTGTTGGAAAAGTTATGATGCATTTTTTTCTATTTTTTTCTATACAGAAATGCTTCATGACTTTTCTGATAACCCAGTAGATTCCACAATCATGATTTTGAATCAGGATGAGAATTTATGCTACTCACAGTATTTTGGCTATTCTTTTCTTATGACTTTCATAAGCAATTATAGAAAAATTGATTGAAGTTTTAGTTAAGTCATAAACAAATTAACTGAAGCAAACTGATCTTTTAAAGAGTCAGACTGTTGACTTTGGCCTCTGATCAACAGAGTACAGCAACCATCAGTCATTTTGCCTATTCCTGATATTGATCTACAATAGAAATGCAGTTTGAAAATTTGTTAATGTGCTTTCTGCTTTTGCATTTTTGAGTATAAGACCTTTGCCCTGGTTCCCCAAGGTAGTCACTGTCTGGGACTACATTAGGAATTGATAGCATAGACAACAAAGAGAAAGACTTAGTTAATATTCAGCTTCTGACATGAAAATAAAACTAGGCCATACATTAGCCTTACAGATCTTACCATAACCTTGAGAGAGGGTTGTCCACAAATTCCTTTACGCCCTGCTGTGGCATTTTAAAGGTAAGTTTGAAAGACAGTTTATAGTTTTTTCCACCAGTGTAAAGAAGACACTCCTTCCTTCTATGAAGACACTCTGGTCCTTTTTTAACAGGAGGTTAGATATAGCATAAGGAAAATAAAAGAAAGCCCCTTCCCAGTCAAGCCTAGTCTAAGAATTTGCATAAGAAGTTTGAAAAGAAAAGAAGATACCAGAATATTTATATACATATGTTCCAGTTTTCTTTTGGGGCCTTCGTCAGGGTTGAACTGGGCATCTCATGAATTTTGAAGGCTTACCAAGATTGAGGCCTTAAACGTAGTATGAGGGGGTCTTTAAAGAGTTCATGGACAGTAAGTATTATGGAAAAAAACAACAACTAGGCATGGATATTAAAAATGTTTTGTACCAAAACAATCTCATATTTGATTTGTTTGAAGACAAACTTTTTGAAGTCCCCTTATACTTGTTTGAGTCTCTGGGAGGAACCTACTCACATTAAAGAGAGTGGTGTGCCATTGTTCATACAGACACCGTGAAGGTTACAGTTCCTGAACTGAGAGTCGGGAGGCATTGCAAAGGCAAGGAGTCCCCAGAGCACATGTTGAAGCAAACAGCTCAATCAGGAGCCAGGTGGGAGTTATAGATGCGGGAGTCAGCAGCCAGCAAGGGCTAACGCAGGCTGAGTTCGTAACAGTGAGGTGGTCCATACTTCCTATGAGTGCTTCCAGAGTGAACATGTCTGAATCATGGATTCCCAGCACTAAACTGCAGCCGTGGAGGCCAACAGAGCCCAGTGCACAGGTCAACCAAAGCCATTGTCCTGTAGAATAGTTAGACTAGTGGACAGCAGGGTGCACATATCTGAGGATCAACATGAAGTCATATCCCCAATGACCTGAGGACAGCAATATCCACAGGGACATCCATGCTGTACGATCTCCCTCCCCTTCTCCACTTGTGCAGATTCTTAGAGGGGCTATTACAGGGAAGAAGAGATCAACAGAGACACTGAATAACTGAATATGTTTATCCAAAGAAAGTAAATGGTATATAGAATGGGCTAACCCTTAATCTGGACTGAACAGTTAATTCATCTCTCCCTTCTCCCCCACACTTAGTAGAGGATTGACCACTGGGATTTTTTTGAAGATAGGAATTTGTAAGGACAAAACCAGAAAAGCTTAATTTCCTTTGCATGTTTAACCTGAATCAAAATCACGTAATGGTTTATAATTTTGGGGGATAAATTTTAGTCAAACTATTTATCTTCAATTATCTGAATTAGTTTTACTGGAAACATCAGTCTCAAAGGTATAAAGTACCATTTGTACTCCCGTGGGGATACATGCGTAATTCAGCAAATACACTTGTGAGTGCTTTCATTTTCTGCCACTGCGGGCCCTCTATCCTTTCCATCGCTCCCAAACTCTCCCAGCACCATCCCTAATCACTGAGGAGTGTTTCTCTCTCAGACAGGAAATAGGCTTTAGAAGTTTTCAACATGGCACTCAAGGCAGCAGTCAGGTTAGTGAAGTAGAAAAGCTTCATTTTGACATAAAGAACCCAAAGATCTTCAAAATGTGGTTGGAGTCTGTTCTCAAGTACATATCTTAATGAATACCTTGACTCATGTCGACTAATGTTACATTATAATGTAAAGTGTAAGTGTGTTGGGACAAACGAATGCCAAAGAATTTCACAAAAGGAGGAGAAAGCTGGAGCCTGAGCACATCAAGGAAATGTTCACCGAAGATGTGGTTCTTGAGGTGCGTCGTGGAAGAAATTTGGAATGACAGAGGATAAAGAAGGAAATTCACTGACATTATAAGTGGCCCTCAAATTTCTAAGTACTCTGGACTAAGTCAAGTATGCATTGTAAGAGAAAGTAAAAATCTGGTTCAAAACCGTACACTATTACTCTCTGTGTGAACTCAGCTAGTGACTTTGGCTCTTTTATTTCATTTTCTTATGTGGAAATGTGAGCACTGATACTCAAGTCGTCGTGTTTCTGAGGGTTAAATGAAATATCTTAAAGGCTTGCAGTTTGCTTCCTGGGCAAAACTCAGCATTCGGTTCTGTTTCCTTTCTCTTCTTCTTGCCTTTGTCAACTGCCATTCATTAAGTTTTTCTTACAGAAGGCGAATTTTGTTCCATACAGAGTCTTCCCTTCCCATTACTTTGTATCACACCCTTTCAATTTCTGTTATGTTAAAAATTCAGAAAGGGCCATTTAAAAAAGTGCTTCTAGGGACCAGCAGATGGCGAAATGGCTGCATCATTGATGACGGATCAAGCTCTGGACTCAGTGGGTTAAACTCACGTCAGGCGCGTGTGCGTGTGTGCCCAAGATCCCGAGAGGAGAATGGAGGAGGAGGGATTGTGGCGTGGCCATCTCCCCTGGGGGGTGATTTCTTACTTTCTGTCTCTCTGTTTCTCTCTGGTGAGCGTACATGCTCTATAGCTAAAAACCAAACCAAACCAAAACAAAAAAAAACCTCTCAAAATAAAAGTGCTTCTAAAAAGAATGGTAAAACCAAGAGTACTTAATTCAACCACCACGGATTTAAATAAATGTAAGATTTACACTTTTCACAAGCTTTACTTTAAACCCCCAATACAGTGTGCTATTTCTCATGAGTATAATAAAATGACTGTGTGTGCTAGAGACTGTGTTACAGACACCACATTTTCTTATCACCTGTGAGTGTAGTTATTATATTTTGTTGGCTGTTTCCTGTTTAAACTGCAGAGTGTAGAGGGGATTTAGACATGGGGTAGTTTAGTCATATGGTTCTTGTCATAACACTGCCATGTCAGAGAAACCTGAGCTCAGCTATTCAGTGCTGGCTTTACTTCTTCCCAGCCCTCAGGCCAGAGTGCAGGTGAGGTGCGATGCACATGTGGAATTAATGAATTGTTGAGCTCAGGTTATAGTGAATTAGATGATGTCACTCCCCATAATTTAGTTTTCTGCTGGAAATAAGACTCTACCTGCATTCTAAACACCTGTACGTTAATCCATGAATGGTAAAATCCTATTTCCTGTGAGTTTTACAGGATAGACACAGAACACGGTCAATAAATGTAACAGGTCATAGCTAAATAGGTGTTGTGTGCAGTGTAGGTGGTTTATGAATTGACAAGGAGACACACACACACACACACTTTTTCTTTATCTTCCTTCCCTACTTTCCAAGAATATATAATAGAATGTAAATGAAATGAGTTGGTTACATAGAGCAGAGACAGGTGAAATTTTTAAAATAAGATTTTTCTCTTGCCCTAGATTCCTTGCTTATGTCATTCCTGGGAAGTTGTGGAATTAATTCTATGACGGTTGGGAAAGATGAAATTCTCTGAGGGTTGGGAAAGATTCTAAATTCATACTACTTTCCTGCTTTTTGCTACTTAAGCTTACATCTCATGATTATTTAATAATCTGTGTGCTTCTGTTTAAAAGACAGTTTAAATATATCATGTTTTCCTAATTATGAATTAACCTCAGGACTAGCAATGCTGAATGGAGTCAGTGCCTGAATGTCTCTGAAAAAGTCTCTGTGTGTCATTTCCAAATGTCCCAGGATATGTGCCTCCCTAAATGATTACAACTCTCTCTCTAAAATACCACATTTTTAAGCAGTGTATCTGGGGTTTCCTATTGTAGAATGTAAAGGTGAGGGTGGACTACAGGGAGGATGGTACAATATTACAAGAACAACTAAGAATTTGTAGTTTGTCAGTTGGTGAATGTTAGCCATCTTTTTGAGGTCAGTGGTTGAGAAAGGTATAGTCAGACTTATTGATTTTTGGGTTTATATGAAATTTTAGATTTTTGCTTTTGGTTATAAGCAAGCCTATGACCCTATTCCTGGGCCATTTTCAAGTTTATCACATGCTTAGGATAATTGTGGTTTTAGTATTAATACTTGGGACAGTGGTTTCCAAGTATTAATTTAAAGACCAGTGACTATCAGTTATAAGGGTTCTAGTGGCTTAAGATAAGATAGGGGAAAAATGTTAGTTTCTCAAACTTATAAGGGGGAAATTTCAGGGATCCACAAAAACTTAAAAGTCAGGAAATTATTGCCCTATAGTATACCAGGACAAATAAATAAAGAGATAAAAGATCCCACAATTTTTTTTTTTTGGAGAGGTTTTTGCTATAGGGCGCGTGCGCTCGCCAGACAGACTGACAGAAAGCGAGAAATCTCCCCCACCAGGGGGGATGGCCACGCTGTAATCCCTTCTCCTCCATTCTTCTCTCGGGATCTTGGGCATGCATGCACACGTGCCTGGCGTGAGTTTAAGCCACTGGGTCCAGGACGTGAACTGCGGTTGACTGCATGGGAGTCCAGCAACATAGCCATTACACTAACTGCTGGTCCCGAGATCCCACAATATTTGAACTCACTTATTATAGTAGACTAGAGATGACTGGACAAATCTAGAATCAGCAGTTACCCTGTTCTTATCTCAGCACAGGGTAAACAAGATACTCCTTAAGATTTTAAATATTGGTCAGCAACAGTGGTTGCTGTGAGCCGGAAAATGTGATGGAATATAAAGTAAATGATGTGTTAGACTTCGTTTATGTAAAATAATGGTAGGCTGTAGCTAACTACTTTCAGGAATTGCTCAGAATATTCACTCAGGGGAGGTGAATGCTCGGGAGAATTTCACAACATTGATTAATTAGTAGATTCGGATAGTGTCTCTGACATCATTGGATCATCAATCAATACACGTAACATTTGCTCAGAATTCCATCAGCTTTTATATTGCTTTTTTATTAATTTATTCCACTCCACATCAATCCGTGCATGTCTGTTTGTTATTTCCCCAGTGTGACAGACCTTGGACATACCCACTGGACACAACAGCTAGAGAGTCTGCGATTTTCTATTTGGTACAGCTCTGTGATTCTGAACCTCAGAGTCCCAAGCTTAAGCTCTTTTATATCTGTCTTTTATTTTTTATAGACTATTACACACAGGTCAAGCAGCAACCATTTATTGCCTAGTTACAAGGCCTTTCCAAATAATGCAATTCACTATTGATATGTCATTTATCAATGTATTGCTCAGTCAAGTCTCTTGAATTGGGTGACTCTAATAATATTACAGGCCCAGTGGCATTCATGTGCCTGGGATGTCATAAGTAATTATTTGGCTTACTATTTTCTGTCCTTGTAATGGCTAATTATAGGTGATACTTCTAAGTAGCTGGAGTGTAGGAATCACAGTGCCTAGGTCTCAACTAATGTTGTAATGGCTAATTATAGGTGATACTTCTAAGTAGCTGGAGTGTAGGAATCACAGTGCCTAGGTCTCAACTAATGTAGCAATAAGAACAATAACTATGTTGTATTAGGGCCACCAGGTGGCATGATGGTTAAGGTGGCTGGATCTTACACGGCTTACTCTGAGGGTCAAATCCTGGACCTGGCAGTTTAGCTTGAGAAACACACTGGACACATGTGCATGCATGCCCCAGATCTTGAGAGGAAATGGAGGAGAAGGGATTGCAGTGTGGCTGTCTCCTCTGGGGAGATGATTTCTCACACCCTATGCCTGTCTCTCTTTGTCTCTCTCTGGTGAATGTACATAACCCATAGCAAAAATTAAGTAATAATAATTATTATTATCATTATTATACTTATGTATGTATTATTGTATTAGTCACTAAGTGCATTATATCCTTTATTTCACTTAAACCTTTTTTCCCCTTTTTTAGTTACCAGAGGGCTTGTGCACTAGCCAGAGAGAGAAAACATCCTGCAATGGAGCATGGTCACACTACAATCTTTTTTCTTCCATTTCTCCATCCCATCAGGATTTGGGCAGCATATGTCGCCAGCCTTTGTTTCAAGCTTCAAGGGCCAGTATGCAAACCATGGTTGACCATGTCTGATCCAGTTCCCAATGCACAGTGCTTAACTACTGTGCTGCAGGGCTGGTCCTTAAGCCTTTTAAGGACCCCATGAGGAAGCTGCTATTATTTTCCCCATTTTACTGATGTGGAAACTGAAGCACAAAAAAGGTTAAGTACTTATCCAAAGAGTCAGTGAGTGGTAGAGCCAAGTTGTTTGCCAACTGCAAGTACCGAACCTGCTGACTTGGTTAGTGATGGTAGTGATGCAGTCTTCACATAGAAAGGCAGGTTGTGGCCACTATTACATTTCTAAACTACAATAAGACAAAGAATAAAAAAGTTAGTTATTATTGCTTGCTTCAGTTTTTTTATTTTTTCTTTGTCTCTAGTTAAATCCTTGTATAACCTGCTAAAGGACATTACATTAAATGTTGACTTTTATAGAGGTTTCTATACTAAAGAAATGAGTTACTGAACAGGCATGAGTGAGGATCTTTCTTTATATCATCGTCATTGTATCATTACCCCGCAGTTTTGATGACTACATAGAGGATTTTCTCCCCAGAATAAACATTTTGTTATTCATTAAGGACTACTTCCAGCCCAGCTGTAATGGTACAGGCAGTATGGCACTGCCATGTGCTACCAGAGCTGCATGAGAGGTCTGGGTTAGGACACCTGGTTAATCAGGACATGCCAAGTACACGTGTGATATTGACTTAGCGGAGGCTGAAGGGAGGATCATAACATGGAAATGTATTGCTTGACATTAGATAAACAAAAGCATTACCTCTAAATTTCATGAAATTTTTCTAAACTTAATTTATAATTTTTAAAATGTCTAAATTATATCAAATTTTTCATTGACTTTATTGAGATCTTCACTAACTTAATAAAATTAAGAGCTGGAGGAAAAAGATCCTTCTGCTATTAAAGCACTCTGTTTCTCATTTTATTTAAAAAGTTTAAACATTATTCTCCTTCTGTAGTATCTATTGGGTTGTTGGAAAAGTCATCACATAGTTTTTTCCTATGTTTCTCTTTGCAAAAATGTGTCATGATTTTTCTGACAGCCCAATAGTTGAAGAGTGGTGTTTGGAGTCAGGCACCTTTATTTTCTTTGGTTTGTCTTTGTTGGCCCCTAAGACATAGTGCCTTATGATCTAGAGATTTTTTTTTTTTCTGTAGATTTTTTAATAGTAGCCTTGTTAATCTAAATAGAGGGAAAAATCAGCTTTATTTCCTTACATCAAATAAGCTTTGCTTTACAATAGAAAGCTTTAAAAAGTATTACTACAGTGCTCTGTTCATTGTAGTGGTGCTCCAGTTTTTGTAACTTCATTCTGTTCATTCAGTGCTCCAGTTTGTGTAACTTAATTCTGCCTGAATAGCAAAACATTTAATTATAGGCTTATAATTATCCATCTTCACCCTAGGATAGGCATCCCTGCCCAACTGCAAGAGAATAACCACTTTTAGCAGCTTGATAGTCAAAATGAACCAGAAGTGTTAATTCTATTCCAAAAGAAGGATAATTTATTTCACTTTTATTAATAGCATCAGGGGCAAGAAATTGAGGCTTTTTTACTTCACTGATTCAATAAGATAAGAGTAAGGAATTGTTTAATATTATGCTTTAATTAGTATGGCTTGTAGCAGAATATCATTCTCAATTAAGTTGTTATTTGTATCTATAACATCTCTTCTTTCATCTCCCTGACAACACTTTAAACCAAGCTAGTTCTTCTAGCCTGGACTGTCATATAAACAGAACTCTTAACTCATTTCAGAGATAATTAGTCATCCAGCCACAAGTTGTGCTTTCCCTTGTTCTGTAGTTGTCTGAGAAAAATGTCCAGCCATCGCTGGACATGTCTCAGCTCTTCTTGCATCTAGATGGGTCCCAGAGCTCAGTTTTCACCAATGGACTGTGAGGGAGAATGAAATCTGCTACTTTTCCATTTTGGTAGCTTGATACAGATGAGCACAGCCAGGTGTTCTAGCATTTTGAGAGCCAGGTGTTGAAGAGGGCAGAACTTAGAGATGAAAAGAGTTTGAGTTCCTCAACCAACACTTAGGCAGAGAAAAGTGAATTAGGAACATAAATTTTGGATTTTACATGAGGAAGAAGCAAACAGTTATTGTCTTTGAACATTATAATTTTTTTAATTGCCAGAGGGAGTATGCACTTGTCAGAGACAGAGAGAGAGACCCAGAGACGGAGAGAGAAGGAAAATGTATTTCCCAGGAGCACAGTCACGCTGCATCCCTTCTCCGTTTCTCCATCTTGTCAGGATTCTGGTGACACACACATTTGGTCCCAGTTTGTTTTCCAGCTGCAGGGTCAGGATTCAAATGCAGTCAGCTATGTGGAATTCAGCTCCCTTTAACAACTAAGTGAGGGACCAGACCTGAACAATATAACTTTTTAAAACATAATCATTGTCTTTAGTTAGCACCTAAATTGGAAATGTGCTTCTGCTGCATTATCCAATTTAGCATCCTGTTACTCATTTAGTTATAAAATATTTACAGAGAATTGCTTCCCCCATACACATATGTAAATAATATTTATGAAGAATTTACCATGCCAACTGCTGAAGATGTACAGAAAAGACTATTATCTTTTGGCCATAATAACAGTGCACTGCCTTGTTTTTCAAAAATCCTTCTCTTAGTAAATTTCTCTTTTCCTAGCTTTTCCTTATTTTCATGTCTATCAATAGTGAATGTTTTCCAAGGCCCTGCCTTCGGGTTCCCTGTAATTAATCTGTTGGCTGAATTATCACATGATGAATGACTTGCAAACTCATTATTCTGTTTGTGACCTCTTAACTTTTCATTCCAAGTGTTTATAAGACATCTTTACTTGAATGTTCACCACCATCTTAAGTCTAGCTTGGAGGCAATATAGAATTATGAGTAATTTGAGCTCAAAAAGCTCAAATTGTGATTAAAGTTAGCCTTTCCATAGAAAAACAACTAATTGACTAGCCATTAGACTGATTGCCTTTTCCTAGACTTTTGTTTCTATTAATATTTTTTTTCTTAAAAGGAAATGCAGACTGCATACTGTTTTAGTTGACATTAAATTATCTGTGTGTTTGATTTACACAAATAAGCTGGCAATGAACTGTTGTCACATCCTTTAGGAAGAGTTGTAGCTGTGGCAATTTGAAGGCTTTTAATCCTCACCTTTAATTTTGACTTGAAAACTTAAAGTGCTCCTTCACCAGGGAGACCTTTATATAGTGTTTGCTGACCTAAACCTCTTTCCAAGTTTTTAATCGAGCAAGGAGCGCAAGAGCAAGGGTCTAAGCTTAAAAACAAGCATGTCCTAGTTTGTTGGAAAGCTGATGCCCTGGTTATTAGGAGTCCTATTTGTATGTGCATTCCCAAAGAGTGTGTGAAAGAGAAAGACTAAACACACTGAAGCCTAACAATTGTTGCCTTTCCCAAACCTCTACTAAGACTCCTAAATAATCAAATAGCAGCCGCCTCTTACTATCTCTAGCTGTGTTCAAACAACATTGACAAAAAGAAGAGTTGTGTCACTCCAGCTTTCGTGGGTGTTCTAGTTGGGGATCAGTGAGAAGAGATAATTTTAGGATTGGCAGTGAAGTGTCACTCAAACTCCCATCTGGTTCAGTGCCTGGGAATCAATACCAGTTTTGTAGGGTTTTGGAGGGAAAGGCAGGGTGAGGCAAACTATGAGAAGTCTGAATATGGTACAGGACCACAGGCATGTTAGAAATACACAGGACACCAGCTTCTGGGTTTTATAGTTATGTAGTTTCATTCACATACACCTCATTATGCAAATGGTTCTTTGTCAAATAATAGAGGAAAAACTGGGACTGTAGCAATGTGATATGATAGGGAAGACATGCTGGGCAGGCGAGTTGGCAACAAATTGAAGGCAGGAGCTGGTGTTTGGGACAGATTTTTAAAAAGGTATGTCCAAATCTGTCTTCTGGGAGAAATTTCCAGCTGCCTTCATAGTGACTTGTTTCCTCCCTCTCTCCCTTCCTTCCTTTCTTCCTTCTTCCCTTTTATCTTTCCATTCTTTCATAATCTTTATTGAGTGTGCATGTGCCAGACACTGTGGTAGGTATTAGCAATAAAAAAATCATTGTATTTGAGGAGTTTACATTCCATTGTGGAGTTCAGAAATGTAACTCAGCAATTACAAAACAGACGGAAAGCGTTATGGTATGTGGAATGCCTCGTGGTCTGGCATGTGAAATCAGCAGCAAGGCACCCAGCTCAGATGGAGAAGTAGTCAAACAAAACCTCTTGGAAATGGGGGATTGCACTAATTCCTAAACACAAAAAGACTAGATGAAGATCGAGGGTGCAAGGCCATGCAGGCAAAGGTATCAAATCTCACGGTGACTAGAACTGAAACACATGAGTTAATATCTGTTTTGCTGCCACTAAGGAAAGACAACTGCTTCTGTGGTTAATTCATTTTTCACTTATTATTATAGAATGATGGTTTCACTCATGTCTGAGAATTTAGGTGTGAAGTAGAGAAGTTAAATCCATAGATTTGTGCAGAGCTGGGGTTTTCCAGGAAAAAGAACAATGGAAGGAAAATGAGTGTAATGATAGAGGAGGGAATAAAGATGCCTTTAAATGAATGAATTCTGCTTTTCATTGCTTTTCCTCATCTGACAGAAAAAAGAAGCCATTCTTCCATTTATTTTCTTAACTTGCATCAATTAAGTGCTGATTATGTAGTAGGATAACAGGAACTAAGTCTGTAGTTAGCAACGAACTAAGTCTGTAGTTAGCAACGAGTAAAAACTTATCCTTTCCTCAGATGGCTTACAATTTAGGAAAAGAAACATATTGAAGGACATTCAATCAGGGAGCTGCTGCTCATATCTCTTGGTTCTGGAGAAGCAGAAACAAATTTGTGGGCTGGGCTGAGGGAAGAGAGGACCATAGAGGCCACAGCTTCCTATGTGCTCCCCTTCCCAACATTCTCTTGTATCTTCTTCAATGTGTTTGACCTATTCATCTGTTAACTTGCTGCCTATAATTGAGAGTTCACTACAATTCCATAGTTTTTAAAAACTCTTTTACTTATTAATTTTTTTGTAGAGGTTTTTGCCTTAGGGTGTATGTGCTTGCTGGAGAAAGAGAGAAACAGACACAGTGAAAAGGAAAGTGAGAAATCAACCTCTAGTGGGGTTGGCCACACCACAATCCCTTTTCCTCCATTTTGCTACTAGAATGTTGGCATGCATGTACATGCACCCAGCGTAGTTTCCAGCCTATAGGTCCAGGACTTGATCCACCGTTGGCCATGTGTGACTCCAGTGACATAACTGCTACACCATCTACTGGCCCAAAATCCTTTTATTTTTGAATAATTTTAGACTTACGTAAAAGTTGTAAAGATACTAAAGAGAGAACCCACATACCCTTCATCCAACATTTCCAGTGTTAATCTGCTACATAACTAAGGTACATTTGTCAAAAAATGAACCATCAAAAGTGGTACAATATGTTCACTGATAAATATGTACACACACACACACACACACACATAATTAGAATTTCACCTGTTTTGCCACTAATGTCCTTTTCTGTCCCAAAGTCCAAACTAGGATGCTACAATACATTGGTTGTCATGTCTTCTTAGTCTCTTCAATGTGTAATAACTTCTTAGTCTCATCTTGTTTTTCTTGCCCTTGACACCTTTGAAGAGTTGCAGTTGTGTTTCAATAATCTATGGTTGTCCATATTTTGTTTCCCTGCTGTTATCTTGGTATCAGTTGTGATTCAGGTCAGTTGCATATAACAGAAAAGCCATAATAATAGTTATGTAAATATGCATAAAAAGTTAGCATTGGGGAACTACTCTTTCTGTAGTTTTTAGGAACTCAGACTTACTCTTTGTCTGCTTTTTTACCCTTAAGACTATTGCTAGTTGTCCAAGATTGCTATTAGAAATCTAAAAAACAGCTGCCTATCTTGTCTAAAGGACTTCCAGAAGTGCACTGCCCTTTAAGACAGGGCAGTGTATAATTGTATCTCATGATACAAGATGCTTATTCAATTTATGATTATATCTCATTGCCCAGAACCTAGTCATATGGGCTAGTTGACTACAAAAGATGCTAGGAAATGTAGTCTCTCAGCTGAGCTTCTAGCCACCCCAAATTAAATTTTGATTCTCTTTCAAAGGAAGAATTATTAATAGAAAAGGATCATTGTATGGATAGTTAGTAAAAACTGCTTTATTCAGACGAGATTAAATGAATACATAAATAAATGGTTAGGTAAATGTCCGTGTGGAGAAACAGAAACAGCCATTTGGGAGCCATTGGTGAGAAAGGAGATCGTATTACTATGGGATAAGACCATTACTTTTCTGTTTATATCTTAAAGCCTTTGAACCCCTAAGTCCTATCTATTTTCTTTTCATTCAGACTTAGTAAATAGTTTCATTTTTGGTCCTTACAAATCAGTAAGTAGGTTGAGAGGCAAAAGAAATAGAAAGATTCTTAATGTTGTGTTCCTTTACATTTTAAAGATGTCAAGAATTTTGCAGAAATTAGAAACACCTGCCACTGATGGTGTGGCCATCAGGAGAGGCAGAGTGAATAAATTGTTGGGCATTGTGATGCTGGTTGTTAAGGTTACTTTCTCCAGCAGAATTATCGAGAACTAGAGAGCTGCTGGAGTTGCTTAAGGAATGAGCTTCTCTGTCAGGTGGTTGCTAAGGCCTTGCCTCATTAAAGATTGGGAAATGTGTGTCTTACAAGAGCTCATATTTTCTTGTTGTTAACCATGGAAGAGCCCTTTGGGAAGAAAATTTCAAATCTAGTTTGACTGGCCGTGTATAAAAACATCTAGGCTTCTAACTGCAGCATTAAATAAAAGACCTAGGCCTGAAACATGACGGGGACTTTTAAGGATCATTTACTTACCATTATCTCTAAATCAAGCTTGAATATAATTTTAATCTGAATAGTTCTTATTTTTAAAGAGTTGCTCACCTTGTCCCAGTATGAAATATTGCCACCTCTAGTCTACCAAATTTTGAAATAATAATAAATATTTACTATTTCAAATGAGAGAACAGTCAGCCTCTTAGTGACAAGTAAATGTCCTTGCCTCTTTAGATGATTTAGACTAATAATCCATGACGGTAAGATAAAAGTAAGATCAGAAAGGTCAATTTTTGAAGAAGAAATATGTGCATATGTTTCAGAATTAGTCTAGTGATGTAATTGTTTGGTGTAATGACTTATTACATGAGATATAAATATGAAATTGTTTTATTGTCTCTAAAATGATTAAGGACAGTATTTTGCCAAAACGCTCTACCCTCTGGTGGCAGGCTCCCCCAGTGGCATTCTATTTTAACTACTGTTTTAAGTTACATTTAACTATTAGCATAGTTTTCTATTTTTTGAAATGTATTTCTGTTTGTTTGTATTTCCTATTTTACTTTTTCTTTTTTTAATTGCCAGAGGGCACTTGCCAGAAAGAGACACAGAGAAAGCACCCCAAATGGGGCATGGTCGAGCTACAATTTCTTCTCCATTTCTCTGTCCTGTTGGGATTTGGGGAATGCTTGTACATGCTCCTGGTATGATTTTCAAGATACCTGGGCCAGGACTTGAACTTTGGTCAGCCATGTAGAATCTGTCTCCCTTAACCACTAGGTGGCAGAGCCAGCCCTAAAATTCCCATTTTATATTTAATTCAAAATGCTTTCTGTTTTGAGCATAGATGAACTTCGAGTTTTAGTATTGTGGAGTGCAGTGGCCTTCTTATACCTCTCTCTATTCCCTGTACACATACTCTAGTTTTGGGGCAGAGGAGAGATAAAACAAGAATTCATCTTATTATTTATTTATTTATTTATTTATTTTTAGAGAGTTGTTTTGTTTTCCATTGCCTTAAGTTATGTGCATTTGCTACAGAGAGAGACAGAGACAGAGACAGAGACAGTGAGAAGGAATGTGAGAAATCACACACACACACACACACACACACACACACACACACACACCCCAAGGAGGATGGCCATGCCACTATCCCTTCTCCTCCATTTTCCTAATGGGATCTTGGGCACACATGGATACGTGCCCAGCATGATTCTCAAGCCACTGGGTCCAGGACTCTAGTAGCTGTCAGCCATGTGGGAGTCCAGCGATGTAACCACTGTGCTATCTGCTGGTCCCAGAATTTGTTTTGCTGTGAGGCTGTGTTTGGCGAGCTGGCTGTCAGTGATGATAAAGTTCTGTCCCATTTTTGTCTGCTATTGGTGCATCACGAACAATTCATTATTTCTGAAAGAAGTTCCTGTGTGTTGGGAGGAGTCACCCCTCAATTCTCTCTGTTTTATACTAGACTCCTTTAATTCAAACTGACTTTATCCCAATCTGTTGACTGGACAAACTTTTGCTCCTGGGGTCCTGATACTGAGTCTGACCCACATACAGGTTGACTGTAGCTGGAGTTTGATTTGCCAAGAGCATTGGATCCATGGTGTTACCCATGCTAGGTGGAGGCAATGTTGGCATCTCCATGGAATACCCATTTCTAACTCCCTCTATCTCTTTCCTCATCCTTCGACCACATCCTAGTAGCACTACTGGCCCAAAAGATCTCCTAGGTGAATGGGAAGAATTGGTCTTTACCTTAAAAAATGTCATACGGTGTCAGGCCTCACACTTTGACTTTAGAGTGTGGATTGCCTTTCAGTCCTTGTTTGCAACCTCAGGTAGGTGTTTCTGTTCAGGGCCGGCCTCTGCAATCAGACTTGGCATCCTGAGTTTGTTTGTCTGTCTGTCTGTCTGTCTGTATGTGTGTATGTATTTTTAGAGAGAGATTTTTGCTATAAGGTACATGTGCTCGCCAGAGATACAGAGAAAGACAGAGAGACAGAAAGTGAGAAATCACTTCCCAGGGAGATGGTCATGCCGCAATCCCTTCTCCTCCAATCCCCTTTCAGGATTTTGGGCATGCACACACAGGTGACTGGCATGAGTTTTAAGCTGCTGGGTCTGGGACTCAAACTGTGGTCGACTATGTGGGAGTCCAGCAATATAACTGTTACGTCATCTGTTGGGCCCGTCATCCTAAATTTTAGTACTGAAGCTGCTATGCCGGCAGCTTGACACTCTCAGATACAAGACAATTCCTTTCATTCAAGGTCACACTGGGTGCAGATAATTGGGGTACCAACAACCTTATAGTAAGGAATGTTGAATCTCTTGCTCCTGATATGAAAGAAAAAGAATCAGGGAAAGATTGATGCCCTCAAACTTTGCATTATATCTAAAGGCAATTTCCCGCAGACCCTCTCTTAAACTGTTGATGATAAAAGATTCCAAACCAATTGGCTTCCTAGAGAACTAGAAAAGCATTCTGGCTGACTATGGCTGGATTACTCTTTTTTTCATCCCTTCGCATTTTAGAAATATGTCACTCATTTAAACATAGAGTCAGATACCTGCATAAGAGGACTTTCTTGAAATTGTTGTCTTTGGTATTTGTCTTTTCTTATACTGTATTACTTCTCTTGTTGCTGCCTTTCCCCCCATATTTACATAGTATAATATCTACCTCCCTGAAGAAAAGTTAACTTAAACTCAGGCTAGTTTATGAATTAGTAGCACAATCTAACATAGCATCATTGAATTATGACCAGAATCTGAACTGAATCTACACAATTTTGAAGTTGATATAAATAAAATACACAAATTGACATTGGACAAACATATCATTGACAATCATTTGCACTAAATATACATAAAATGGCATTAAACATTACAGAAAAATTTATATGTGTATGCAGATGTTTCCATAGTTAGACCTTGGATTTAATGTGAGTAAAGCTCAGTGTAAACTTATTTTCAGTGGCTGGCCACATACCAATCCTGTATGCTACCTTCTTAGAGCGAATCTTTGGTCAGCAATCCAACTACAAAATTTAATTTAGTAATTATGAGGGATCAGCTGGAAAATACTGTTGAGATTAGGCATCAGAAACTAATGTATTATAGGTGGACAAGAGCGTAATGGATGAAAGACTTTTACTTTGCTACTCTTGAAGCACAGTTTTAAAGAGGCGTCCCTGCTCAGACTGTGTCAAGGTGTCATATGGCTATCTTTTGGCTGAAACATGTTCTGGGAAAAGAGGTGGCACAGTGAGAGAAAACCTTCCACCTTTCAGTTGTTTCCATGATTGCACAGAAATGACATATCCAGAATTCTGTGTTTCTATGGAATTTTAGGACAGAATTTTAATTAATTAATTAATTAATTTCTTACTTTATTTTACAACCACATACTGAACACCATCACAGCATATGAAATGTGATTTCCCATCCAAAGCATGCTGTATAGTAGCTTAATCATACATGTTATCGTCAACAAATAATTTTCCATTTCTTGTTTCTTGTGTGTATGTATATTTACAAACACATATATATGTATGTATCTATTTTTTGATTCCCTATTTCTCACCCTCTTCCGTTTTTCCTCCCCCCCCCACACACACACAAGCACATTTTGTTGATTTACAAAATATCTTAATCTAAATACTTTCAGTTGAAAGTTTAACTGATATATACACATCTGTGAACACATGTCTGATTTTAGGCATGAAACCCTGTGAGTAGAATGAACATACTATAAATAGCTTCACCTAGCTGAAGCTATATAGTTTACTGTGGTCCTTAAATAGGTATTATTTTTAAAAAACTATATATGCATATATTTATTAATTTCAAGTAAAGCAGTTTTAGCTTTAATAAACCAAAGTTAAAATATGTTAAAAGAAATTTGCTTAAGACTTAAAGCCAGGTAACAGGTTAAGGTTCTGTTTAAATAGTAGATACCTGAACCTATCGACATCTCAAGAGAAGACACAAATCCTTGAATCTGGAAAATACAGCATAGAATAAAATCAGCAATGTTTTAGTCAAAAGTCAAGACATTCTGTTTTACCAGTTTGGTCTCTCTCTTCTGTTGTGGTCCAATCTTTCTGTTTAAATTTTGGAACATAACATTCAACTCCAGACTTGTCCCTATCATTAAGTTGGCCATTTTCTTGGTTGTTTTTGAACTCTTATTTCTGTGTTTCTGTCTTTAGTTTTGCTGGTATAGCACTTCATTCAGAACTTCTTGGAGAGAGAGCTAGTCTGGTGTTGGTAAATTCTTTCAGGTGTTATTTTTCTTTCTTCTTCTTCTTCTTTTTTTTAAATCTCAGAACGTTTTTATCTTTTCTTCCCATATGAAGGATAATCTTGCCAGATGTAGTATTCTTGGTTGAAATTGTTTTTCACTTAACACTTTGAATGTATTTTCTCATTCTTGTTTTGCTTGCATTGTTTCTGATGAGAGGTCTGCTGTTAGCCTGATGGGATAGCCTTTTTCTCTTGCCTATTTTAGTATCTTTTCTTTGTTGTTTTAGTCAATCTGGCTATAATGTATCTTGGAGAAGATCTTGGGTTGATTTTATTTGGGGGTCCTTTGTATTTCTTGGAACCGGATCTTTGAATGCCTCTCTAGGTTTGGAAAGTTTTCTTGAAGGATTTCATGGAATAGATGATCAATGCCCTTATTTGTTTCTTCACCTTCTGGGCTACCAGTTATTCAGATGTTTGGATGTTTAATGGTATCTAGTATTTCTCACATACTATTCTCATTTTAGAGGGTATTTTCTCAGTCTTCATGTGGATTTTTCTAGGCCAGTGATTCTGTCTTCCACATATGAGATTCAGTCTTCTATATGATCTAGTCTGCTTTTAATACTTTCAAGGGAGGTTTTAATATTCTATATCATAGTCTTCATCTCTAACAGTTCCATTCGATTCTTTTTTATGATGTGTATTTCCTCTTTCGGATTGTGCAAGAACTTCTTCACCTCCTGGAACCCATTGTCTCTTTTTTTCCTGTCTCTCCTGGACTTCATTGTCACTCTTCTCTTGCATCTCTCTTAGCTATGTCACTATGACTATTCTAAATTCTTATTCAGGCATTTCTGTGAGTTCTAGTGTACTGTCTGTGGATGAAAAGAAGTTATTCTTTTCCCTTGGAGGAGAGGTACTTTTCTTGGTTTCTCATATTCCTTGTTCCCCTGTGGTGATTTCTGGTTATCTGATATGTTTCTTCCTAATTTCTTGAAGTTTAGTCTGAGCATGCAGAGGCATTCAGAAGGAGGTGATCTGCAATCTCTCTGCCATTCCATTTTTCTCCCTTTGTGCATCAGATTTAGTGGGAATTGACCTAATAGTAGTCAGATGTTTGGCTATGGTTCACTTTAACCTGTCTAGACACTCAGTACATGGAGGCTGAGAAGCAAAGCAATGAAGGTAAAAGAAAAAGGAAAAGAAAACAGAGGAAGAGAAAAGGGAAGAGACAATAAAAAAATTTAAAATAAATTAAAATTTTTTAACTAGAGAAAGAGATAGAGAGAAGGATACAAAGGCCCTACCACTTTCTAGAGTGGGGTGTGGAGGGTGAAGTCTCAGCAGAAAATCTTCACTGGTCAGTCTTATTCCTGAAAGTAATTTTTCACAGCCCAATTTTAGCGAGCATCTCAGAAAGCCTGAGTGTTTGCCTCTCCACTTTCTAGATTGAGGTCTCAGGGTGAAGTCTCAGCAGAAAATCTTCAGTAGTCAGTCTTATTCCTGCCTAGGATAGAATCTTAAGCATATACTACTTTAGTTTTCCCTTGGCTAAGATTTTGAAGGCCAGCAGGTAGTGTGGAGGTTAACTATCAGGATCTCACATGACCAACTGCATGGTTCAAGTTCCAGACCTGGAGGCTTGAAAAACACTCTGAGGCATGTGTGTGCATGCCCCAAATCATAAGAGGTGGATAGAGGAGAAGAGAATGCAGTGTGGCCATCCCTCCTAGAGATTGCTTTCTCTCTTTCCCACTCTCCCTCCCTCTCTTTCTGTCTGGTGAATACATGTGCCTTCCAGCAAATTTGTTTTTCTTTTTTTAAATAAAAGAGGGACCAGCAGTTGATATAATGGATATGCTGCTGGACTCCCATATAGTCGACCATGTTTCAAGTTCAGGACCCAGTGGGTTAAACTCACACCAGGTGCATGTGCGTACATGCCCAAGATCCTGAGAGGAGAATGGAGGAGAAGGGATTGCAGCATGGCCATCCCCCTGGGGGGTGATTTCTCCCTTTTCGTCTCGCTGTCTTTCTGGTGAGCCCATGCGACCTATAGCAAAAATCTCTCTAAAAAAAAAAAAAGAAAAAAAGAAAAGAAAGGAAGAAAGATTGATTGATTGTGCATACTAGGTAAGGTTATATTTAAATACATTATTTCCTTTATTTTTTTGTACTCCATAATTTGATCTTCCCTGTGCTGAGCTATCTAAATTATGCGTTACCATCTATGCATTTGCCAAGTCCTGCTGCAAAGAAAGGAGGAATGCAAATACTTACACTACTCTTCTTCTTCTTCTTCTTCTTCTTCTTCTTCTTCTTCTTCTTCTTCTTCTTCTTCTTCTTCTTCTTCTTCTTCTTCTTTTTCATATGTGCACAAGAGAGGTAGCATCCTTCTGTGGAACATCGTCACACTGCAATTTCTTTTCTTCATTTCGGCATCCCGTTAGGATTCTGGGTATGCGTGCACACTCACCTGGTGTGTTTTACAAGCTGCTGAAGCCAGGATTCCAACCTCAGTAGGCCATATGGGACACAGCTCTCATGAACTGAGCTTAACTGCTGTGACATAGGCCTGGCCTTATAGTACTGTTCTGAACTTTGCCAGACAAGGAAAGTCAATATTGCATGGAATATCAGGAGAACAGATGGATGTGTAAGCAATGTGAATTTACCAAGGGTAAATATTTTAAATTTCTTCACCCACAAACCTTTATGCATCTGCATTCTTTTCTGCCACATTTTTAAGTAAAAGAAATATCTTTTTCTTAAATTCCTTCAAAATACTGCAGCTTGAATAGGCTGGGGATGGAGGAGAGGAGCCAGAACACTAGATTGTAAATTTGTGAATTGTGACTTGAGCTCTTCTTCTTCCAATCCACAGGATGCACGTTTCGTGAATCAAAGTGAAGATATCCTTAATAGGCATATAATCAATCAAGCAATCGCTGAGTTTGCTTTATGGCAGGAGTGTAGTTGCTGAAATGGTGTAACAAAGCATTCCCGAACAGTCACCAGAATTTAAATTGCTATTTAATCCAGACTGACAGATAGAATTACTGATGAAACATAATGGCTTCTGCTCACCACCATGGTTGACAAGGCTTTGTGGCACATGATTGCATTGTTTGGGATGAAGCCCTGCCCACTTCAGGTGGTCAGCGAGTGTTACATAATACCAACACTCAAGTGCTTCTTATTTTTCATTCTGGGACATTTATAATTCTTTGCTTCATGTGCTTTTTAATTCTTCATGCTCAATCATGGGAATGAAAATTAATTACTCTAGGAATGTGAATGTCACCTTGACAAATCATTCTTATTCTGTTAAATAATGTTTTCATCGCTGAAACTTAGGAGTTCCTGGACTCTCTTCTGTTGTCCTACTCCTCTACTCCTCCTACCTATGCCCTAAGATCTTTTGAGAAATGCTAAAACTGAACAAAAGTAATTGCTTTTTAATTTAGGCCCAGGATTTAGATGTGATTCACTTTAAAACCTTTCTAAGTATGGCATTTAAGTCTACTTGCAACTCTCAATTCTCCAGCTCTGTAGTTTAGCCAAAAATGTCACTTTGATTTCTGATCTGCACATTCCTGGGAGCATGGGGTCTCATTTGTCTGAAAAAGAGAGATGTAAGCCCATTTGAAGTTTCAGTTGACCTATAGTTCTTTTTTGCCCTTTGCTAATAATAGCTGGCAGAGAATAAAACCAGGCACGTCAATCACTGTCTAGATTTTATAAACTATTGACTGTTTTTTGACGGATTGTAATGCCTATTTTATTGGTCTGTTGTACCACTGGAAGAGATTTATAGAGTGTCAAAAAAATGAAAACCATATCTAGCTAGCATCATCCAGATCTGTTGGTAATAAAGTCATTGTAATTAATTACTATCTACTTAAGATAAATGGGCAGAATCACACCAAGAAGAGAATAAAAAGCATTTCAATCCCTAGAACTTTTGATACGATCATATTTAATGCTCTGTAAAGAGTTCAATGAACTAGTTTTCCTGACTTTCATTAGGCTAAACACTTAAAAACTTTGTAACTTCTGAAGGAAGACTTTGTAACTGTGCTCATGCAGTCCCTGACTTCCCTTTCTTCTTTGTTCCCCTTGATTCTCTGAAGACCTTCAGCTCTTGGCATAGTACCATTCTTTACAACACGATTCCTGCT
>NW_006159556.1:5634718-5638058 GCF_000334495.1 Tupaia belangeri chinensis | reverse complement strand
CTGTGACTATTGGTGATTTCCAGCACCTTGGCCTTTCAGGTGCTTGATCTTCTGTCCTCCAATGATTTTTGTCTCACATTCTGATTTAAGCACTCATTACATTTGCCCATACCCTAGATCAGCAGTTATCAAAGTGTGGTCTAGTGTATCTTAGGTCTCTAAGACACTTGCAGGGCACCCATGTTGTTAAAAAACATTTTTATAATATGATGAAGATATAACTTAACTTCTACACTCTTAGTATCTCTTAAGTGTATGATATTTTCTAGTATTTCTCCAATATTTCTACTATCTCAACAGCTGAGTACAGAAGCAGATGTGTGGATGCAGCTGTCTTCTGTTCAGCTGGGCATTAAGGAGATTTGCAAAAATTCCCACTACTTTTCTTACCAATTTTGTATTATTTTTCATAAATATACATTAACATATATAACTTTATAGTTATTGGATTAAATATTTTTAAAATTCTGTTTTAATTTTAATGTAGTAAAAGATTTATTCTGCATAAAAGATTTTTTCCATCAATTTAACAAATATTTATGAGTACTTTTTAAGGTGCATATCCATGAAGACCATAAATAAGACATGTCTAAAAGTTCATTAAGAAATTTAGTCTAGTTAGGGGATATTTTGGTATTTCCCAGTATAAAAATTTACCAAGACATGTAAACACTGAAAGATTTTTTAAAATGATAAAAATTCAAAAGAACTTATTGTGAACTTATGGCACATCAGTAGTTGTAAGGTATAAGGTGAGAAGGCACACACTGCCTTGGCCCGATGGTGTTTCAGATACTCACTGGTGAAGCAGACACACAAGCGTTCAGTACTGTGCAGAGTGCAGCAACTCTGGACTGGGCAAATGTCATGAGGCTGGGCTGCTCTAGGTCCCTGGAGTGAGGTGGGGAATCTCTCTGCACAGTCAGTCAGAGAATATTTATTGTGTCTTCCCTGTGTTGGCCATTGGTCTGTGTGTTTTATCTGTACTAGATCAACTAGATCACGTGATTCTTACAAAATATCCACAAGGCAGACAGTGTCATTGCTCCCACTATATATAAATGAGATACAGAAAAGTTCACTAATTGGTCCATGGTTAGACAATTAGTAGACTGTAGAGCTTGATTTTGAACCCTGGCAGAACTGGCCTTAGGGCCTTCTCATATCACTATTAAACTATACTGGCTCATAAAGAGGTTTGTCTGAGACAATCCCACTGTACATCTATTGCCTGGACTTCCTTAGAATAGAATTCACCTTCTTTCTTCACAGGGTTTTGATTTGGGTGAAAACTCATGTGGCCCCTCCACATAGGGCAAAGAAGAGAATATGGTTGTGGATGCGTTGTAGGGAACATGGGGAGGTAAGAGTGCAGGCAGGGCACAAGCCCCAGCTGTTATGTGTGTTGCATTCTGCAGTGGAGCCTTCTAGAGCAAATTTGCCTTTCCACCTCTGCTTTGCCTAGTTTAAAGTTAAATCATTTTAGTTTTTATTAAAGTATTGATAATTAGGACTGAATATATAATCTTTGCATGCAAATAGTATTTCTGCTTTGTGGGTGTGTGAGTGTGTGCATATGTGCACTTGCGAGAGAGACAGAAAGTGAGAAATCACCCTTCCAGGGGGATGGCTATGCCACAATCCCTTCTCCATTCTCCTCTCAGGATTTCACGCACACAAGCACATGTGCCCAGCATGAGTTTTAAGCTACTGGGTTCAGGACTTGAACTGTGGTTGACTACATGGAAGTTCAGCGACATAACCATTACACCATCTGCTGCTCCCATGTGCATGCTTTTGAGGCAACCTTGCCAGGTATTCCCTTTGAGAGAGATGAACATCCTCCTGATGAAGTAGATGTCACTGCAGCAAAGTGAGATGTCATCAGCTAACTGTCTGTACAACAGATCTTTGGTCTCCGAATCTTGTATTTACACACCTTACCTGTGAAAATTTTGAGCATGAGTCATCAATATATTCAAGTAATATGTACATATTCTAAACACATTCAGAGAGAGAAATGAAAATGAATGTGATGAAAATCAAATATAGTGATCAAGTACTTTTTATTTGTAATTTGTTAATGGAATGATTATAGAGATCACATTCCTCTCACTAATATAATAATAACTTAGTGTGAGCAATGTAATTGAATATCCTATTATTTTTAAACTCCTGGCTTGCAATTTTTCATGCAGATATTTGAAATCTGGCTTACTTTATTTGGAACTTGCTTTTTAGTTTTTTTCATAGGTGAAAGAGATACCTCATAAAGATAACCAAATTGCAATGGAAGTGGTACAATGTTGGCTGTACTTATCAAATTATAACCCTTTTCATCCCAGATACTAATAATGTCAATGTTTCTATTAAAGTTGGGCAGTAAGTTTCCTAGTATTTATTGGGTCATTGGAAGTCATGACATAGTTTTCTATGCGAAAGTGCATCATGATTTTCCAACAACCCAATGTTATTAAATTTTCTTTTAAATTACTTTGAAGATTCTCCACTTTTATATAGTTAGCTTATGAGTCCCAAACCAATACAACCCTTTGTTTGGAAAAGTTATAAACAGATTGGAAATTCTGTTTAAAAATTTCTTTTAAAAGTTTATTTTAGAGGGGACCAGCAGTTGGTGTAATGGCTATGTCCCTGGACTCCCATGTAGTCGACTGTGGTTGGAGTTCCAGACTGGGTATCTTAAACTCACGCCAGATGCATGTGCATGTATGCCCAAGATCCCAAGAGGAGAAAGGAGGAGAAGGGATTGTGGCATGGTCATCCCCCCGGGGGGTGATTTCTTGCTTTCTATCTCTCTGTCTCTCCCTGTCTTTCTGGTGAGTTCATGTGCCCTATAGCAAAAATCTCCCCCCCCCCAAAAAAAAAATCATTACAAGTGAGGACAACATAAAGCAAATCCTAGATACCATTAAATGCCCAAATATTTACATAATGTGAATTCCAAAAGGTGAAAAGATAGACAAAAGCTTAGAAAATCTCTTTAATGAAATATTAGCTGAAAACTTTCCAAATTTAGAGAGGCATACAGAAACCCAAACTTGGGAAATACAAAGAATATCAAATAGACTTAACATAAGAAGATCATCTTGAAGGTACATTACAGCCAAACTGGTAAAAGTCAAAGACAAAGACAATACTACTATAAAAACGACTAGAGAGAAATACCAAATTATTTACAGAGGTTATCCCATAAGACTTAACATTGGACCTCTTAACCAAAAACAATGTAGAGAAGGAAAGAATGAGAAGACATTTAAAACTCTGAAATTCAACAATTTTTTTTTTTTTTTGGGTAGGGGTTTTTGCTTTAGGGGTGTGT
>NW_006159556.1:5586358-5634660 GCF_000334495.1 Tupaia belangeri chinensis | reverse complement strand
ACTCCTCAAGGGGATGTTCATGCTGCAGTCCTTTCTCCTTCATTCTCCTTTTGGGATCCTGGGCATGCATAAACATGTGTTGGCCTGAGTTTCAAGTCACTGGGTCTGGAACTTGAACTGTAGTCAGATATGTATGTAGTCAGTGGTTCCAGCAACAGAACCACTATGCCATCTACTGGCTCCAGAAAGTTCAATAATTCTTATTTTAAGACTTTGACTCGGGCTGTACAACAGATTCCCTTCCTCACTCCTCACATCAGTACTGAGGTATTGTAACAGCCCTACAGTATTTTTTTAAAACAAATGACATCAATGACTTCAGCATTTTTTGGACTTCTGGCTTTGATTTTGCTGCAATAATTTGCCCACGAACAGTGAAGTAAATGGGTTATAAGTTTGGTCCTCATCTGTAATGTTTCCTCAAAATCCTTTCAATATAGAAAGTAGTTGCTCTGCTAATGTGATAAATTTTGTGAAAAAGTTTTTTAAAAAAATCACAGAACATGCTTTGTCAGTAATATATATTTTACAATAGAATATTATTAATTGCATAGTGCACAAATAATAGTTTTGATGTATTTTATTTTCGAAGCAGAATCTTGTCAGTGCTATATTAGAAATTTCCAGATTTTTGGGACCAGCAGCTGATGTAATGGCTATGTCACTGGACGCCCATGTAGTTGACTGCGTTCCAAGTCCTGGACCCAGTGGCTTAAACTCATGCCGGGCACGTGTGCGTGTGTACCCAAGATCCCAAGAGGAGAATGGAGAAGGGATTGCGGTGTGGCCATCCCCCCTGGGGAGGGGGGTGATTTCTTGCTTTCTGTCTCTCTGTCTTTCCAGCGAGCACATGCACCCTATAGCAAAAACCTTCCCCCCGCAAAAAAAGAAATTTTTAGATTTTCATCCCACTTTATAGAAAACATCTGACTATATGTAGATTGTTGTTGCAGTTCTTTTTTCTTCAATTATTTAGTTGCATGTTCTATATATTTTCTAAAAGTATTTATTCAGGGGGAGGCATATTTTGTCTCCATAGTGTATGTTTATTTCAGTTAGTTTTACTAAGGAAATAAGAGTAAGAGTTTCCTAGGTAGTATATGGCTTTTAAATTTTTTTCTCACAGTAAAGCACATTTGAAAGGGATCTTGGGATCTTGTCTATCATGACATTTTGTTACTGTGTCTTCATGTTCTGAGCGACTAGTCTTAATACATCTTGCTAATTGTAATGATTTCATACTACCATTACGTGTGCGTGTGTACCCAAGATCCCAAGAGGAGAATGGAGAAGGGATTGCGGTGTGGCCATCCCCCCTGGGGAGGGGGGTGATTTCTTGCTTTCTGTCTCTCTGTCTTTCCAGCGAGCACATGCACCCTATAGCAAAAACCTTCCCCCCGCAAAAAAAGAAATTTTTAGATTTTCATCCCACTTTATAGAAAACATCTGACTATATGTAGATTGTTGTTGCAGTTCTTTTTTCTTCAATTATTTAGTTGCATGTTCTATATATTTTCTAAAAGTATTTATTCAGGGGGAGGCATATTTTGTCTCCATAGTGTATGTTTATTTCAGTTAGTTTTACTAAGGAAATAAGAGTAAGAGTTTCCTAGGTAGTATATGGCTTTTAAATTTTTTTCTCACAGTAAAGCACATTTGAAAGGGATCTTGGGATCTTGTCTATCATGACATTTTGTTACTGTGTCTTCATGTTCTGAGCGACTAGTCTTAATACATCTTGCTAATTGTAATGATTTCATACTACCATTAAAGAAAATCTCAAGACATGCTATCTATGTAAGATTTATTACTAATGATAGTAGATTTAAGTACATATTTTAAATAAACTTCTTGATAATTTAAAAGATTTAAGCCTACTCCTTGTTAGGTATGATTATGTCATTATTGCAGGTTTTTTTATGGCTGACAGAGAACTCACACCAATGCTGGAAGAAATGACATTGTTCAGTTTCTTGTTATTCTCTTGGGCTTGTATGATTCTTAAGTTTAGTCTATTGTGTATTTCTGGCCTGAAAATTTTTATCCACTTGTCTGTTTTGTGATAATTAATTTGGTTAAAATCAGATAATATGATCTATAAATCTGCCTAACTAGTACATGCATACTAAAATATGTTTCAGTCTCCCCAAACCCACAAAACACTTTACTGCCTGGTAGGGGGTTGAATAGCAGCCCCCCAAAACATGTTTATCCAGAACTTCAGAATGTGACCTTATTTGGAATAAAGTTATTTTTAGAGGCAATTAAAATATGCATCTCGAAAGACCAGCAGATGGTGTAATGGTTATGTTGCTGGACTCTCACATAGTGGATCATAGCTCAAGTCCTGGACCTGGCAGCTTAAAACACAGGCCAGGTGCTTGTGCATGTGTGCTGAAAATCCCAAGAGGAGAATGGAGGAGAAGGGATTGCGTCATGGCCATCCCCTGTTGAGGGTGATTTCTTGCTTTCTGTCTCCTTGTCTCTGTTTCTCTGGCAAGTGTAAGCACCTATAGCAAAAATATCTCTTAGAAAAAAAAAAAATAGATGCAGATCTTGAGATGAGATCATCTAGGATTGGATGGGCCCTAAATCTAATGACAGATGCCTTAAAAAAGAGAACAGAAGACACAAAGAGAGAGACACACAGAGAAGAAGGTTTGGAAAGACAGAGGCGGAGGTTGGAGTGCTGTGTCTGTAAACATGATTGTTGCTAGTAGTCACCAGAAGCCAAAAGAGGCAAGGGAGGATTCCCCTGTAGAGCCTTCAGAGAAAGTGCAGTTCTGCTGACACTTTGATTTTAAACTTCTGGCCTCAAGAATTGTGAAAAGATATACTTCTGTTTTGTTTTGTTTTGTTTTAATTTGCCATAGGAGATGTGTGTGTGGTGCGGGGTGGTAGGAGAGAGAGACAGGAGCAGAGAGAGAGAGAGAGAAATGAGAAAGCACCTTCTGGGGCATGATCACACTGCAATCCCCTCTGTTCCATCTCGCCCTCCTTTTGGGATTTTGAGGCATGCATGTGTATACATTCGGTATGTTCCTCAAGTTGCAATATCTGGCCCTTGAACAGTGCTGCTGGCCATGCGGGATCCAGCCACCTTAACCACCAGGCCGTGGGCCAGCCCTGTTTCTGTTGTTCTGAGCCACCGTTTCTGGCAATTTGTTGCAACAGTCCTGGAAAACTGATGCAGTTCCCACTGTTTGCTCTTCTGCCCCGGGACTATCTCACTGTTCCCAGAGGACCCTTAAATACTGTGCCTGACTCACATATCCCTACTATGTAACCCGAGTGAGGTAGGAGTGCCAGCCCAGGCTTTAAATATCAATAGCTAAATAGGAGAAATCCTCACATTGTCCTTGTACCCTAAATGAATCATCTGGTATAATACCTGAGGCGCATGTCCCCTCCTTTAGAGACTATTCAGAGAGATTTTTTTCAATTTCGCAATATGTCCCTTTGATTGTTTGAGCCTTCCTTCAAGAGTCCTATCAGATAATATAGTCAGGCCACATAGCAGCGAACTGTTATTCTTTGAAGAGCTAAGAAAACAGGCTATGAGGTAGGACATGGAATCAAAACATGGGGACTGGAGGGTGTAACACAGGGAAGGGGGACACTGAAGTTGCTATCCACGGCCAGAATGTGACACTGCTTTGGGTACACATTGTTAACATATTCAACACCGTAAAAATAAACTGAGTCAGTTTACAAACATGGTTCCAATTCTTTTCAGATTGAAGTTTAAATGATTGTAATAGTATCAAGTGCTTACTGTAAAACAGACAATGATAAACCAAAATGTAGGACCTTGCTGCTATTATTTGGTATATCACCCCTCCATGCTCATAATTTTAAATCGAAATCACGGTATGTATGTATGCGTGTGTGTGTATATACATACATATATACACACACATATATGTATGTATTGGGTCATTGGAAAAGTCATGATGCATTTTTGCCTACAAAAACAGAAAAATACATCATGACTTTTCCAATGACCCAATATTTCCTGCTTTTGTTCCGTTAACCATTTGCAATGCAAACATTAATACGGTTGCAAACATTGGTGTGATGGTTAATTAGTGTCCCATCAGAATTCACATGTTGAAATCCTGACTTGTAGTACCTCAAAATATGAACTTATTTGGAAACAAAGTCTTCACAGGTCATTAGTTAAAATGAGGCCATACTGGAGACCAACAGATGGCCAAGTGGTTGCATTGCTGAACTCCCATGTAGCCAACTGTGGTTTGAGTTCCGGACCCGGTGGCTTAAACCTCACACTGGGCACATGTGAATGTGTGCCTAAGAACCGAAGAGGAGAATGGAAGAAAAGGGATTGAGGCATGGCCATCCCCCTAGCGGGGGATGAGGGGGTGGGGTGGTTATTTCTCCCGTTCTGTCTGTCTGTCTCTTCAGAGAGCACATGTGCCCTATAACAAAAATCTCTTTTTAAAAAATAGGTTATACTGGAATAAGGTGGGTTCTTAATCCAGTGTTACTAGTATCCTTATAAAAGGGAAGCCTGGACACAGACTTACACACAAGAATACCACATGAAGATGAAAACAAATTTTCCAATGACCCAATATTTCCTGCTTTTGTTCCGTTAACCATTTGCATGCAAACATTAATACGGTTGCAAACATTGGTGTGATGGTTAATTAGTGTCCCATCAGAATTCACATGTTGAAATCCTGACTTGTAGTACCTCAAAATATGAACTTATTTGGAAACAAAGTCTTCACAGGTCATTAGTTAAAATGAGGCCATACTGGAGACCAACAGATGGCCAAGTGGTTGCATTGCTGAACTCCCATGTAGCCAACTGTGGTTTGAGTTCCGGACCCGGTGGCTTAAACCTCACACTGGGCACATGTGAATGTGTGCCTAAGAACTGAAGAGGAGAATGGAAGAGAAGGGATTGAGGCATGGCCATCCCCCTAGCGGGGGATGAGGGGGTGGGGTGGTTATTTCTCCCGTTCTGTCTGTCTGTCTCTTCAGAGAGCACATGTGCCCTATAACAAAAATCTCTTTTTAAAAAATAGGTTATACTGGAATAAGGTGGGTTCTTAATCCAGTGTTACTAGTATCCTTATAAAAGGGAAGCCTGGACACAGACTTACACACAAGAATACCACATGAAGATGAAAACAAAGGTCACAGTAGCACTTCTACAAGTTAAGTAGTGTCAAAGACTGCCAGAAAGGCACCAGAAACTAGGGGAAAGGCATGAAATGGATTTCCCTCACAGCTCTTACAAGGAACAAACTCTGTCAACACTTCACTTTGATTTTAGACTTTCAGCCTTTAGCTGACATAATACATTTGTGTGTAACAATCCAATTAGTGGTCCTTTGTATGTCAGTTCTGGCAAATGAATAGATATGCTGCTGTGATGAAGTACATGGCCAATGGAGCCAGGAGGTCTGGGTTCAAATCTTAGCTCTGCCTCTAGCAAGCAGTGTCATCTAGGGTGCATTAACCTTTTTGTGTCTCAGTTGACTAACCTATAGAATGGGTAATGATGATAGTTCAGACCTAGGAGGTTTTTCTAAGGATTGAGTCCACAGCTACAAAACACTTGTGGTAGGGATTAGCATATAGTGGCAACTGAGTTGTTCTTCTTTATGACCCTTCAAAAATGTTAATAACTGCATATTATATTCTGTGCATGTATCTTAATTTACTTAATCATTCTACACTTAAAATATTATTGTCACTATAACAAACACAGTTGTAAATAATAATTTTTTTTCCACTGACTAAATTCATAGCAGTGCAATCCTTGGGTTAAAGGATATCAGTATTTTTAAATCTTTTGATGTCATATGTTTAAAAATTCCTTCCCCAAACTGCCATCTTTTGAAGGGTTTCCCTCATTGTACCCTGACATCATTAAATCTTACAAAGAAAAAAAAACCTAAATATCTTTACTTATTTCACAAAATTAGCTATTGTATTCTGCTTCCTTTTGGTTGCTTATAATGGTAGTAAGATTGAACAAAATCTATTAATTTTTGAATGCCTATAGTTACGTGATATGTATTTGACTGACGAAAAAGAAATCTGGTCATTGTGAGAAACACTGACCAGAGCCTGATTTTAGAGAGAAGTCAAAGATCTTTGAAGTCATTTTCCTCAGCCTGCTCTTTCCTGCCATGAGATATTGGACTTTATTGATGCTCTGTTATTAAAATTTACTTTTATTTCCAATTTTATCACTAAGAGCTTTTAGAGCTTCTTCTTACTCTAGATAAATTGCTAAAAAAAAAAAATAAAGATCTAAAGTTGTTTTGAAGTGACGCATCTTTCATTCTCTGAGCATCAAAGGCTCGGGATCAGCACAACCTTACAGAGGCCACAGTAACACTGTATTAGGTCTTTGTAATTTACCAAGTGGAAGGACTTCCCAGGTGAAAAGAGGCTGAGGAAAGAGGTGGGAGAAACAGGATGACCCTTTGAGTCTACAGGGGGGAAAAGCATATTAAACAATGCCTGTATGAATAACAACTGGCTAATATCATAAGATCCTGGCTTAAAATAAACCATCTCACAGACAGTGTGTCTCAAAACAAGCCTTTGTCCTTCATGCTACTTTGCTGAGTAAACTTGCCACAAAAGGAATTCAGTGACAAGAGGAATCTTATTATTATTAATTTTTAAACTCATTTGTTTAAAAGAATTACCTGAAATGAAGATTAAACAAGAAATTACTTCTAAAGACTCTTTTTTTTAGAGGATTTTTGCCATAGGGTGCATGTGCTTGTGCTTGCTGGAGAGAGACAGACAGTGAGAGGAAAAGTGAGAAATGACCCCCCCCCCCCCCCCAGGGCAGATGGCCATGCCACAATCCCTGCTCCTTCATTCTCCTCCCGGGATCTTGGGCATGCACACACACATGCCTGTGATTTGTAAAGCGACTTGAACTGTAGTTGGCCATGTGGGAATCCAGCCACGTAACCAGTATACCATCTGCTGGCTCTCCTTATAAAGGCTCTTGCTGTCATAAGGTGCTCTTGATATTTTCTTGGGATGACATCTTCTCAGAACTCTCAATTGCAATTCTGATCCCATGAGAATATGTAAGTGATAACTCTTCTTCTTCTTTTAGCCAGCCACTTTCATCACCCTTCCTCAGTGCTTTAATTTTCAGAAACTTACTCCTCTATAGCGTTGTGTAGTCCTTTTGGGTGGGAACTCTTTTAAGGTGTTTCCTGACTGGCTTCCTCCCATCTGTGTATATTCACTTTCATCACCACGTTAAGTGAGGCTCACTCCCAGCCAATATCCTCACTTTAACTCAATGTTATAGACACACACACACACTCTTCCCTCCATCCTTTCTCCTTTCCCTCCTTCCTCTTCTGCCTTGGGCTGATCTCTTCCTACTCCTTAAGCTCCCCAATTTTCAGAGACACCTGTGAAACTATCTGACATATCTGGGATGTGGGAACGCCACAGCATTCTCCATACTCCAGGCACATCCCAGCCTTTCTGTAAGTGGAGATGAGCGATCTCTAACTGCTTTTTCAGTTGTTAGAGGGCATGCGTACTCACCAGAGAGAGACAAAGAGATGGGGGTGGGAGGAGCACCTCACAGTGGGGTATGGTTACACGGCAATCCCTTCTCCTTCATTTCTCCTTCCTGTCAGGATTTTGGGCAGGCATGCACAGGTGCCTGTCACGTTTTGCAAGCCTACAGGGCTATGATTCAAACTTTGGTTGGTCATGTGGGATCTGGCTCCCATAATCATTAGGCCAACTGGGCCAGCCCAATATCCAATATTTGGAAATCAGTTTCACTATCTCTTTCTTTTAAAAATAATATTATTTATTTATTTAATTGGGTTGGTTATTATTTATGTATTTATTTATTTATTATTTTTTTAGAGAGGTTTTTGCTATAGGGTGCAGATGCTTGCCCGAAAGACACAGACAGACCAGGGGGGATGGCCACACTGCAATCACTTCTCCTCCATTCTCCTCTCGGGATCTTGGGCATGCACGCACACGTGCCTGGCGTGAGTTTAAGCCACCGGGTCCAGGAATCAAACCATGGTCGACTACATGGGAGTCCAGCGACATAGCCATTACACTAACTGCTGGTCCCTATTATTTATTTTTAAATTTGACCAGAGAGAGAGAGAAATAAAAAAGGAAAGTGAGAAAGCAAGGTGCCCTGTCCCAACTCAAACTACAGTTGTCCATGTGGGAATCCAGTGCCTTAACCACCATGCCACTTGTCATCCCCTTCACCATCTCTTAGCAAGTTTTCATAAGTGATTTAGCAGCTTTCTATGGGATCACAGTATGGATTTCCATTTGCTGTGGTTTTCAATGTTTGGAGCTAAGTGGAAATAAAGAGAATAGCATTGTGCCCTGTCCCAACTCAAACTACAGTTGTCCATGTGGGAATCCAGTGCCTTAACCACCATGCCACTTGTCATCCCCTTCACCATCTCTTAGCAAGTTTTCATAAGTGATTTAGCAGCTTTCTATGGGATCACAGTATGGATTTCCATTTGCTGTGGTTTTCAATGTTTGGAGCTAAGTGGAAATAAAGAGAATAGCATTTATTATTCTGTTTAAAATGTACAAATACGAGGTTGTTGGGAAAGTCATGATCTATTTTTCTATAAGAAAATGCATTATGACTTTCTGGATGATGCAATATTTAATACATTGATGAAAATCCTAACCATACTTATATAAATGTATCCATATGTATTGAGAGTATATTCTCAAAAAAAAGTTTGATAAAAAGTTGTAAGCAGCGGGGCTGGCAGGTCGCATGGTGGTTAAAGGGGCTAGACTCCCACATGGCCGACCATGTTTCCAGGCCTGGCCTTGGTGGACTGCTGTCTCTCTTTTGCTCCTGGACTTGGTGGCTTGCTGTCTCACTTTCTCTCTCTTTCTCTGTCCCTCTCTGGTCAAATTGAAATAAATAAACGAAGTTAAATAATAATTTTTAAAAAATTGTAAGCAGGGCACTGATATAAAAAACACTTTGGAGTCTTGTCTATAGTCTGACTTTACAGCTTAGTACTTAAGAAACTGGATCCCACATAGCTGCCTACATGATCAAGTCCCAGACCTGGTGGTTTGAAAAACATGGGCATGTGCACATGCATGCCCCAAAATCCAAAAGGGAGGAGAGATGGAGGAGAAGGGATTGTGGTGTGACCATGCTCCATGACGGCTGCTTCTCCTCTCTCTTTCTCTCTCTCTCTATCTCTCTTGTCTCTCTTTAGTGAGCACATGTGCCCTCTAGCATGTGCAGAAACAAGAACCCTTTGAGTGTGTGTGAAATATAGGAATACTATTAAACTGAGTGGGTTGGACATGTTGAAGGCCTAAATTAAGTGTTGAAAAATGTCAGTGAAGAAGAAAGAACAACAAAATGTCCTGGACTTTGCAAATGACTAGACACTGTTATAGACTGAGTTCTGTCCTCTCCTGAGTTCACATATTGAAGACTTAACCCTCAGCATCTCAGAATGTGATTGTGTTTGGGAATATGTTCTTTAAAGAGGTATTAGGTTAAAATGAGACACTTAGATTGAGCCCTGATCCAATCTGACTGCGTCTTCATAAGAAGAGGAACTTAGAACACATATGAGACACCAGGAGTGCTTGTGCATCAAGACTGGTCATGTGAGGACACAGAGAAAGTCACTATCTGTAAGCCAAGGAGAGATGCCCCAGGAGAAACCACACCGGCTAAGACCTTTTACCTTGAACTTCTGGTCTCCAGAACTGTGTTAAAATTAATTTCTGTTGTCTAAATCATCCAGTCCATAGTAGTTCATATATTTAGTCATGGTAGTCCTAACAAACTAATGCAGATGCCAAGTGTGTGAGAGAAGGGAGATGGAGCTAGAACCTGGATTCACTAAGATTAGAGGTCATGGTAGCCCTAACAAACTAATGCAGATGCCAAGTGTGGGAGAAGGGAGGTGGAGCTAGAACCTGGATTCACTAAGATTAGAATCGCATGGTGGTGTTTTTATGTGACAGTCTTAGGAGGAGGGTTCTTTCCTTATCTCTCTCCCCTTTCCTTTTCTTGTATATTCACTTAACAGTCAAGGATCCAACTAAAATAAGGCATAGTTCTAGGTTGATGGAAGATGAAGTCAGAGGGTATTAAACATAGTAACTCATAGTAACTCGAAGTAAGGGTCTTTGTGTTTGAACCTGTGTTCAAATCCCAGCTGTGTCATTTCGGTCCAATTATGTAACTAGTCTTATGATCAAAACCACTTGACCACTTGCAACTCTTTGGTTAATATTGATATCCTTCCTTAGGTTAATTCATGAGAACTATTTTCTTTGGAGTTAAAGGTAAATGCTGAATTTAGAGGATCAGCTTCTGAATTGTGGATTTTGAGTAGTCTTTCAAAATGCTGACTAACTCTGGTGTATGTTTTTCCAGTAAAATACTTCAGATGTTATTAACCACTCTAAGGAATAAAATAAAGCTAAGTATCAAAGGTATATATCACACTGTTAATGCTAAAGATTTTTAAGTGACAAGTAGTATAAAACTCTAAGTTCACTCACTCATCTGTGAAATGGAGTCATTTTGTCAAGATTATGCATAGTGTGAGAATTAAAGTAAATCGTGTATGTAAAGCAATGAGCTCTATTTCTGGCACACAGTAGGAGCTTACACATAGTCAGCTACAGGAGGCTGGACAGTGGCACAGTGGTAGGATGTGATTCTGTGAGGCTGACCCACCTAGGAAGACTCCAGGTTTGTGTCCAGAGACCTCCCTGAGTACACCTAGCACATGTGTGCCCATGACCCATGGCTGACTGAGGCTGGGATGGATTGTGGTGTGAAGCCATGATGGGGGTGGGGTGCTCACTCTCCTTCAATGTGCCTCTCTTACTCATGGGAGAAATAAATAATAAACTATTTCACTGCAAAATGATATGAATTAAGTGTCTTAATCAAGAAAATAGCCTTAATTTTGTTGCCAAACCAACAACTAGTGAATCTGATGCAGAAATTTGCTGATTGGTAGTAAACATTTTGGTGTCCTACAAATCACATCAATTAGGTGTGATATAGAACTTTCATGTTTCTCTGGGAGAGATTCTTTATTCTTGAAACTCCAAATATATTCTTAATCAAATTTTTGTCAAGCTTGTGTTACAATTCATCTTTCTGAATCCAAGGAAGCAATTTTCTTATCAACCTTTACCTATCTCTGCTTAGAACTATATTTTTATCAAAAAAAATGGTGAAACAATACTTTCGTAGACTCGATTTTGAATTGTGGGTGTTATGCATAGGAAAGTTTGTCACTTTTGTGTAGGAAACTAAGAGTTGCTAAGAGAACATTTGAGATTTGGTATAGTCCTGTGCCCACTGGATTAAGAGAGCCTAGACCAGGGCATTAAATTTCGCTTTACCCTTGAGGGCATTTATGATTTAGGATATTGCTTAAGCTCTGAACATACTTTTTCAGCTTGTTAATTTGCATCTTTTCCTTCGTTATTAACACTCACTCATATCTTGCCCTGTACAACTGGAATTGTTGGGAGAAAATGCCGTGCAGTGTGGGAACTTCCAGAGAAGTTGTGCCCACAATAATATGCCAACTATTTAAATGTAAACGAAGTAAGTCAGTCAAAATGTGAACATTTTTGGCTGAGTGATAATTTCTTCAATATTTGGAAACATTCTAAATGGACTAAGTTGATATTATTACAACCCAATTTATAAACAATGATTGATCCCTCTCTTTTCCAAAACTGTAATTTAGGCAGGAAAACATATTGCTTTAGCCATTGCCACATCCTTCAGAAATAAGAACAGCTGTTTCTCCAGCAGCATGGATTCCTTTTTTCTGTGTTGTTAGTAGCATCAGAAACAAACAAAACAAACAAACATAATTTTTTCCCCCTGATTTCGAAAGGACCAGCTGCTCTGATGTTTTGGGAATATTCCCATATGTTCGGAATGAGAAAAATTAAATGAAGCCAAACCAAAGACTTTTGACTTCAAGAAAGATACAGAGTTTTTCAAAATTTTCTCAACCAGAAAGTTTATAATTATAGTATTAATTTCCTGGAGGGAATTTTTGCTTCTTTGTGTAACTAAAAGGACAAATTTTTTTATCCATTCTCTCATAAGATTTTGTTTTGTACTTGGAATCAATAGTCCAATGAGCCAAAAATAGACTCCAATGGTTGGCTGAAAACTAATTCAAGAGCCACTATAAATGTATTACAACATGAATAAGTATTCAAAATTAGAGTCTTGCAGACTATCATAGAAGTATGTGAATCTACTTTACAAGTGACTAATTTCATATTTGTATTTAAGGTCACTGGCACAGCTTTGAAACATCTGTTTTATGAATACTAACATTTAGATTGTTTAAAGGAGAACAAACAGAAACTTCTCTCTTAAGAACCCCTACTGAGACTCCAAATTACCTGCAATTTGTGAATCAATGGAAAGACTCTAGCTTAGAAATCAACCGTTTTTCACATGTGTAGTGATAGTCTTCTAATTAACCTGTAGAGTTTCTCAAAGTTATTTGTGGCGAGAGAGAAACTGCAATCCCTTCGGTCAGATTTGAACAATTTATAGAAAGTGGCCTGGAAAATGGATCCAAATGGGTGGACATACATCAGAATTTCCCAGGAGAATTAGGTTTGGAGGTGACCTCCCACCTGGAAATTGGACACGGCCCTGGAACTATATACATGTATCTTCAAATTGTTTTTCTAAAATTTTTTTCTTTTATCATGATAGAGTGTGCATGCACACAGTTGAGAGAGAGAGACAATGAGAGAGAGAGAAATGAGTATCATCTACAGGGTCTGGGCACTTGGCAATCTGTCCCCTGCAATCCTCCAGTCCATTGGATCTTGGGCACTCATGTGTGAGACCTATGTATTTCAGGCTGACGTGGCTACCAGGATAAACTGTTATCACCGTGAAGGATCCACATTACCCCCGAGCCATAGAGCTGGCTCTTGTGTGCTCCTTTAAATTTGATGAGTAGTTCACTTGAACTAGTTATTTGTGTTAGCACAGATAAATGGGTGTCTTAACAAGTGACTTAAAAAGGTATTTCTCAAGACAGTAAATAGGAAGACTTCTGGTTTCTAGACATAAACTAGAGTTTATATCTCCTCTAGCCTCCCATTTTTTAAAATGTATTTTTATTTCTGGTATGCATGCATGTGAGATAGAGAAAGGAAGAGAACTAGGCACTCTTGATAGGGTCTTATCACACTGCAAACACTTTACCCTGTCCTCCAGCTCCTTGGGATCCTGGGCACATATGCACACATCAACATGTTTTTCAGGCTGACCCTGAGGTCTGAATCTGCCAACACCATGTGGATTCCAACAGTGCAGTCCAGTTTGCTACTAATGGTGCCACCAAGTTGGGCATGAGCCACTGTTCTTTATTTTTAAAAAAAATTTTAGAATTTTTAATTAATTAATTAATTTACATTCATTCACTGAACATCGTCACAACATACAAAATGTGATTTCCCATCCAGAAGATACTGCATAATAGCTTAACCCATACTGTTTCTGTGGTCTCTTTTTCTGCAGTCTTTCACCCTCCAAGATAGTTTTGTCAGCCCTTAATTTCTGTTGCTAGTATTGTAAAGATAATAGCTATATTAAACACACTTCTGCAAAATACACATTCGCCTCCTTCTCTCCAGTATCTATACACTCATATGGAAGAACTTCCTTTACCATTGTTTTGCTCTGACTGTTTGAGAATTAGCATCTACATGTGAAGGATCTTTATGTTTATGTAACCAGACACACCACTTAAATCTTATTTAATTTGGGAAAACATATATCTATTCATTGTTTTCTGAGTAATTTAGTATGATGGTTAATGATAGTAACAATAAAAAATGACAATAATGACATCAGCTGACACAGAATGCTATATTCTAGGCACTGATGGATTAAATCAATTTATGGTTTCAGTAATCTTTAATAGCAGGTATTTTTAGAAACAATCTCTTTTGTTATGGATCAGGAAACCAGACAGATTATCTTGCTGAAGGTCACACAGCTAATAAGAGGGAAACTAGGGTCAGAAATCTGCTATGCCTAACTTCAAATCTAGAACATTAGAGGTTTTTGTTCAAGTTTCTCTTTTCTTGGGTCGGACCTCTCTAGGCACAAGGGGGAAGAAAGTACCATTTGATTTCAAAGATGGCTAAAGTCTTGAGTACAATGTGTGTTTCCCCTTCATTTGTACATTTATATCATTTAAATCTCTCTCTTTTCTACCACAGTCATTCAGCTCTTTTCTGCTACTACGAGGCTTACTCCATATAAAATTATTAGGCTACTTTTTGAGGTATATAAACATTTATGAAAATTTTATAAAAATATGTCAAGTGTGTCCATGGTTATGGAAATGAATGAATCATATATTAAAGAATTTCCATTTTTGGTTTAGATTTTGGGAAAATGAGAATTTTCCTGAAATACTCTAGATCTTGTATCTTGGCTAATTTCCTTTGCACAAGGGTGACTTTGAGAGAATGGTCTTACCTGAAATATTAAAGCTAGGATTGGGGACCAGCAGGTTGCATGGTGGTTAAGATGTTGGACACTCCCACATTGCTGACCACAGTTCAAGTCCCGGACCTGGGGGCTTGCTTTCTCACTTTCCCTCTCTTTCTATCTCTCTCTCTCTCTGTGTGTATCTCTCTCTGGTCAAATGAAAAGAAATTAATAAATAAATAAAATAATAATAATTATTTTTTTTAAAAAGCTAAGATACCACCTCCATACAACCCAATATCCTAATACTGGATCAAAGTTTTGGTGAATCTGACTGTGTTCAAGATCCAGAAACCTTCATTCTTATAAACATTTTATTAAAGTATGGAGCATTGGATTTTGTTGTAAGTGCTTCTGAAGTGATGATGTGAATCAGAGTAAAGAGTTCTGGATCCATAGACCATTCTTTGTATGACACTGGCAGCTTGTGTTTCCTGTCAGGGCTGCTCATACCTGGGGAACTTGCTGAGAGATACAGTATATTGGCTGCTACTGTTTGGTGCTGTCTTGTTTTTTAAACAGACTTTCTATCCTTGGAAAACTAATTCCAGAACATAATCTAGTCTTATAGATTGTGCATGTGCAAATATGTGTTTGTGTGGTGCATGCATGTGTATGTGTGTATGTATATATGTGCATGTGTGTATGTGAGAGATGTCTACACATCAGTGTGTGTGTATTTGTGTGTGTCTCAGGAATGGGGCTCTTTCCCAGCCTATCAGAAATGCTGCAGTATATAGTTCTGACGTGTTATTTCTCTAGATTTCAGATGGGCTTAACATACCACATAAATAAGCATATTTTTCATCTTTTCTAGAGGTTGAATTTATATCATAGTGAGGACTGATAAAAAATTGCAAATAGCCAACAAAATTTTTTACAATAGACAATGTCCCGAATCCCATTCCCATGGCTGCCTTACAGGTCATTAGAGTAGAAGTACACATTGGGAATTGAGCAAGTTTGAAGTTTTACCCTAGGTCAACCTGTCAAGTTAGGCTGACAGTATGATTGATGCTGGGTCTTAGCTCAGGCTGCCATAACAAAAATAACCATAAACTGGATGGCTTAAACAATAGACATTTATCACTCACAGTTGTAGAAGCTGAAAGTCTAAGATCAAGATGCCAACTGCTTTGTTTCTGCCGAGGGTCCTCCTCTTGGTTCGCAGATAGATGTGCTCTTCTGCATCCTCATGTGGTGAGAGAGAGAGAGAGAGAGTGAGAGAGAGAGCTGTGATCTCTTCATCTCCTCAGAAGGGCATTGTCTTACTCCATTACACGCTGCTATAACAGAATACCACAGAGAAGGTACAGACATTTATTTATTGGCTCACAGATCTGGGGGGCTGGGAAATTCAAGTTCTAGGAGCCAGCATCTGGTGAAAGCTTCCTTGTTGTATTATTCCATGTGGAAGGACAAAAAGAGGGCAAGAGAAACCAAAAGTGCTCAAACTTGCACCCTCAAGCCTTTCTATAATCGACATTAATCCATTTGTGAGTGTGTGCAGGTCTTATGACCTAAGCACCTACCATTAGGCCGTACTTCCCAATATCGTTGCATTAGGGATCGACTTCCCAACACACACCTTTTGGAAGACACATTCAAACCATGTCAGGCACCAGTCCTCCCATAGGGGCTCCACTTTCATGACTTCATCTAAGCTTAAATATCTGCCAAAGACCTCACCTCCAAAGACTGTCACAAGTACCAAATTCTCATCACGTTGAAGATTAGAGCTTCAGCATATGCCTTTTGGGGGGACATGAATATTCAGTCCATAGTGTGTTCTTAGAAATCACAAGTCTCCTGGATTAAAGAAAACATCAGTTTATTACATAGTTTGTCCCCCCCCCCCATGGCTAATACCTGTAGCTAATCAGTATTTTTGTGCTATTTCCTGAGTCCATTTCCTACAAGGTTATATGAAGCCAATTGACACCTGCCCACAAAGTGGCTTCAATTACAGAAGAGAAATGCTGAATTTAGGGAATAGGAATTGTTGAAATGGCTTTAAGCAAACCTACCTTTCACCTTAGAGGAAATATTATATCCTCAAGGCTGTTCACTATACAACTGTGCTTGAAAATATATAAGGACTCTTCAAAAAAGTTCATGGAAAATGTGTATTATGAAAAAACTGCATGAGTTTCAAAATTTTTCTGGACCACAATACACTTGTACTTTAATTTAATTTTTCCACAAAATATTGAAGTCCTTGGAACAAAGATACATAAATGCCTTTGTTTTTAAGACATGTAGAAATATAAGAGACTCATAGGAATTGTCTCTCAGAAGTTTATCTCTCTACTTTTCATTTCTTATAATCTGTGTTTTTCCTTTTCTAAACCCCCTCCCACACCACTGCCTTGTTCTTATGACCAAAACCAACAGAGATAAAAATGTTTAATCTATTTTTAAGTGGTTTTAATGGTTAACTTAGATCAGGTCTATAGCTGACCTGATTGTGTCAGAGTTGGTCATTAGGCTGTCAAAAATAACAATCATACAAAAACACCCTACAGAAAACTTCTTTTCCATAGACAAAGGTTTGAGAGTCAGAGAGTGAAGCCTGACTAGGATCCAGAAGTTGGAGCCATAGGGCTCTGTTCCAGAAGAACAGGCTTGGAGTTGGAAGGAGCTGAGCATCTAAAGGTGTGACAGCTGACACGCTAGGGACTGGATTAGAAGACAAAAGCCTTATGGATGGGCTTCCTGGTTATTTTATGCTTAGCCTTTCCCCTAGGTCTACTTTTCATACTTTCTGGCTTCTTCCCTGAGTGGTCTATCCCTATGAACCTCATTGCCCAGAACCCTTTGCCAAAGGCCTCCATTGGAAGCCATCATTACTGATTGAAGGGGAAGAGCTGGGGGATAGGGGTAGTTAGTTTCTTTCTCATGTCCTGCTTGAGTCATGGAGAGCTCCGTCCCTCCATGAGGGCAGCCCTAGCTCCTGTCAGACAGCCCCTCCTTCATGGCTCCAGTACTCACTGCATTCCTGGATTTCAAGACTGGAGTGGCAATGGCTTCCCACCGCTGTTGGTGTTCAGGTGTCTCAAAATCCCTTAGTAATTCTCTGAACTTTACCCATACCATTGGGGTTTCTTGAATCTAATTCTCTTGAATCTTTTGAGTTGTATACTGTCTCCTACTGGGCCATTGACTGATACAGCTAGAGAAAAAAGATAGAACCTCAGTCTCAAAGAATCTACAATAATAATGAATACTGAGCTATTACTCTGTCGTCACTTAAAGGCTCACAGCAACCCTACGAGGCAGTAACTATTACTAGCTCTATTAGACAAATGAAAAAACTGGAGCAAAGAAATCGAGCAATCGGGGGAGCAGGGACTTAAATCCAAATAGTTGGACTCTAAAGCCTTCATACTTATCTTTACAAGACGTATGGGTAAGAATATACTCTACTGTATACTGCCTTGTAGGACAGAGGCTTAGTCATTGCAATCAGGGAGGGAGGCAGGCAGCCAGCCTCTCAGAAGGAATAAGGCAACAGTAAACTTGTAACAACTGCTGTTCAGGATTAGTGTGAAATCAGAGACAAGCCTCTAATCCCACACTGTTTTATTCTAGGGCTGGTCCTACATGGCCTAGACTGAATCAGTTTTTTAAGGTTAAAACTTCCTGGATATCGGAATTAAGAGATATGGGAGCAGGAGTCAGGCAGTCCTTACCATGTTTAGGTTTCAAGCTATAAAGTTTTACATGCTTATAAATAGATATATATCCATCTGAGGATGGAAAAATAAACTGCTGAATGCTGAGAGTATTTAGTTCTGTTTGAAATTATCATTGACATTTTTTGAAAGAGAGCTATATATTAGTAAAATGAATGTAATTGAGTGAAATAGAATGAGCAAAATAAAAATAGCATGCACAGTGGGGTGGTGATTTGACTTTCAGATGTCTGGCACTGCTAAAGTTCCAAAACAGCAAATATGAAACTAAGTTTCAAAAGCTAATAACCCAAAACAATAAAAATATCCTGTAAAGTATTGGAGATCATTTAATGGCTAAAACAAGAGCACTATTTCACTGGCTTACAGCTACAATAAAATACAATTCTTATTGATACTGAAGCCCAGAGGCCCTGGAGAAATAACAGTGTGAACAGTGAGAAGACTGACGAAAGAATATTTTGAAATATCTGTATGCTAGTTATCTCAGAAAGACAACTGGCTAGTCTCAATGCGAATTTAATGTGTCCAGAAGAGAAAAGAAGTCATGAATAGTAGTGTGACTATGACGAGAAGTGACAGCCAGGAGCAGAAATCCCCACTAGGGAGGTGGCAGAGGAAGTAGCAACTAGCTGAATCTAGCAGCCAGGGGGCGTCACTGTGCTGGCAGGCATAGCCCCGCCTCCCAGGCACCTTCCCAGTATCCTGTTGAGGTGCTCCGACCAGCACGGAATAGGAGCCCCTGGTTGGTGGCGGCTTCAGCTCCCGTCAGAGCCTCTCATCCCCATCCCATTTGTCTGTCACTCCACCAAAGTCCTACCTTGATTCTGCCTTAGAAATCTCAGAAGCTGCTTTCAGGGGTGAGAGGAAAATGTAGGAAACATTGCTCGCAATTTCTTCCTCTCGGAGATTCTCAGTGAACATTTATACCTGGAAAATGTGTGAGATTTGAAAGTAAGAAGTCCATTTTATTTTACCTGAATCAGCTAATTGAATCTTAAAATAATTTTATTTCTCTCAGAAGGACGTCCTTTGGGAAATGCTGCTGGAGTTTCTCCAGGGAAATGCAGGTGTATCACGGAGTCACCTGTAACCATCAGAGCTGGGTAATGCAAGGAGAGTTCAGGAAAGGGACTGTTTGTCAAGGTGTGGACTCAGCTTAGGTAAAGGACGGTGTGTGTGTGTGTGTGTGTGTGTGTGTTAGCTGGGTAGTGATAGCAGAGAGTTCATTACTGCTCCCAGACTAAGAAAACTGCAGAGAAAGAGAGAGAGAGGGAGAGCGAGCTTTATAGAGGCAGGGGGCCTCTAGGAGGAAGAGGAAGCCAGCCTGAGGTGATCTAGTGGGGAGAAGGAAATACATGCCTGCCCCTTCTCTCCTCTGATTCGCTGTTATCTCCAGTCTACACCAGTGGCTGCCTCACTGAAGGCCAGAGATCAAGGTAGCTGCCCATGCTGTTCACAGTTCCTACAGGTGAGCATCCCAAGATGGAAGAGAGTGGGGAGAGTTTACAAGGGGAAAGGAAGGAAAATTCAACACCACATCTCTTGTGATCAAGTTGAACCTTTCTTGGTTAAAGGACAACGATCTCTGGGATTCGAGTTCAAGGACAGAAACACTTTGCTGGATCTGTGCGACATTGCTCACGCTATCCATAATAGACTCATGAATCAAGTGAAGCCATTGACTGACTTTGTTCATGCATGCAGCGAAATTCGAGTGTCAGGCTGTGTTTCTTAGAGTACTGCTCAACAAAAGATTAGAAAATGATGCTGTCCTCACTCCAGTGCTTGCTGAAAAGTGTGCCAAAAGTCACCTGATGAGACCTGCAGAATAAATCATGGCACTGAAAGAGAAATACAGTGAGAAAACTTGATGCTGTAGGCAAATATTTTGATAAAGCACAATTCACTGAGCTATTTAGAGAAATCATGCGTAACTGCAGTTCATATTTTGGACTACAAAGTACATGTTTTGTCATTCTGGGAAAGCAGTATTTTAGAGGAAACATGAGAATTTAGTCAGAAATTGGTTAGTCCTGACTCTCACGGGACAGGACTCACCAGGCAAGTTCATTGATCTCTATAAGCTGCGGTTCCTTGATCTTTTAAGTAGGCATTGCTGTCGTGGTTAAATTATAATCTAATTATAATCAGAGCTGATGTTTGATGAGCCCTTATTTTATACCAGGCACTGGGCTTTATGCACATTGTCCATACAATACTCTCTAGTAAACCTCAGTTACAGTTATTATTCTAATTTTAAATTTTATTTTATTTTTCAGAAGTTCTATTTATTTCTATTTTCCCATGAGCATGAGAGAGAGAGAGAGAGAGAGAGAGAGATACAGTACCCCTGATGGGTCTTGATGCCACAATTCACCCTGAGCTTCAGTCAGCACCAGATTATGGGCAAGTGAGTACCCAGCATGCTCAGGAAAGTCTCCAGAGTTGAACCCAGAATCATTCTATGTGGGTTTGCTGAACAGAGTGTTAAATTTTGCTGCTAGGCAATTGTTTGGCTCATTCTCTAATTTTCCTATTATTATTATTATTGTTATTATTATTATTATTATTTTAATTGCCAGAGGGTGCCTGCACTCTCCAGAGAGACAGAGAGGAGATGGAGAGGGAGAAATCACTCCTAAATAGAGCATATTCATGCCACAATCCCATCTCTGTTTCTCTATCCTGTCAGGTTTTGGGGCACACATGCATGTACGCCCAGTGTGATTTTCAAGCTGCCATGTGGGATGGAAACCATGGTCGGCCATGTGGGAACGGAGTCCTTGAACCACAGGTCTGGCCAAATTTTGGGAAGTTTTAATATTTATTTCTTTAATTTTGTATAATTTACTTTCTTAGCCAAATGTTAGATTCTCAGAGAAATAGCTAATGCCTCTTTAGCCCTGTTATTATCTACAGCAATGCTTAATGTAATGCCCAAAGTGCTCCAGGTTCAATATAGTCTCATTAATTGGAAGGACTTAGTCTAGAATTGATATTTTACAAAAACTAGGAAATAAAGTTCATTTTGAGATTCACAAGGTGAATGTGTTTCAAGATTAATCAGTGCTAATTTTGCTTAAATTTTTAAATGCACCCAGAAAAACTACGATAATTGATTATTTCTCTTGTAAGTATAGAGAAAATTCCAGTTCTTACTGAATTCATTATAAACTACTGTGCTTTTTTTTTTTTTTTTGGAGAGGTTTTTGCTATAGAAACTACTGTGCTTTTTGCTCTCAGAAGAATCTGAGTTAGATAAGCCAGGAGGGATCAATGAGCATCTAAATATTTGTGTAGTGTGGAGAGGCAAGGGACGGGCCTTCAGAAGACTCCTGAGAAAGATCAGTAGAAATGAAAATTTTCTACTGACAATTCAGCCTCTAGCCCACAAACTTGAGTGGAGAGGCAAGGGGCAGGCCTTCAGAAGAAGATTCCTCATGGCTCCTGAGAACTAGTGATTTCAGGGAAAAAAGAGAAATGAAGATTTTCTGTTGACAATGCTATAGCTTCCAGCCCACAAACTTGAGGGACAGGAAGCCCCTCAAGCCTTTTCTCTGCCTCTGTCTGTCTTCTCATTCTTTTGTAATTTTTCTTTTAAAAACTTTTTTAAGGTAAAGAACTTTCTTGGTTTTCAGCCCCTTTTTTATCTTGTTAATAATCTCCTCTCCCCCTTCCACCCAGGAGAGGCAAGGAGCAGGTCTTCAGAAGAAGATTCCTCCAAGGCTCCTGAGAACTAGTGATTTCGCAAGGTGCACAAGCGTGCAATGCGGTTTTCTATTTTTTGCTTTTTTTTTTTTTACAAAAAATATTCTTTAGTTCTTTCTTATTTTTTCCTCTTTTTTTCTCTCTGTTTCTTTGTTGTTGTTGTTCTTGTTCTCTGTTTCCTTTTCTTTTATCTCACCTCTCCACTCCTCAATCTACATTCATTGTGTTTCTAGACAGATATAAGGGAATTATAGACAAACATCCAAATACTATTAGGATTAACATATTCCTCAATATTTATTGAATCTGCTGTGCAAAGGGATCACAATGGAACGGCAAAGAGATTTCAGATCACCCCTTTCTGCAAGCTCCTGAGCACTGAAATTGAACTTCAAGTTTAGGAAGAAATACGCCATCCATCAGATGACTAGAAATCACCACAGGGCCACAAGAAATACAGGAAAGCAAGAAAAGACCTCTCCTCCAAGGGAAAAGAATAACTCTTTTCATCTACAGACAGTTCAATGGAAATTATGGAAGTGTCTGATAAAGAATTTAGAATATTCGTAATGGTGAAGCTAACAGAGATGGAAGAGAAGAGAGACAATGAACTGCAGAAGAGAAAGGAGAAAGGAGCTGACAAATTCCAGGAGGTGAGGAAATTCTTGCAAGATCTAAAAAAGAAATTACACACTTAAAAAAAAGAATCAAATGGACCTGTTAGAGATGAAGGCTATAATACAGGAAGTCAAAATCTCCCTTGAAAGTATTAAAAGCAGATTAGATCATACAGAAAACAGAATCTCAGATGTAAAAGAGAAAGTTACTGACCTAGAAAAAGTCACCTGAAGATGCCAGACACATGCCATACCATGATCCTAGACTAGCTGAGGATGGGGGCAAATGGTGATTCAAGGCCTTATTGGTAGTGCCTGTTTCTCTATTTCTCTGTCCCATTTATGGAATAAAGAAAGACAAATTTAAAAAAATAGTGTCTGTGAATAAGCGTGATGTTTCTTTGCAATTATTCTGTAGGTGTATAGCAAGACAAATTAGACTACAAGGTGCTCAGTAGCAAGATGACTTATTTAGTTAGCAAGATGGTTCTTTTCTCTTTTAGCTATATAGGAAGGTTCTGCAAAAAGTTTATGGAAAATGGAATTAAAGTGCTAATTTATTTTGGTACAAAACTATTTCTATTCTGGTGCAAAGATATTTTAAATACATATCATTTTTTCCACGAATTTTTTGAAGATCCCTCATATAAACCAAACCAAAGTCTAGGTAGGAAGAGATTTCAGTATTAGTGTGTATCCTTTGTCCCTCAAATTGCATTTCCTCTTCAGCTTTTCTGCATCTTTTCCATGAAATTAGTTCTCTCTCAAGCCCCTGCACATAGTACTTGACATTTTTTCAGTTGGTCTCTCTTTGCTTGTGTTCTCAGTTTGGTAAATATTATACAAGGGAATTTTTAAAAGTTCATGAAAAAATAAAATTAAAGCATGTTCCCTTTGCTGCAAAAAAATTGAAATGCAGGTATAGGGTTTTTTTTTTCTTTTTGTTTTTGGGAGAGTTTGTTGTTGTTGTTGTTGTTGCCATAGGGTATGTGCACTTGCCAGAAAAGCAGAGAGAAACAGAAAGACAGAAAGTGAGAAATCACCCCCTTGCGGGATGGCCACACCACAATCCCTTCTCCTCCATTCTCCTCTTGGGATCTTGAGCATGCATGCACACACACCCTGCGTGAGTTTAACCCACTGGGTCCAGGACTCGAACCACGGTCGACTACATGAGAATCCAGCGACATAGCCAACTCCTGGTCCCGTATAGGTTTTTCATACTGTGCATTTTTCATGAACTTTTTGAACACTCTTCTTACATGGTTATATTTCAGGAGTACTCAGCACCTGTGTGGGGATGTGCTTTGCAAAGGTGTCAAATAACTAAAAAAATTCCCTGTCATAACCATGCACTCACTACTCATCTGGGGTGCTCTGATATACCCTGATTTTTAGGCTCTCTGTGTGGATGGGTGTAACTGAAAAGCTTCCTCACATGATTTTGATACATTTCTCTATGAAGATAGAATGGAAGTGAAGGAGAGGCATGGGTAGCCCTTTCCACACCCTATGCCAAAATAAACATTGTCACCAAATGATGTAGTATCAATCGGAAGTTATAAAATAATGTGCAGGAAAAAATTACTCTTAGAGATTAAAGTTGGTACAACCAAATTCTCAGAATAGGTATGAGCAACTTAAAGAATAAGAGCCCAGGTGGCCGGCAGGTGGCGTGGTGGTTAAAGGCACTGGACTCCAACATGGCCAACCTCAGTTCAAGTCCTGGATCTGATGGCTTGCTTTCTTACTTTCCCTTTCTGTCTCTCTCTTATCAAACTGGAGAATAATAATGATAAATAAAGTTAAATAAAATAGTTCTTAAAAAAAAAAAAGAATAAGATCCTGGGAAACTTCTGCTTATAGTTTCCCCAGGGTTTCAGTTTATCCCAGTTTTATTGTTCTATTTTGACTCCTCCAAACATCATGGTTTAATTATATACCCGTCAATTTTCTGAGATCATGTCTCAGGTGGGTTTTTATATTTTTCTATTCTGTAAGAGTGATTGGTGTGACTTATTTTTTTAATATTTTCTATAATTTTAGAGAATATAGGAGTTATGTAGTCCAGTTTTACCTTGGCTCCATTGGCCAGTGAAAAATACCAGAATCAGCTCACAAAAGAAGAGGCCACAGGAGACTGGGCAGTGACCTTCTAGAAACATAAATATGCTTCAGAATATGCCGATAACGGATACAGCTGGTGCTCACAGCCCTAACCAAGCAGGGACAAATTTGAATTAGTTCGCATCATGTGGTGATGCACAAGGTCAATAGCAGGTGAGGTGAAATCACAGAACTGGAGAACCTTGGGGCTGGAAGAGATGTTCTAAATCATCTTTCTGGCTTTCTAACCTTGTTGACCAGAACATACCATAAGCATACGTGGGACATTATGACTCCATATCTACATAGGTATGTCTGAGATAGAAGATTTACATACAGACACACAAAGGTAACAATAATATTTACAGTTACTATAGGAAAACATGTTTTTATTCTCTTTGATTCTTGGATTCTTCCACCAAACTAATTTTGTAGTCCATGTTTGGTTGTAATCAGAGATTGGAAAGTGTTATTCTAGATCACCTTAACGAGCCTTTCATTGTATAGAGTAATTTAACTCAAGCAAGTAGGTGAATTTCACCTAATTGGTACCTAGTCAAGCCTAGAATCTAGGTCTTTGAGTGTGCTCTGTTCTTAAAACCAGTACATAATCGACAGAGGGCATTCATTTTTAATGTTTCTGTTGAGAGTGTATACTTTGGGCTGCATAAGGATTATAATTGTAATTATATTGCAGTTTCGAATATAAATGGATATTAAAATTCTATTGTTTAGATAATGATTCGTGGAGAATCGTTGATTGCTCCTCACTTTCAGTATGCATGTAAACCAGGAGCAGGCAGGAGTGCAATAATGTGAGGAATGAAAATGGGAGCTACGTCTGAGAACCAGAATTTTGGGCTTCTTGTCTGCCATTGGTGTCAGATTTCACTGATTCTCAGGCCACTTCCCAGTGTGGCTGTGAAAGGAATTAACTAGGGGGTACCTTTTGTGAGATTAGCAAAGACTTCTCTCTGCATTATTTGCAGGAGTACTCTATACAGTGCTTATGGCTGGAGAAAGAGAGAGAAAGTGAGAAAGCACCCCCTTTGGATGGCCACACTGAAATTCCTTCTTTTCCACTCTTCTCTTTGGATTTTGAGCAAGTACATACATATACCCAGCGTGTACTTCAAGCTAAATCCAGGACTCCGGGACTCCAACAATGAAGTTGGCCGTAAGAGATTCAGCGGCCTTAACCACCACACCACCAACTGGCCTGCCTCTTTGCATATTCTTGACTGCTAACTAGTCTCTTGTTAGGAATTAGTGCCCACCAGGTACCTCTTTTGCTTAGTGCTGTTCTGACACTCTCATCACTGAGTCAGCTGTCTAGAATGTAACACATTTTGAACTGCTTTCCCAGTAGGTGGTATTGAGTTCCAACAAACTCATGTGATTGCATTTCTACTCAGTGGCACACATTACATAACCAAAGTTGACCGATTGTTGTGCAAAGTGTCATCATCAGACAACTAGTTGCAAGTATTTGGTGTATGTACTAGAAATGCAGTTTTCAGACTCCTGCTATAGACTAATGAAACTGGACTCTTGGAGATGAACCTGGGAATTCATGTTTTTACAAGTGTGTGTGTGCACGTGTGTGTATGCACACTGGCTGATGTAAGTTTCATGTGTGCAGGCACTATATCCGTTTTGTGCATTGCTATGATTTGAATGTGTCTCTCCAAAATTCGGATTTTGAAGCTTATTAGCCAGTGTGATGGTATTAAGAGGTAGAGCCTTTAAGAGGTGAATAAGTCATAAGGGCTCCTTTCCTCATGAATGGAATTAAAGCACTTATAAAAGAGACTTTATACAGAATCTAGCTAATTTGCCTTTCTGCCTTCTGTCATGTGAGGACACTGCATTCTTCCCCTCAAGAGGAGGCAACATAAAATGTTCTCTCAGAAAAAGAGAACAGCCTTTATCAGATAGTCAAACCTACCAACACCTTTTTCTTTTCTTTTCAAGTTTATTTATTTCTTCTGAGACAGAACTAGAGAGAGGGACTCCCAGCATGATCCCCACACCACAATCTACCCTAAGCCCTACACACGCACTTGATGTGCTCAAGGAGGCCTTAGGATGCAAACCCAGAACCTTTCCTTTGTGAATCTAGTTGCATTACTGCTTCACCACTGCCTAGCCCCACCTACCTGCACCTTGATCTTGTGCATTTTAGCTTACCAAACAATGAGAGAATAAATTTTTATTCTGTGTTTTCACCCAGTCTTAGGTATTTTGTTGGAACAACATAAAGACACTCATTACTCTCTCTCCCTACTGACTAGCACATAGTAGACATGTAAGCATGTTGAATGAATAGCCTACCTCTTATTTCATCATCTTCGATGTCTGAAGCAACTGATTAACCACAACTTCTGGAAAACTTAGTAAAAGTGTCTGTGGGTGGGAGCCTGACTGCCTCCGCCATTTACCAGTTGTTTGAACAAGTTGCTTCACATCTCTGCACCTAAGTTTGCCTAATGATAAAATGGGGATGATGGTACTACCTCCCCCACATTTGATTATGAGAACTGAATGAGTTAATACGTAAAAGATGCTCATAACAAAGCCAGGCGAGTGGTATTAACTTCTTAAATATAAGTCATGTAGTTGTTGGTATGTACTAGACACATTCTTGGCTGTCATCTGTTCTAGTCCTTTAAGCACCTGTCAAATTATTTTCATAGATGAAGAAATTAGGTTAGTGACATTTTAGTGGCTTGGCCAAGTCACAAAGTTTTTCTTTCTTTCTTTTTAGGAGAGGTTTTTGCTATAGGGCGTGTGTGCTCTACAGAAAGACAGAGAGAGACAGAGAGACAGAAAGCAAGAAATTAACCCCCTCCCCGCCCCCCGGGGAGGATGGCCACGCCACAATCCCTTTTCCTCCATTCTCCTCTTGGGATCTTGGGCATGCATGCACATGCGCCGAGTGTGAGTTTAAGCCACTGGGTCTGGGACTCAAACCACAGTTGACTACATGGGAGTCCAGTGACATAGCCCTTATGCCAACTGCTGGCCCCCCACAAAGTCTTATAAATGTAAGCTCCTAGACTCAAATCCAGATATCTGAGGAGCAAGCAGCAGGCCCAACACTCTGTACAAACATAGTTTGTTCTCTCTCCTTCTATGTGGTTCTAATACCATCTCCTTTTTATGAAAGAATTGCACTGTTTCCTAAACACTGAATGTTGCTAGGATTTATATTCTTACACATTTATGCTGTCCCATTCCAGTCATTCATGGCTCTCTTATCATCACTGCCATAGTATGCTAGGAAAAAAAAATAATTTTATCCTCATTCCTCTAATTCAGGGTGTCTCAGCAGTATTGACATTTGGGCTAGATACTTCTTTATTGTGGGGACGGTCTGTGCATCGTAGGATGTTTAACAGTATTTTTGCCCTCTTAATAAATACTAGTAACAGCAACTACTCTGTGTGAAAACCCAAAATGTTTATGGCATTGCCAAATGTTTCCCCGGGGGACAAAATAGTTCCAGTTTGAAATCCTACTCTAATCCATTATATCTCACTTTTTCTTATCCCTTTCAACTACTCTTTATCTAGTTTCATGTGAATTGTTTTTTTCTTTTTTAAAAAGAATTATTTTATTCAAGTTTATTTCTTTCTTTATTTTAATTTGACCAGAGTTGATCCTCTCAGTTGACGTCCTGTCTAACCTCTAGTGCAGACAGAAGCAGTGGTCCTTCTCCACACCCTTTCTTTCCTAATGCCTGAGACTCTACCCCTCAAGATAAACTTAGCCTTAAACAGTCTTAACGATAGAAATTTCTGGAAGAAATGATGTCCTATCAGTTACTGAAGATCATAATGATTTAATTATATCAAATTGGTTTTTTGTAGCAAGTAGATGATAGGTTCAATACGGGATTTGATTATAGATTTATTTTCAATAGTGCTTAATACAATGCTTTATGAATAATAAACGCTTAATAAATATTTGTTGGATTAATAGATGGATGGGTAAAGAAGTAAGTGAAGAAACAGAGACACCAAGAATTACCATTTTTTTTTTAATGAAATGTGAGGGGAAACTGTAGAAAGTAGTTTTATTTTCTAAACAAAAGAGCACATCTAGATATTTTGAATTAGTTGGGAACATAGGAATGAGCCGAGAGGGAGAGATTAGAGATATGGGGGACACTGGAGCCCTCTGGAGGAATCAGATGCCACATGATGACACAGGAAGGCATGGGATAAGTTCCCAGTTGGAAGGGTTGTCTTTACAAATTATTTATTTTTGTGTCCTTTTCCTTTCTCTTTCAGAATAAAAAAATATCAGTGAGAGAAAGCAAAACCCTTTGCAAATAAATACAGATTCTAGAAGAAATGTAACGCATGAATTCCCATTTTATTTGTGTTTTGATGTTGGAATGGCTTGAGTTAAACTGATTTATTCTCCTGCACATGCCACTTGCAATTAAGGACTATTGAACATTATCCACCGACACCTGCCATTTGTCTCAGAGTTTTACCTGGCACTATTTTCAAAGGTTTTATTTCTAAATTACAGATTGCCTTTTAGAAAGGACACAGCCCTAATTTGCAAAAAAAAAAAAAAAAAAAAAAAAAAAAAAAAAAAAAAGAGATGGTGTATTATTTAAAAACAAAAGGTGGCTGGTGAATGTATGTTTTAGTTTTCAGTTCTGTGCATGAAAACAAAACATCTATGGAAGGGCTCCCAGTTTTCGCCTTAAATGAGGACATGTATTGCCCCCCCCCAAATTAGCTTTTTGTTGGTTGTCGCAGTTTGGAAAATTTGAAAGCAATATATGCATGTGTCTGAGACCAGCTTAATTTAATGCATTTGACAAGGATAAGTTACAAATGACTTGTTTAATAGGTCGACTGTGTGAGATGAAATGCAAATGAGGAAACGATAAGTATAGAGGTAAGTCCTGTGTTCCTAACCAATGGATGAATGACTAAGCAGATTTCGAGCATGTTCACTGGGCCAATTCAAGGTCAGATTAACAATGCTAATAGCAAAAAAGGATAATCATTTTTGTTGTTGTTTGTTATTAACAAGGCATAGCTGGGTTCAGAGATACCAAGCTGCCAGAAAAGGGAGCCACTGTTTCCCTGGAATTCAAGGATTCTAAGTGTTGTAAAATATGAGTTCTCAATGGCAAGAGTTGAATTAAAAATGGCTGCATTGGGGTCAGCACGTGCTGTAGTAGTGGTTATGGCATTGGACTCCCACATTGTTAACTGCGGTTTGAATCCTAGACCCGGTCACCTGAAAATCACACTGGGCATATGTGTGTGCGTGCATGCCCAAAATCCCAGGAAGAGAATGGAGGAGAAGGGATTACAGCATGGCCATCTCCCCAGGGGGTGACATATCACTTTCTCTCTCACTGTCTCATCTGTTTCTCTCCAGTGAGCACAGATACTCTGGCAAAAACCTTAAAAAAAAAAATGTCTGCAGTGAATATATCTATGCTTTTAGAAGCACCTCAAAGGGGTCAGCTCCAAAGTCTTCTACCTGGCTATTTCTACCAATCCTTCTACCTCTAATTGCTAGTAGTCTCATCTGGAACGCATGGCTAATAAAGGGACCTCATGTACAGAATTTCTGAGGATGAAATAAGGTAATTCATGTAAAGCCTAAGCATAGTGCCTCAGAATAAGACCGTAGTAAATGCTAGCTATTACTATTCTTCCTTTTAATTATTAGAAGTAGGAAATATGAAAAGTGCAACCCACACAACAGAAGGAAACTCAGGAAATTTTTTTGGCTCTAATTATATTAGGTCATCTGGAAAGTCATGATATATTTTTCTAAGCTTTTCTATGCAAAAATGAGTCATGACTTACCCAGTGATCCAATATTTTAGAAAGCCTACTCTGGCCCAGCACAGTAGTACCTCCTGGACTCTGCTGCTTTGCCGTCTGAGGGCACCTGGGACCTCAGCCACTAGAGGAGACCTTGATTCAATTATTGGTCCAAAAAAGCCAAGTGTAGTGGCATGTGTCTATAGTCCCAGCTACTTAGGAAGCTTAGGCAGGAAGATCACATAGTGAGACATAGCACGAGCCTGGTGACATTGAGTCACCATTTTGGGGGCCAGCATGTGGCATGATCATTAAAGCACTAAATCCATTGCATTTCAGTGAGGTGGGGCCTGTACCTAGATAAATTTTGATTCTGGTTCGAACCTGGCAGAAACATCCTGGACTTACATCGTGTCCAGAGCTGAGCAATATCACATTGTCGGTTGCCAATTAACAGATGCTGCCATTAGAATAATGGAAGAGAGCTGCTCCTCAGGCTGACGATTCTCTTAGCCATTGTGGGCAATGAATGAGCTGGGTGTCGGGAGTTCTGCAATCCAGTCCTGAGTGCAGGCATGAGCCAGGCGATATTGACAGTCACAAATTCTCTGGACATCAGCTTCCTCATCTTAAAACTGACTGCTTCAGACGAGATGGTCTCCAAGATTCCTTCAAAGCCATCATTTTATGATTCAGGTGAAAGTTGTCAGTATATGGGCACATGGGAAGGTAGAACAGAAATGAAAAGAAAGTGACTGCAAGAATGGGGAAAGCACAGGAGGGTATGGAGACCTGAGAAGAAAGCGACTGCAAGAATGGGAAAGCACAGGAGGGTATGGAGACCTGAGAGAGCCAGGAAAGCCAGCAGAGGGAGCAGAGCAGCAGGAGGAAACAATGCACAGGGTAAAATCGGGAAAGGGTGGAGAGGGGTGTGGCGAGCATGCACTGTAGCCATTTTACTGGTCAGTGGAGGAGTTTATTTAAGAAGGAAAGACTCTGGTGCCACAAGTTACTTTTCCTTCTAAGCTGTGCAGATCCTAGTTAGCAGGGCAGACACTTGCTGTTAGGGGATGAGTGAAAGACATGAGAACATTTCAGTAGGGTAATTGGAGATTGCTTGAGGAGGAGCAGAGGGAAGGTGGGAGTGGCGGGAGTGTACTGAAGACAGGGGGAAAGCAACCAGAAGTGAGGGATGAAGGGTCCACCTCTCCTGCTTAGCTTGGCTCCCCACAGGTGCTGGGTTCAGGAGTCCTTTGTGCAAGGTGTATCTGCTATAAGCGGTCTCCCCTCATTTATACGTGAGGAGAACATGAAAGTTCTACTCTCAGGGATCTCTGGCTCTGTAAGTATAGTTAATCAGAATTTTGTTCATTCCAGAACCTAGGGTTAATAGAAGTCTCTCTCCAGGTATTATACATTCATCTGTCAGCTACGGTCTTCCTAGACTGCCTTTAACCCAGGAATCTCAGGAAAAATAGGAAAGACACATGTTCCTGAATTCCTCACATCTGAATACGAATTGCGATGGATAAATCTGTTAATTAGGGGCTTTCATTAAAGTGGGGTTTTACTGTTCCGAAGCTCCATGGACTATCCCCTCTAAAGCCTCTACATTATGGAATAAGAACTTTAAGGAAATAGAAGTGGTACAGGTCCTTGGGAGAAATTTAATTGGTAAATACAGAGCTGACATTTTATACAGTATCGAAAACTGAGTTACAGAAAAACTTGCACCCCTGTGAAGTGCAGGTGTCTGTGTTTCTGCCCTGTGTTGCTTGCCAGTCTGAATGTGCAAGTGGCGAACAGCCTAACTTTGAGAATCTTAAGCTCTTTGTAGCTTTTTTTGAAAAAAAAAAAAAAAAAAAGGTTTTTCCATAGAGTTCATATGCTCTCTGGAGAGAGAGAGAGAGAGGAAGTGAGAAATCACTCCATAGGGGGTAGGGTAGTGTGAGGGTGGTCATTCCACAATCCCTTTTCTATTCTCCTCTTGGAATTTTAGGCACACATGTACACACACCCAGTGTGATTTTCGAGTCGCCAGGTTTGGGACTTGAACTGTGGTTGACCATGTGGGAGTGTAGTGCCTTAACCACCATACCACCTGCTGGCCCCCTTTGTAGCATTTAAAATTTTTATTTTCCTTTTTTTGCTTTCTAATGCATTCTTTCTTATTTTATTTTAAGTTCTTTTACACATTCAATCACATCATTTAGTTTGCAAAGTGAATATTCCAACATGTTTACATTTCTCCCCAGTCCAATTGATAATATTATAAAGTTATCACATTGATTTTCATTAACCTACTGATGAAATGTAGCCTTGTTGGAAAAGTTGTGGGTTAAAGAGATTGTCCAGGTGTGAAGACTGATAATAAGAGTGACTACTACCCACACATCATTCAAGGTTGTTTTCACCTAAATTAACTACTGTATCAGACGACTAGTTAAGCAAAGACATTCATGAGAAAAGATCGGTGGTGAGTGACAGATGGTCTGATGCTTCCTACCTCTCCACAAAGGAGTGTCCAGATTTCAGTGGTCAGTGCTGCTGGAACTGGCAGGGGGCCTCAGTGTGAAGGTGCTCAGAACCCACTTTTAACACAGTACCATATCCATACCTAAGGACTCGTTTCTACTGTCCAAGCCTTAGATTCTTTGCCACTATTTCCATGTCATCTTCATTTTTACTGATTGCTAATCTAAGCAAGTTCTTCTCTAGCCTAACATATGTAATGGGCCTTAGAGATAATTCTGTGAATTTCTGTTTTATGTTAACATTGGCAGTCTGGTGATAGTATAACTGCCTGGCTGACATATATGATTGCTTTTATTAACTTAATGAAAACTCCTAATAAAAGTCAAAGGAATAATTTTGTATTACAGTTCAAAAACCTAAAAGAATGTAGATGTATTCCCTTTGATAAGTTATATAATCCATCATAAAGACAGAATTGGTTGGGGCCAGCAGGTGGTTAAAGGCACTGGACAACCACATCCCACATGACTGACTATGGTTCAAGTCCTGGACCTGGTGGCTTGCTTTCTCACTTTCCTTCTCTCTCTTTCTCTGTCTCTCTCTGACCAAACTGGAAGATAATAATAATAAATAAAGTTAAATAAATAAAATGATTCTTAAAAAAAAAAAAGGAATTGGTTAGCAGACACAACGCTTTGTTTGTAGAAGTCATGTATAGTCAATGTGCTTAGAAATTGGGGCATCAGGGCAGGAAATTCACAGCTAATCTCTAGGACCCTTCAAGATTCCCTAGCTATAGATACTGACAGACTGTTCTAGCAGATTGTGTTGTTCCCCACTTCACTCTTGCTCTGTAATCACACTGTACATTCAAAGCCTGTGTGTTACCTCCCAGCAGAGTAGGCAGGGTACATGTTCCCACCCTGCTGACATTTATTTGTGTTCTGACTTGATTTGGCTGATGAGATGTTAGCAGATGTTACATGGGCTGAGGTTCCAAGTGTTTAAGCAGTTAGGTGTGGTATTTTTGTCTTTCTGCCATCTGGATGGAAGACCCATGCTCTGAGCCACAGGGTCCAGGATAAGGCCATGTGGAGCAAACCTGAACCAGAACTTGACCCACAGCCTGTAGCAGACCCATCCTGGTCAATGTGTGGATCCCCGGGAAAGAAATGAAAGTCTATTGTGAACTACTGAGATTTTGGTCTTGAGTATTAGTGATATCATAGCAGACTCTGGCTAATGTATCAGAACAACATTTTTCTTTCTGTATTCAGTTTTCAATGAAGTTTATAAATCTCCAGTCCTTTTTACAATGGACACATCTACAGAGTTGTGGTGAGGTTATCTTTGCCACATCATAGCCAACATCAAAGCTTCCTGAGGTAGGATTTGTGTTTCTTTTGGGAACATTCCTATTCTACAATGAACTTTAAAGAAAAGGCAAGAAAGCTTATTCGAAGTGCTCCTTCTTTTTCCTACACACATACACACTTTTTTCACAGTATACTCAGTCCCAAGGTAAAGGCTGACATATCAATTTGGAAATAATAGTCTGGATTCTGTTGCTTTAGCTATCTGAGTACTAGGAATGCAGAAATGTGGAGTAATACTTTAAAAACATTTTCAGGATATAAAAAGGACTGTTTGGAGAGGGTAATGCAATTTCTTATCCTGAAACACCTTGTTGTTTCTATGCCATGTCTGCATCTCATTGCTACCATCTTTCAGCCATGGACACTGACAGCCTCTGCTACCAGCCTGCTGCCCGCTGCCGCCAGCCGGCTGAACGCAATCCAGGTCCTGGGACAGCCAGAGCAAGAACAGGTAGTATGTTAGCACCTCCTTCCTCTACCAGCAGGTGGAGCGATAGAGTCAGTCATGCTCCAGCAGTCAACCTTCCCTTGCTACCAAATGGCTGTCTTCTCAGAACCACCTTTTGGTTCATTCAACTCTGCAGGCCCAGTGATCAAGCTGTATGTGTAGCTATTATCCGCCCTTGATTTTCACATTCTTGTCTGTCAGGGAACCAGACTCTATTCCATACTTACAGATAGATATGGTCCACTGTGTGTAATTTAGCATTACAAATAGGACCTCATCCACTGGACTTTTAGCATTATCCCATGATTATACTGCTGCATATACTGCTGTTCCTTGTAGTTTAAGACTAGACCTCCTCACACCTAAAGTGAGTCTGTTGGCTATGCTTTGGGTATCCTAAACTGGATATCAATTGTTTTTATTGGGTGTTAATTTTTCCCAAAGGCTGGTTATTACCAACACTACCCTAGTCTATTTCTGTTCATGGCCACTGCCGCCTCTTCCTCCTTCTTCTTCTCCTTCTTCTTTTTGTTTTGTTTTTAAATATAGGGCACGCACACTTGACAGAGATATACAGAGAGAGGGGAAAGTGAGAAATCACCCCCCAGAGGAGATGGCCATGCCATGATCAATTCTCCTCCATTCTCTTCTTGGGATTTTGGCCATGCACGCATATGTGCCTGGTGAATTTCCCAAGCTGCGAGGTCCAGGACTTGACCTGCCCACTTGGCCATGTGGGATCTAGCTGCCTTAACCACCATACCACCTGACTGGCCTAAATGACTTCCTTCCCTTAAATCCAAATTGCTAACATTCTTCCTGATACTTGTTTATAAGTTATGATTTTTATTTCTTCAATCTCCTGTAATAGAAAATGTCCTTGTGTATTAATTTGCTAGGACTGCCACAACAAACAAATTACAGACCTGGTGGCTTAAACAACAAATTTAGTTCTCCCATTTCTGGATTGTCTTCACATAATCACATTTTGGTTGGCCCAAAATAGATTAATTTGGAAGCATTTTACTTGAACTTTAAATTATAGTCAAATTGCATGTATCAATAGAAATCTTTAATTCAGTGATGCTGAACAAGGAAAGGAATCCTAATCATCTCAATTTCCAAGGATAGTTGTGTCTCCTGATTATATATTTTGAAGAATTTGTAGAATCATTACAATTGGAGTACTACTGCATAGCAATAAGTAGGCAAAATTACGCCATAAATAACACTTTAAATTATATGTAGCATTTATTGGTGAGTAATTCAGGAATGGATGGGGAGAGAATAGTGTGGTGATAAATGAGGTGTGACTAGACACAGAATCTCTGAGCGACATCATTATTCAAAAGGGAATCAGTTAAAATTGTGTCACTATCATCAAACTTCCAACTCACGCTTTGGGTATCCCAGGGACGATGAGACTGTGAGTCTGAGTCTCCAGATCATGAAGACCATGAATTCCCTTCCCCAGTTTCCAACTCCTTCCCCTATTAACTTATTCCTTCTGTATCTATTTCTCCACCACAGCGTAGAGTCTCAATATTTAACATTCCCTTCAGTGCCTCATTTTATTATCCCCTCTTTTCCAGATTCTCAGACTCTTTCTCTTCCCAAATTCCTCCTCATCCATTTTTACACATGAATAAGTCTCACTCATATGTTAATTTTTCTGCATAAAATATCTACCCAAAATTCAGTGACTTGAAACCATTTGTTTAGGTTGTGAGTTTGTGGGTGAGGGTAATTCAGGCTGGGTTCAGCCGAGCCGTTCTTCTGGTTTGGGGTAGGCTCACTCACAAATTCTGGTGTTGGATCTGGGAAACTACATCATTATCTTTCACCTCAGCTCATGACATCTGGCTTCTAAGATCCACACTCCCCCGGTTTCACAGAAACTGATCCTACTATGAACAAACACAATGACCTACTTAATTGTTAAAACCAACGGGGAATCTTCAGATGTAACCTTTCTTGACTGTTCATCAGTATTTGGTAATAACGATGACCACTGTTTTCTTACCAGTTTTCATCCTTTTGGCTTTCAAGAGGTCTTTGATATTCTAATCTCTATTTTTAAAATCCCTTCTCATTTATTCTATTTTCCATATCCTTTAAACACTAGTTTTTTTTCCCATGATTCCACACTCAGAACTTGATTTATGCTATTCTGTCTCCCTAAGAAGTTGTTTTCCATGGTGCCAGTTACCAGTTCTACTGTCTCTGAGGCAGAGAGGTTGAGCATTTAAGGAATAGAGGGGGTTCTATTGCATGGACTTCTGGAAAAACTATGCCTTGCCTCAGATGGACTGTAATTTAAGAAGAGGATGGGGGAGAGGGTAGGCTGGAAGAGGGAGTACAAAGAGGTTACTCAGAAAAGGAGGACCAAAGGCACATCTCTAACAAATGAGAAGAGAACCCGAGATGAGAGAGGTAGGGATAAATGAGAAGGGAGAGAACCAGCAAGCAGGGAAGTGGGATGAGGAGGAGTGTGGGTCATGTGTGACTGACAGGGACAGGCACTGCTGCATATGCATGCGTTGGCAGGCTTGTTCTACGTTGCAGAGGAGAATCAGTTTTACTTGAAAGGGCAGAGGGTTATTTACTCAGCACATATTTATTGTTGACTGCATTCCAGGCTCTGTTCAAGGCACTTGGGCTATGCCAGTGAAGGAAAGGCAAAAAAGTCTGTGTTGTGATAAAGTTTGAGATGGGGATAGAGACAGACAGTAAATAATGAACATTAAAAAATGTGAAAATATATTACGAGGTACAACTACTATGGAAAAAAAAAAACCAGTATAAATATAGTAAGAAGTTGGGGACAACAGATGACAAAGCAGTTACATTGCTGAACTCCCACATGGCTGACCACAGTTTGAGTCCCAGACTCGGTGGCTTGAAGCTCACACTGGGCACATGTGCATGCATACCCAAAATCCTGAGAGGAGAACGGAGGAAAAAGAATTATGGCATAGCTATCCCCCCCGCCCGAGGGGTGATTTTTCACTTTCACTTTCACTGTCTCTTGTCTCTTTCTCTTTCTGGTGAGTGCACTCACCCAGGCACAAACCTCTACCAAAAAAAAAAAAAAAGTAAGAGGAATCAGAGGTATAGAGTATGTTAAAACTTAAAGAGTGGGACCAGCAGATGGCATCTTGGTTATGTGGCTGGATGCCCACGTAGTCAATGGAGGCTCGAGTCCTCAACCGGGACTTGAACATGTGCATGCATGCCCAAAATCCTGAGAGGAGAATGGAGGAGAAGGGATTGCATCGTGGCCATCCTCTCTGGGGGGGTGATTTCTTCCTTTCTGTGTCTCTGTCTCTTTCTGTAAATACATGTGCCCAATAGCAAAAATCTCAACAACAACAACAGCTAAAAAAAAACTCAGAAAAAAAACAACAATAAAAAACCTTAAAGCGCAATTGGGATCAGTTTACAGGCACTCCTCACTTAACGACTAAGTTCTGGACCTAGGACTAGGTTGAAAAGCGAATTTGTCAGTAAGTGAGGATGTCTTATGGTGTGTGCTGGCACCATAGAAGATATATTTTTCAGTAACTATTATGCCATACCACACTAAAGTAATGTGACTCTATCCATACAAAAAGCATTAGATAAACACTGGAAAGTGACAAGACACACCACAATGTTAATATAAATCTGCTGTAATCATTTCTAGTTACTGTGAATACTACTATGGATGCACAATAAAGTGCAAATTTATAAACAAAATATGTAGTCTTGCGTGAGTGCGAGGGCTTGGGGAAGGAGACAAAGCCTAGGAAAGGGGATTCCCAAAACCCACAGACTGAGAAAGGGGATTCCCAGTGTCAGAGAACTGGTCCTAAGGCCTGGAGGTTTTCACACAGGCAGGTTTTTAAGTGAAGAGTGGCTGTATAGAGAAGGCAGTGCTGTTGGGGTTTTCTTCTAGAGGTTTTTGTCTTAGGGCACGTGCACTCATGAGAGAGAGAGAGACTGATGGAGTGAGAGGGAGAAGTGAGAAATCTCCCCCCATGCCGCAATCCCTTCTCTTTCATTCTCCTCCTGAGATCCTGGGCATGCATGCGCATGTGCCCAGCAGAGTTTCAAGCTGCCGGGTCCAGGACTCAAACTGCGGTTGGCCATGTGGGAGTCCAGTGATGTAACCACTACACCATCTGCTGGCCTCCGAGAAGGCAGATTTTAAAAGACGTGGAGGAATATCTCAGAGAAGAGCACTGCAGACAGAGGGAAGGGCCAATACAAACGTCTGGGACCTAAGGCCTTCAGGAGTTGGAAAATAGAACTGCAGACAGAAACACAGGGCCAGAGCTCTCGCAAGACGCACAGAAAGCATCTGAAGCCCCCTCGTTCTTCAGAAAGGTATCGGTAAGCTGTCAGTAGGCTGGTGGGCCAGGGGACAGTTTGAGATTTAAATGAGAGCCAGCAGGAGTAGATGCTGATGGCAGAGAGCTGGGTTAGTTCAGTGATGCAAACTCAGAGGAGATAGATTTTGGTGCCCGCCCTGGCTAGAGGGAAGAATAGGTAGCCTCAGTGTACCCAGGGAGGGCAAAGGCTGGCACCCAGACCTTCACAGAGCCAGGGTGACATGTGAGCCTTTTAGTGATTTAAGTTTCCTTAAGTGAGAAGAGCATTAAGGGGAGAGGGGCTGAATTGAACTGAGTGTTTACTCCAGAAGGACTGAATTTGAAGTTAAAGGGACGTAGAGGTATCTCAAATTAGAAGCACTGCATTTGTTTGTTTGTTCCCTTTATTCCTAATAACATTTGTAGCTCATAAGTCAACTTCAATTTTTATTTTTACACATAAGAGAATATTATACTTGCTATGTAAATGGTCTATAGCTGAACAGAAACCAAGCGCTAGTTGAAAAAAGTCATTTCGATTCTTAATCACTGAAGGTCACATATCAGTGTGTTCACAGTCTAATATTTGTTCACCCATCTGCTATTTATTAAATATTTTCTGGGTGCCTCCCATACATGAACACTCTGTTATAGATTCCAAATGCATTACAAAGCTTTGCAAGACACTAACCCTGTCCTCAAGAGTCTGACAATGTATAATGCAAAAATTTTTGATATTGGCAGCATAGTAAATGGTCTTTGAAATTTGCGTTCAGAGGAGCAGAAATAGATTTGAAGGTGAAAATTATAATTTTTTGAGAGCAGTTTTAGACTTACAGAAAAACTGAGTGGAAAGTACAGAAAATTCCCATAAACCCTCTGCCCCCACTCCCAATTTCCCTTATTGATACCTTGCATTAGTGGAGTACAGTTTTCACAACTGATGAGCTAATATTGATACATCATTATTAAGTGAAGCCGGTGGCTTGGTTTCCAGGGGTTCTGACAAATGTGTAATGATGAGTATTGACCATACAGTTTCATACAGAGTGGTTTCCCTGCCCTAAACACGTCCTCTGCCTGTTCATTTCTCTCTGCCTTCCAAACACCTGGCAGCGTTTTTACTTTATATATTGTTTTTCCCTTTCCAGAATGCCATGTAGTTAGTTTTATAATACAGTATTGAGTATCTTCAGAATAGCAGTTAGCTTCTTTCAGTTAGCAATATGAATTTAAGTTTCCGTCATGACTTGGTGTGACTTAATAGCTCATTTCTTTATATTGCTAACTAGCATTCCACTCTGTGTGTGTGCACATTTTGTTTATCCACTATTGAAGGACATCTGGGCTGATCTGGCAATCACTGTTTTCTTTTACTTTTTTTCTTTATTCATGATGGAGCATCTGTACATACGAGAGAGAGAGAGAGAGAGAGAGAGAGAGAGAGAGCGAGCGAGCTGAGCACCTTCCACAGGGCTGATCACACCACAATCCCCTTCCTTTAGTCCTCCACCCCATCAGTCCTGGGTACTCACATACATGCCTGGCATGTTCTAGGCTGCCCAGGTCAGGCATCTATCCAAACTGTGGTCACCACATGAGATCTGGTCTCTCTTGAGCAAGCTTTATCGCCATGGTTCCATGGAGCTGGCCTGGCAAAATTACATTTTAATTTAGTCCTTCCTCTGTTCTGTAACTGAATCTTACTTTCTTCCCCTCAATTAAATTGGGTCCTCCTAGGTCCTAACTGGAAAATCACTCTAATACAGTGTTATATTAGAACTCATTTGATTGCAAGTGACAGAAACCCAAATTGAACTAATTTAAGCAAATCACTTAATTTACTCTAAGGATACAGTGGTGATATGTGAAAGCCAATGACAGCAACAAGGCTGAACCTTGAGGACAAATGAGATCAAATTTATCTTAGGACATTCTCACTTTGGTTGCAAAATCAGATTATGTATCTATCACTTGATCTATGTATGCATGCATGTGTATGTGTGTGTTCATATGTATGCATATATTTAACTAATTCTTTTCAGATTTTTTAAAAGCTCTAACCAGTGGGAAGAAACTGACCTGTTTTCTTTTTTGATATTTAAAGAAACCATGATGTTTAAAGAAAGCAGAATCTACATTTTAAATAAAATTTTACTTGAGCTTTACAAAATACCTCTGAATATAGAAAAAAAGAACAAAGATAAAAACAGTGAAATAATTTAATGATCACGTTTTATTTTTATTTTCCTAGATTTTACAAAATTCTTTTTTTTGTTTGTTTTTTGAGAGGTTTTTGCTATAGGGTGCGTGCGCTCTCCAGAAAGACAGAGACAGAGAGATAGAAAGCGAGAAATCACCCCCCAGAGGGGATGACCACGCCGCAATCCCTTCTCCTCCATTCTCCTCTCGGGATCTTGGGCACACACACACACTCGCCTGGCGTGAGTTTAAGCCACCGGGTCCAGGACTCAAACTGTGGTCAACTACGTGGGAGTCCAGCGACATAGCCATTGTGCTAACTGCTGGTCCCAGATTTTACAAAATTCTTGGTGTTTATTATTATCATAAGTGATATGTTAAAAATTAGATCTATATCGGACATTAGAATAATTTCTATTGCAGAAAATTACTCAGTATATTTTTAACATTAATAATTCAGAGTATAATGCTTGCTCTTTCTTTAGCTTCCTGTTGAAAACAGAAGGGTGAGAAAGACTATTCAATATTCTTTCAGCAAATTTAGCTGCATTCAGTATAAATGCTGCCTTGGTTTTTCCTCAGTTTGTGAACTTGTCATTACAGTCGTTTTGGAATGAATGAAGCACAACATAACCTACTCCTATTGCATCTTGAATAATTAATAGCATTCACTAGTTGGTTAATATAGCAGTTTTGGGTACAAATTCCAATGACAAAGAGCACAAGTAGGTTGTGATTTTGTGTTTCGATACAGAAGTGTCAAAATGCCATTAGACAGGCAGAAACGATGCAAGAGTACTTATATATAGTTCATTTACTATTACTCATCTTTCAATTCAACCAGCATTGTCAGAACGTTTACTATGAACATTTGTCACAGTCTGTGAATGTCTTGCTAGTCTGAATATCCTAAGAAATGGTGTTTGTGTTCTGTTATATCTGTACTGTATGCTCAGTGTGTAACACTGTGCTTATGTTCAAGTAAGGACCTAAGTGTTGAGTCAAACTGAATCTGGTTGTCTGGTTCTGGCTAAGAAGGGGTAATTAAAAAGCCTGGTAGGATAGTAATTATTGGTGGAAAGTAAGTAGCATATGCAGTGATCTATTATCTTAATTGAATAACTACTATATACTGTCGCATGCAGCATATTAAGACTTCACAGCACTGTATGGGGGGGTACTAATGTGGGAGATACAGGCTGAGAAATTTTTAAATAGCTGGTCCAGTGATATCTAATAAATATCCTATCTTGGATTCCAAGTCACACTCGTTAAGAATTTTCTGTTTAAATTCATTACTGATTCAGATAGTGAGCATGGTTGGCTTGTTTGTGTTTTCTATATAAAGCAGCTCCCCTTCTTTTGTATTCTATAAAAAAATGCTATTGATTTTCAATAATGCATTTGAGTTGTTTATCCAGTTGGGATTATGAAGCTCATTAAAATGTTCATGCTGTCTTATTTGTGACCAACAGCAGACATTTCAATGTCAGGGCTAAGGGTTCCTTAATTAGCAGCCTTTTCCTCTCTGTGACACTAAATAGCTCTATGGGGGTGGGGCTGATGACCACAGCATCATTAATACCATGCTTTACTCAGCAGAGTTTTAGTACTCTATAAACTCATTATTCCCTATGGCATCTCTTTGATTTGTACAATATTAGCTTCCAGATCTTAGTAATCCTTTCTACTGAGAATTAGAGTCCAACAACTCAAGTGTCAAAAAAATATATTTTAGTATTATGTACAAGTTAAATATTAAAGATAAATATTTAATGTCTTAGTACTTACTCCTGTTGAAACATAGCAAAACAATAACAGTTTTAAAAATGCTGCTTTGCAGATGAGACGTACTTTCTTACAAAAGTAGGGCTTTGGATCACTTTATTCTCTAGAAAGCAGAACCTGGGGCACTGTTAACTATAGGATTTGTCAGAGTATCTCTTTATCACTCCATGATGTGAGCACTAACAGGACCTGCTCTACTGAGTAATCATTCCTTCTGTTCCCTGTAATCACTACTATTCACTGCCACACTACTTAGCAATGACAGATTTTTCTTAATAGAGAAGCTTGAAGCTAAATTTATCCCCAAAGTGTTGCCCAAAATGTTTTGAACATCAAAACCTTAAATGAATTAAAAGAAAAGAATTTGTATCTTTCTTATAATTCAGCATCTTGAAAAATAAATTTCTTTAGACACTAACCAAGTGGCATTTACACAAAGCACTCCTAAGTCTGCTAAAGAAAAGCCATGCTGTTTGAATCCAGTATGTAATTCATGATGTCAAGAGATGAAGGGTAATCTTCATTCTAGGAAAATGAGATATACTTTGCATCCTAATTTTTATTTTCTTTGATTAAGGATTTTGAAATGTTGTATCTTTCACCTAACAGGCATTGCATTTCTAATGTAGTTAGCAAATTGAAGAAGTAAAAAATTGAGGAGTTGGGATAAGTGAGTTTGGAAAAAATTTTAAACTCAAGGTTTTATTGTAAATAATATGCCCATGTTAATGTTTGAGAAGGTTGAAATAGTTTCTAAAAGAGAATAGAAGTTATTACAGGTTCCATTTTTTAACCAAAATGAATACAGATGAAAATAAAAGAACAGCATTTTCAAAATAGATGAGTAATAAACTGAAGAAGTTTAATAAAGGGTAGCAATACCTTATCAAATACTCAGTTTCCTTTACAGTTATGGTTATATTATTCTAATCTTTAAAATAAAACGAAAGGGTTAGAAAAGACTAAAAATACATAGTCCTTATGCAAGAACTATTCATTTTCATTTTAAAACAGTTTTTCTTGAATATATTCTCATATGACATTTATTTACAGGAAGGAATACATTTTTTTTTACCACTTTGGGAGATTTTTAAACTAAAAGGCAATACAATCTTTGTCTACCTTTGCTAATGTCATCTGTGTGTCCTTGATTAGGGTCGCCCTCCCCCCCCATCTTCCATGTGAAAGGGACCCTTTAGTCTGCCTTTCTATCCAAATGTCCCTGGCACCAGGGTTGAGATATTCTGGAACATTTCCCAGGATGTCCACCTAATAGATGAAATTTCTGTAGATAGCAGATAGTGCCACCCAGAAGAGTACTGAACGTACTTAACTGCTCAATACATACTTGGTTCAAATTACTGTTTATTTACGTAAAAATGGAAAATTACTCCATGTAATCATCAACACTGCCTCCCAAATTAAAGGTAGACACCAATTGACAGGTAGCCACTAACTTTCTTGGACAGTCCTGTTAACTGCAGCAAGACTAGGTGTTACTGTGTATCCTCTGAGTCAAAGGAAACAAACAAAAAAATTCATATGAAGCTCCAAGTTTTAAAGATTGTAATTGTATCCATTGTTCGTTCCATTATTCAACACTCAGACACTGTGCCAGGCATGAAGCAAATGCTTGGGGCATGAAGACAATTAAGAAATAAGATACGGTTTCTTTCCTCTGGAAGCCATCCGTCTAGGAAGCTGCCAGACATGATCAAGGGAAAAACACAGCATACGTCACAACCATTTGGGGATTAAACCTAGCAAATTGGTATAGCCTTACTCTGGGACTCGTTTGGGCCTTGGCCCTTTTACACATGTGGATCCATGGTTCTTTGATTAACAAATACACAAGAAAAAAGGAATCAGAGAGAATAAATAATAATGAGCAAAATTTCTGGAGAATATGAATTCTCAGAAGGTCCTTCAGTATCTGACTCATTTATTCATTAAGTGTTTATTAAACATATTGTGTGACAGACACTATATTGGATTTTATAGTGATGAACTCGATAGATATGTTATTTCTCATGGGAAAGTCAAGTAAAATAACAAAAACAAAACCAAAGTCTTCCTACAAAAATCCCTAACGAAATAGTACATTAAAAAATAAGCAGGCTTATGTATTACCTTGAAAGTAAAATGAGGGAAGATATTTTTGTCTGTTTTGGTCACTGGATATATGTATAGTAACAAAAACAGGGTTCGACCAGTGGTAACTGCTCAATAAAGATTTGTTGAATAAATCTGGCAAATAATAGGGAGGAGGTGTTATATTAGTGTCTATGCTGTGATTTCAATGTTCCCCCTAAAATTTATGTGTTGGAAAATGAACCCCCAAACTTATATGTTAATGGTAATTTGAAGGTAGGTCTTTTGAGAGATAATTACAATTATACAAGGTTACGAGGTAGGACCCTCCTGGTGGCACCCTCAAGGTGACTTTATAAGGAAGTGGAAAAGGGACTCAAGCTCTGTCTCACCATGTGATGCCTTTTGTCATTACGATGCAGCACAAAGGCCCTCACCAAATGCCATCCTGTTGACCTTGGTCTTCCCAAACTTCAGAACCTTGAGCTAAAGAAACCTCTATTTTGTATAAATTACCCAGTCCATGGATCCTGTTTTGTTACAGCAACAGAAGGTGGACAGCAGGCTATTTATTAGTGAGAAGGTCTAGGCATCAGTTTTCTATTGCTATTGTAACAAGTTACAGTACTACAAACTTGGTGGTACAATGCAATCTTTGTACAAAGCACATGTATTACCTTTTATTTTTAATTGTTTTTAGAATTTTGCTATAGTGCAAGTGTGCTGGTCAGGAGACAGAGTAAAACAAAATGAGAAACCCCCCTCTGGGGGGACGGCCATGCTACAATCCCTTCTCCATTCTTCTCTCAGGATCTTGGGCATGGATACATGCACTCTCAGCTTGAGTTTAAGCTGAATCGTAGTGGACTACATGGGAGACTTGTGACATAACCATTACGCCAGCTGCTGGCCCTACAAATTTATTATCTTACAGTTCTGTAGTTTGGAATTACAAAATGAATTTCACTCAGTGAAAATGGAGGTGTCAGCAGGGCTGCCTTCCTTCTGGACACTCAAGGGAGAATCTGCTTCCTTGCCTTTCCCAGCTTGCAGGCTGAATGTTCCCTTGCTCCTAGCCCTTTTCCTCTATCTTCAAAGATGTTGAGTTCTTCTTGTCTCTCACATTCTTTTCATAGTCTTACTCTAATCTTCCACTTTTAAGGATTCTTTTGATTACATTGGACACTCCAGGATAATCTCATTTAAAGCCAGCCAACTAGCAACCTGAATCCATCTGTAGCCACAATTCCCTTTTGCCACTTAACCAAACATAGTCACAGGTTCTGGCGACACCTCTGGGAACCATTTATTCATCTACTCCTCTGAGTTGTGATGTTAGCATGCTAAGAACAGAAAGATGAGAGATGGGAGAAACCAGTCCAGTTAGGGAGGTGTTTATGTGTATGCATGTATGTGGCCATATGCTAGTGGGGGGGTGGCAGAGGTTGGAGTGACAGTGAGGGGAGCTAAGAGGAGACAGCCTTGTAATATAGACCATGGGAAGGGATCTGTAGTTTAATTCTAGGTACACTTGGAGAAGTTTTTGTTTGTTTGTTTTTTAAGATTTTCACTGTAGGGCGTGTGTACTAGCCCAAGAGAGACAGTGAGAGGGAAAGTGAGAAATCACCTCCCAAGGGGAATGACTATGCTGCAATCCCTTCTCTCTTCTCCTCTCAGGATTTTGGGCATATGTGTACACATACTCGAACCTCTCTGGTCTGGTACTTGAACCATGGTCAGCCATGTGTAAGTCCAGCCTTAACCACCATGCCACGTGCTGGCCCCAGAGGTGATTGGTTTTAACCAACGGTCAGCTTTATATTTTAAGAGGGTAGCTCATGGAAGAAGTTGTAAGACAAGGAATAGATTAGATTAAAAACCGACCATTTTATTAGTGTAACTTCAGCTACAAGTATGATTGTTAGGGATTATGAGAGAGCAGGTTATGAACTGGAAGGTGGGGCTTCTGAGGAACACATTTGGCTCAACTCCCCTGGTCAGCACAGGTCTAGGAAGAAGTGAGGGGTTGGAGTGAAGTGGAAAATGGGGGGTGGTGTGGGAGGGGCCTGAGCAGGGGCAATTGTTCCCTCCAAGGGCACATTCTTCAAAGGTGAGTCTTTCCCACATTTTGACCAAACTAAGGAGGCCTTGATAGCAGAATCTGGCTCTGTGTCTGCTTTTGGATTTTAGATTCCAAAGAAGATAAAGGAAGAACTGGGTCATGAGATTGAAGAAGATTCCAGAGCCTGAGATGTTGATAGAGTTGTGATCACTTAGAGGAAGCTAAATGGGACTAGTACATTGTCTTGGAGTCTTATTTGACTTAGGGTTTAAGTGAAAAAGCGAACCTAGAAAAACCCATTTTAAGAATTTTTTTTTGTAAGCAGAGAAAGAAGGAGACATATTTAGTTTTATTTCATTGATATCCAGGAAACTGTGGTCTCATGGAAAAGAGAGGGGGCACTTATGTTATTCATTATAGGGAGAAATCTTGAAGAACTGGGGGAGGGCTCTCTGGTGTGTTCTGAGGTGCCTCAAGTCTCAGCTTGGGGAAGGGGGGCACTTCATAAGTGCTGGCGCTCTAGGTATCACCTGTACTTGCTGAATACATTGCAATCGTCGTCATCTTCCTCCCGTATTACTTATTTAAATGCCTGCAGGTACAGCAGGTTATCAGTGGGAAGTGCATATGGCGCTCTGTGCCCTGTTGTGATATTAAGAGATTACTGTGGAGGCTGAGTTTAAAGTAACGCTGCCAATAGCCTCTGCCATTAAGAAATCCGAGCCTGCTCGCGGTGCCAAGTGTCGCCTGGAACAGGTGACTTGGCGGGGTCTCAGCCACAGACAGATGCTCACTTGGATGCTGATTAAAATTTATAAACCATGTGCCATTTCTTTGGTTGCAGACTTTGACAAGTTATTTGTTAAATATCTTTCAAGTGCATCCATTAGTGACAGATTGAAACTCTTTAAAAATAATTTACTGTCTTTTTTTTTTTTTTTTTTTAGGTTTTTGCCATAGGGAATATGTACTTAGTAGGGAGAGACAGGGAGAAAAA
>NW_006159556.1:5583698-5585863 GCF_000334495.1 Tupaia belangeri chinensis | reverse complement strand
TGAGTTTAAGCTGAATCGTAGTGGACTACATGGGAGACTTGTGACATAACCATTACGCCATCTGCTGGCCCTACAAATTTATTATTTTATAGTTCTGTAGTTTGGAATTACAAAATGAATTTCACTCAGTGAAAATGGAGGTGTCAGCAGGGCTGCCTTCCTTCTGGACACTCAAGGGAGAATCTGCTTCCTTGCCTTTCCCAGCTTGCAGGCTGAATGTTCCCTTGCTCCTAGCCCTTTTCCTCTATCTTCAAAGATGTTGAGTTCTTCTTGTCTCTCACATTCTTTTCATAGTCTTACTCTAATCTTCCACTTTTAAGGATTCTTTTGATTACATTGGACACTCCAGGATAATCTCATTTAAAGCCAGCCAACTAGCAACCTGAATCCATCTGTAGCCACAATTCCCTTTTGCCACTTAACCAAACATAGTCACAGGTTCTGGCGACACCTCTGGGAACCATTTATTCATCTACTCCTCTGAGTTGTGATGTTAGCATGCTAAGAACAGAAAGATGAGAGATGGGAGAAACCAGTCCAGTTAGGGAGGTGTTTATGTGTATGCATGTATGTGTCCATATGCTAGTGGGGGGGTGGCAGAGGTTGGAGTGACAGTGAGGGGAGCTAAGAGGAGACAGCCTTGTAATATAGACCATGGGAAGGGATCTGTAGTTTAATTCTAGGTACACTTGGAGAAGTTTTTGTTTGTTTGTTTTTTAAGATTTTCACTGTAGGGCGTGTGTACTAGCCCAAGAGAGACAGTGAGAGGGAAAGTGAGAAATCACCTCCCAAGGGGAATGACTATGCTGCAATCCCTTCTCTCTTCTCCTCTCAGGATTTTGGGCATATGTGTACACATACTCGAACCTCTCTGGTCTGGTACTTGAACCATGGTCAGCCATGTGTAAGTCCAGCCTTAACCACCATGCCACGTGCTGGCCCCAGAGGTGATTGGTTTTAACCAACGGTCAGCTTTATATTTTAAGAGGGTAGCTCATGGAAGAAGTTGTAAGACAAGGAATAGATTAGATTAAAAACCGACCATTTTATTAGTGTAACTTCAGCTACAAGTATGATTGTTAGGGATTATGAGAGAGCAGGTTATGAACTGGAAGGTGGGGCTTCTGAGGAACACATTTGGCTCAACTCCCCTGGTCAGCACAGGTCTAGGAAGAAGTGAGGGGTTGGAGTGAAGTGGAAAATGGGGGGTGGTGTGGGAGGGGCCTGAGCAGGGGCAATTGTTCCCTCCAAGGGCACATTCTTCAAAGGTGAGTCTTTCCCACATTTTGACCAAACTAAGGAGGCCTTGATAGCAGAATCTGGCTCTGTGTCTGCTTTTGGATTTTAGATTCCAAAGAAGATAAAGGAAGAACTGGGTCATGAGATTGAAGAAGATTCCAGAGCCTGAGATGTTGATAGAGTTGTGATCACTTAGAGGAAGCTAAATGGGACTAGTACATTGTCTTGGAGTCTTATTTGACTTAGGGTTTAAGTGAAAAAGCGAACCTAGAAAAACCCATTTTAAGAATTTTTTTTTGTAAGCAGAGAAAGAAGGAGACATATTTAGTTTTATTTCATTGATATCCAGGAAACTGTGGTCTCATGGAAAAGAGAGGGGGCACTTATCTTATTCATTATAGGGAGAAATCTTGAAGAACTGGGGGAGGGCTCTCTGGTGTGTTCTGAGGTGCCTCAAGTCTCAGCTTGGGGAAGGGGGGCACTTCATAAGTGCTGGCGCTCTAGGTATCACCTGTACTTGCTGAATACATTGCAATCGTCGTCATCTTCCTCCCGTATTACTTATTTAAATGCCTGCAGGTACAGCAGGTTATCAGTGGGAAGTGCATATGGCGCTCTGTGCCCTGTTGTGATATTAAGAGATTACTGTGGAGGCTGAGTTTAAAGTAACGCTGCCAATAGCCTCTGCCATTAAGAAATCCGAGCCTGCTCGCGGTGCCAAGTGTCGCCTGGAACAGGTGACTTGGCGGGGTCTCAGCCACAGACAGATGCTCACTTGGATGCTGATTAAAATTTATAAACCATGTGCCATTTCTTTGGTTGCAGACTTTGACAAGTTATTTGTTAAATATCTTTCAAGTGCATCCATTAGTGACAGATTGAAACTCTTTAAAAATAATTTACTGTCTTTTTTTTTTTTTTTTTTT
>NW_006159556.1:5560401-5582588 GCF_000334495.1 Tupaia belangeri chinensis | reverse complement strand
TACTTTTTTTTTTTTTTTTTTTTTTTTTTAGGTTTTTGCCATATGGTACATGTGCTCACCAGAGAGAGAGAGAGAGAGAGAGGGAGCGCGAGAGAGAGACAGTAAGAGGAAAAGTGAGAAATTAACCTCTAGGGGGATGTGATTCCACAGTCCCTTTTCCTCCATTGCTCCTTTCAGGATTTGGGCATGCATACGCACACACCCGACATGACTTTTAAGCTGCCAGATTTGGGACTTGAACTGTGGTTGGCAATGTGGGAGTCCAGCACCTTAACCATTATACCACTTGCTGGCCCCATGAATTTACCATCTTAAAAGGAATGTATTGTTTTGTATGTGTCAAAAAGCAGGACACAGTATAAGAAACTCTCTTGCACCAAGATGCTCAGAATGGGATTATTTAAAAACAAAACAAAATATAGTGAGTGGACATTTCAGATGTTTGCTGTTGAGTGCTTCAGATGGCTTGTCGGCATAGGGACCTGTCATGCTTTCCACTCTCCATCTTCAAGTGACATGAGCAGGACTCTGCTCTGGGTGAAAAAGGAGTTACAGGGTCCATTTTCCTCATGCTCTCCTCGCTTCTCTCTAGTCACTCAGCATTCTTGGTAGAAGCCCGCCTGCAGACTGGAGTCAGGACTGTCGTGGGAGATGAAACACATCTTTGGCAATAGCAGGCGATGCTCACAGCAGAGAGAGTAGGAATTGGTTTGGGAGAAATTAAGAGTCTTAAGAAGCACACAGTTGGGATTTGTAGATGAAGAGAAGAGAACCTGAGAAGAACGCAAGCTTCCTTACAATGCCTAGGCCTGTGGGGGCCTCGAGAATGCAAGCCAAGATGGAAGGACCAGATGAGTCTTAGCATGCTTGGCTCAAGTGACCATCAGCTGGGTAGAAGAGCACACATTTTCTGCTGTTTCTTTTTTATTTTCCTTGATCCATTTCCTTTTCTTTCAATATTTTTCTGTATTCCTATTACAAAATAAGCATGAAGTTACCCTCTCAGTAGTGCTTACAGGCAAAAATAGAAAGAGACAATTAAAATCATGAACTTCGCTTGGGTGTTCATGCAATGAAAGAAATAAGTAAGAGAAGGTTAGCAGTGCCTGCCAGTAATGAAATTGTGCTTAGGAGTGTTATGGGGTAATAGAGACCCAAACAGCCATTTGTGAATTCTAGCCCAGAAACATCCTTAGAAAGCTCTTCAACCTAGCTTCAAGGCATCTATCACGCTTTCATTCATTAAATCAGTAAGTATCAATATTTGGTTTTGAGGCACTGTGTTTTGGTGACATAGCCAGTAAACAAGTGATAGTTGAGCCCACCCCACACAGATAGCACTTCTTAACCCAGCCCCGGATGAGGGCTTGGCTCTGAAGGTTTAGGTAAAAGGGTTTTATCGTGTCCACATTGAGAATACTGACCCTGATAAGGAGTCATTCATGCAACCCAAAGTATTATTAGAACTGGAAGTGCCCTCCCTCCAGTGCAACTTTACAAGAACTGTTAAGTGAATATCCACAATTATAAAGTAAACCTCCAAAGCTTGTAGGTCATGGTCTAACACATGTGTGTGTAAGGACACTGTGGAATTTGGCTACTGCATCACTCTTGGAGTTTTACTCAAAGACTTTATGGCTGAGAGGGTTTTAATGATTGGTCTATTTTTAATCTAAGATTTAAATTTTAAAACTATGAGCAAAGCACTTTAGAAATATATTGGGTCATCAGGAAAGTCATGACACACTTTTGCATAGAAAAATATGCCATGACTTTCCCGATGACCTAATACTTCTTGAGGGACAGGCCCCATAACCTAGTTGTTAAGGAGGAAGATCTTACATGGCTGACCATAGTTCAAATCCTGACCCTGGCAGCTTGAAAAACATGATAAATATGTGTGAATGTGTGCTCAGAATCCTGACAGGATGGAGAAGTGGAGGAAAAGGGATTGTGGTGTGACCATGGCCCATTAGGGGTTGCTTTCTCTCTCTCTTTTTCTGTCTCTCTCTGGTGAGTGCATCTCCTAGCTGGCAATTAAAAAAAAAAAGAATATACTTGACTTTTTTCCAGAAAGATACCGCTTTTGTTAGCATTTTATTATTTACACAACAAGAAATATAAAATGATATGTGAGATTATTGGCAAGATTTAAAATGATAATTTTATATATCATGTAAGTACTAACTGGAAGAATGATATTTGTATTATGATGGCAAGAATATTAAATTATACATTCATTAATTTGTCTAATAATAGTGATTGAGTGCTGACTGTGTAGGTAGTGGAACTCTACCAATGAAAAGTTGTGGCCATTGCCCTCAGGAAACTCACACACTAGTTAGAGTTTGATTTACAAGGGAACTATTACAATAAACTACAACAAATGTCACAGTATCACAGTAGAGGTTTATGGGATCTTTCTTTTTTTTCTTGAGAGGTTTTTGCTGTAGGGCGTGTGTACTCACCAGAAAGACAAAGAAAGAGAGACAGCGAGAAATCACCCCCTCCTGGCGGGGGCGGGGGGGGGGGGATGGCCATGCTGCAATCCCTTCTTCTCCATTCTCCTCTTGGGATCTTGGGCACGCATGCACATGCTCCCAGTGTGAGTTTAAGCCACCAAATCCCGGACTCAAACTGCACTCAACTACTTGGGAGTCCAGTGACTTAGCCATTATGCCAGCTGCTGGTCCCGAGGTTTATGGGATCTTTAAAGAGGATCTGGGCCCTGATAAAAAATCCAAAGAAGCCTTTGCAGGAGAGGTTAAGAAAAAATAGCTATTGGGACCAGCAGTTGGTGTAATGGCTATGTCGCTGGACTCCCATGTAGTCGACCACAGTTTGAATCCCAGATCTGGTGGCTTGAAGTCATGCCAGGCGCGTGTGCATGCGCACCCAAAATCCCAAGAGGAGAATGGAGGAGAAGGGATTGTGGTGTGGCCATCCCCCCTAGGGGGTGATTTTTCGCTTTCTGTCTCTCTGTCTCTCTTTCTGGCGAGTGCACACGCCCTATAGCAAAAAAAAAAAATAAATAAAAAATAAAAAATAAAAAACCTTTCAAAAAAATAAAAAACCAAAAAAGGTTAATAGACATTTGCCTGACAACTAATTAAAAGAAGACTTTCCAGAAATCCTTACTCTTTCCAGATGTCTCAGAGTCTAGAATTCATGGACAGTCAGAGAAATAAGAATAGTGTGAAAATAGGGAAAGTGATGGGTCATGAATCTAGGTAGGCAGGCAGGGGCTGAGAATATGAGGCTTTATAAAATATGACAGAGTTGTGATTTAATACTAGAGAAAACATTTAATAAGGTAATTAAAAAATCCAATTTTCAAGTAAAAAGCTTTCTGATAGCACAGAGAATGAATCAGAAGGATTGGAGAGTGTGAATTAGTGTCCTGTTGCTGCTGTCACAAATTACTGCAAGCAGTGGTTTTGAAAAAAACCCACAAATGTATGACTTTGCAGTTCTGCAAGTCAGAAGCCCGAAAACCAAAGTGTTGTCCAGACCATGTTCTCTCTGGAGGCTCTAGGGGAGAATGGGTTTCTTGCTTCTTCTAGCATCTTGAGGCTGCAGTGTTCTGGGTCTGGTGGTGTCCCCTCCTTCCATCTTCAAAGCCAGCAGCATAGCTTCTTCCAGTCTCTCTCACACACTGTCTCTGACCCTTATGTTTCCATTTTATAAGGACCACTCTGATTTCCTTAGGCCCACCTGGACAATTCAGTCAGGACTGAGGCCCAGCCGAGGCGGCAGAGAGGTAATGCAATGCTCTGCAATGCTGGAGGCTGAGTGGAGGGCTGGGGCTGGGTTCCTGGTCAACCTATGCACATCCAGTGTGCACATGTACCTGTGATGCTGGCTAGCTGGGAAAGGCTCAGGATGTGGGGAGAGGGGGCGGACCCAGTTCGAGGGTGCTTGTCTTTCTGCTTTTTCTCTTAAATTAATTAACTTTAAAAAAAAGAAAAAAAGAATGATTAAGATCCTAGACTGAATTACATCTGCATAGTCTCTTACCGTATAAGTTAATACATTGGCTCTGGAAATTAGGATATGCACTTTATGCACTTTTTCTGTTTTTCTTGTTTTTTTTTTTTTTTTAATTTGCTAGTGGACATGTGTACTTGCTGGAGAAAGACAGATGCAAAAGGTGGGTCGGGGGAAGGTGAGAAAGCACTCCCTCCCATGGGGGATGGTCAGGCTGCAATCCTGTCTCCGTTTCTTCTTTTGGAATTTTGGGCATATGTGCACTTGTGCCCAGCATGTTTTCCAAGCTTCCAGGTCCAGGACTTGAACTATGCAGTTGTCCACATGGGAATCAGCTGCCTTAACCACCGCACCAGCTGGCCCGGGATGTGGATATCTTTAAGAAGACATTATTTTGCCTACTACAGGGTAGAAAGAGATGAATGGAATAGTGATATTAGGAGACTGTTTTTCTAATCCAAGTTAGCAATGATAACAACTTCAAATGAAGTCATACCCACAAAAATTTCACTCTTAGATATTAATCCAAGAAAAATAAAACCCCTGTCCCCATAACAACTTGCACAGCAGTCATAGCAGCTTTAATCATCATAGTTTCAAATCAGAAACAATTTAAACATTCACCAATAAAAGAATGGATAAACAAATTGTGGCATTTCCATACAGTGGGACACTATTGAGCAATGTAAAGGAACAAATTGGTGATACTAGCTGAACATAGATGAACTCAGACACATTATGCCAATTGAAATAATTCAAAATAAATACTACACAGTTCTCTATTTAAAGTTCTAGAATATGCAAAGTTAATCTGTGGTGAAAAAGATTTGAACAGTGGCTGACGCTGAGACTACCCATAAAGGGACTTAAGGGAATCTCATGAAATGATGGAAATATTCCGTGTTGTGATTGGGGTATGGACTGCTCAAGGGCTTATGTATCTCCAAACTTGCCAAACAGTATGCCTTGGACCCAAGCTTTTTGATATTTCTGAATATACATCTACTAGAGTAAAAGTATGTTTTAAAAAAATAATGTAATAGCCATGTGGATAAAAAGAAGGATCAATAGATATTTTGAATCTAAAATTCGCAATAACATGTGAGCCACTGAATGCCAGTGGGAGAATGATGAGACAAAGAGAAATGGACAGGGAAATGAATTTCCAACCAGCATGAAGAAAACAAATCAACTACTGTGGTTTTTAGACAGATTTTTAGCTCCATCAACTCTTTAAAATAAGACACAAAGTGTTGACTTACAAAGTCATGACTAATAACTTCTAAAACGGTAAAAATAAAAAGCATTAGGATTCAATTCTTATTTTTCTCTTTGTGTTTTAATTTCAAAGGACTTAATGCTAGTTATTAACTTCAGATGGGAGCAGGGACTGCTTTTGGACCTCTGGTGTGAAAAATAGGGCTGATAAGAATCAAGTTTATTTGTTAAATGGAAAAAAGTATCTATAATTAACACTAACTCTCCTGTATTCCAGGACCAGTGTATGAGGCAAATAAATTAAGCAATTAGTGTGTTTATTTGGAATAAGCACAGAAGATATTTCTTGAACTTTCCAGGGCTTTTGCCTGCTGTGACTACCAGCATTGTCATCAACGCATTCACACTGACTAGAAGAACAGCTACATTCAGCAAGCTTGCAAATGACTTTGCAAAGTTGCTGTTAGACCCAGTCCCATTATTTTGAAAACGAGTAGGTTTCTTTAAAGAATCTGAATAATCTTTTTAGAGTCTATTTAATATGAACAGACACCATCTAAATCTGTTAGGAAACGCCATTGGCTGTTTAACTCGGAGCGTTTTTTTGCTTTGCCCTCTACTCTCTTCTCTGACTCTTCCCTCTTGTCTTCCCCCTTTTAGGTGCCTTTCCCCTCCACACTGTCTTTAAGTGACTGTCCAGTTCCTTATGCCATCTGTACTCTGAGTACATGTACTCTCTAAGGGAAAAAACAAAAACAAAAACCAGAAATCATGGTTTCTGGTGGAAGCATGAGAAGAACTCTCCAGAACCTCATGTCTCAGCAAAACTATGTATCGCTTTGTTTGGTTCTTAATGTAAAATATTTCACCAGAGACTCCACAAGGTCAATGTGATGAAGGTGTAAAAACAAAAACAAAAACAAAAACCAGAAATCATGGTTTCTGGTGGAAGCATGAGAAGAACTCTCCAGAACCTCATGTCTCAGCAAAACTATGTATCGCTTTGCTTGGTTCTTAATGTAAAATATTTCACCAGAGACTCCACAAGGTCAATGTGATGAAGGTGTTCAGCTTGAACTGTGGCTCATGGTTAATTAAAGTCCATGTGTTTTTATTAGCCTGGCTGAAAACTGCTTTTGTGTTTATGAATTTATTTTGCAAAGGCTCAGAAATTATACCCTTTGCTTGAAGTTGCCTCAGGGCATAGATATACATGAAACCTCATTAATTAAAATTGTAAACTACTTAGATCATAAAGAAAGAGTTGGTAATTATACTGATTAGAAAACATAGGCAGCTTAGAAATCAGGGTCTTCAACCTGGGCTTTATTGAAGGGAGGTATAATTCAGCGACATAACCATTATGCCATCTATTGGTCCCAGTTAAAAAAAAAATAATTTTCTTTAATTGGCTAGAGTGTGTGTGCATACTGGAGAGACATAGAAAGAGAGAGAAAGAGAGAGAGAGAAAGTGAGAAAACACCTCCCAGGAGGATGGCCACACTGCAATCCCTTCTCCATTCTTCCCTTGGGATTTTAGGCATGTGCATACATGTGCCCCAGATGTTTTTCATGCCACTGAGTGCAGGGCTCAAACCATGCGGTTAGCTATGTGGGATGCAACCACCTTAACCACCCAGGAAGTATGTATGTATGTATGTGTATATATATATGAGAGACAGAGAGACAAAAAGCGAGAAATCACCCCCCCCCCAGGGGGAATGGCCATGCCACAATCCCTTCTCTTCCATTCTTTCAGGATCTTGGGCACACACGCACATGCGCCTGGCATGAATTTAAGCCACCAGGTCAGGGACTCGAACCGTGGTTGACTACATGGGAGTCCAACGACATAGCCATTACACTAACTGCTGTTTCCCCCACGAAGTATATTTTATTACTCCAGCTTCTGAAAGGAAAAATTTGGAGAAGATATGCAAAGACAGAGAGAACTGGAAGTGTATTATGTAACCAGAAGTTCAAGTCATTACCATACTGAAATCTGCAGACAAACTTGTATGCTATAGAGAATAGATGCACTTGGAGGTTTTTTTGAGCTTGAACCTGCAAATGCCTGAATTGCTAGATGAGATGTATGTGATTTATAAGCCTGAGACTTGGTGGAGGGATCTGGACTGTAGATAGTTTTTTCATTTATAAAGTAAAATTAATAATGGCAACAATAATATCTATGTCATGGGGCTGCTGGGAAGCATAAATAATAAAAAACCTATAAAATACTTGAAACTGAGCCTAATGTATGATAAGTGTCAAAAAATACTAATTAGGTTTATCCATATTATAACTTCTCCTCCACATTCTACTTCAGAGCTAGAGGTTCCTGGGCCAGCGCTGCAGTCCACGCCCACTTCCAAGGTGATTTCATTCGTCCTACTGCTTGGCCAGAACTCTAGCTAGGCCCGCTCCCTTGAGTCTCAAACTCATATGCCAAAAAGTCATTTTCATGCCTGACTTTGCTCTTCCCTCATTCTCAGCAAATGGTAGCTCTGTCCTTCCAGTTACTCAGGCCAAATCCTTAGTGTTGCTCTTTCTATTCTTTCTCTATTCTCCACATCTAAATCATCAGCAAAGTTTTCTCTACCTTAAAAATGCTTCCTGTATCTAAGTTTTTCCCAGCAATCTACTCTAGCCAAAGCCAAAAGTGCTTGCCCAGATTATTAGGGGTTCTCTGCTTTTACCCTGGCCCCTTTCTTAGCTGTCTGAGTGATTCTTTTCAAATGTCAGTGATTCATTTTTTAAATGTTACTCCTTTCCTTGAGACTCCCTAGAAGCTTCCCATTCACACAAAATAAAACCCCAAATTCTCTTAATGGCCCCCAAAACCTGGCCCTTTGTGATCTGCATCCCCTAATGTCAGCCACACATCTCTGATCTCATCTCTCATTTGCTATTTTTCTTACTCTTTTCTGGCAAGAAACGCCTCCTGATTTCCTGAGGTTTCTCAGTGGTTTCTGAGATAGCAGCCAAATTAGGCATTGGGGTGCCCTCCTGAGACTGCATCATGAGTCATTGGGAAGCTGTGCTCTACCAGGCTTTCAAGGCTGTGGCCCCATGGTGCCAGTTTACTGAAAGTTACCATCTTACCTGTTCTCTTTCTCACTCTTGTTGGGTTGTTCCATCTTCTCACCCATTCCCCCACCCACTCAAAAAAAAATCACTCCTGGATCCCACTTGGTCATCTTTCCCCCAAAGTAACTTTTGCCTTTTGCCTACTTGGCCCTTTAATATTTCTCTCCTCCCTTTTAAATACCATAGCATTATATTAATAATTGTGTGTGCAGGCAGCATAATTTTAAGAGTAGAATTTTAAAAATAATCACAAAAAAGGCAAAACAGTATTTGTATGGCTCTAACCTATATACTTTGGAGGAACTCTAGATCTTGCTTTCTTTCCAGGTAGGTCTAGGAATAATCTAGGTGGACAGATTTGGAAGGTTTTAACTTCTCTTTATTTTCTCTGGTCGTCACGGTAATGCCTACTTACTACTCATACCCAAAGTGGCGGATGTATCAGATGCTGACCAAGGTGCTACCGTTCTCTGGAGCTGCCAATGCCTAAAGCAAAGGGATCCCATATTGTCATCCAATTCCTTGATGTTTAATATCGAGGGCGCTGAAGGTGCTACTGTCCCAGTCAAAACCTTTGCCATTCATACTGTGGCTGATGACCACACTTTCAATGTCTCAGTGGGTTTATGGGCTATTTCAGCCATTACTGATTCATTTATGCAACTTGGTCCACATAACCCTGAGTTGTTGCATAACCATTTGTGTTGCACACATTACATATACACACTATGTATATTCATTCATTCCAACTAGGGGTGTATCATGTCCCAAATTCTTTTATTTTGTTTTATTTTTTTTTTTGAGAGGGTTTTGCTATAGGGAGCTTGCACTCTCCAGAAAGACAGAGAGAGACAGAGAGATAGAAAGGGAGAAGTCACCCCCCAGGGGGGATGACCATGCCACAATCCCTTCTCCTCCATTCTCATCTTGGGATCTTGGGCACGCATGCACACATGCCTGGCATGAGTTTAAGCCACTAGATCTGGGACTCGAATTGTGGTCTACTACTTGGGAGTCCAGCAACATAGCCATTATGCCAACTGCTGGTCCCCCATGCCTCAAATTCTATTCTATGTCCTTAGAATATATTGGGTCATTGGGAAAGTCATGACATATTTTTGCATAGAAAGCAAAAAAAAAAAAAAAAGTCATGGCTTTCCTGATGACTTTATACCAATGAGCATAGCAGTTGGAGTTCTGGCCACTAGGCAGCCTGCCTTCTGGTAGATGAGACAGAAAATAAAACAAATAAACGATTGCTAATCCTAATGTCAGCTAATAAGTGCCATGAAAAAAAAAAAAGATGGAAAAAGGTGATAGACATGTACATTGAGATCCTAAAAAATAATTTTGGCCTTCTGCTGTCTCCTAAACCAAGATACATACTGATCCTCATGCAGTTGTAATCAGTGAAGGCATTAGACTAGGACAAAATGTCATCATATAGCACCTTAAAATGGTTACATTTGCCTCAGATTGACATCTGCTACAATTCTCATGTCTGAAGTGATGGGAGCATGCAATCATATTCTCTAAGACCAAGTGACACATAGAGACCAAAATGTGTTAGTGTGTATGGGAAGTTTTTTGGGTCTAATCTTTCCACTATCCTTTTAATAAAGGTGAAAATAACTTTGGGAGAAACTGTTAGGTCAGTGGGAAAGTTATGATGCATTTTTCTATGCAAATTGCATCATGACTTTCAAGACAACCCATTATTTGAGCAAAACTCAAAGCAGGGTTGTTTATCTGGATTTGTGAAGCCTTGGGTTACAAGATAGTGGCAGTGGCTACACTTGGGAAACTAGCAGGGAAGGGAAGGGTACTTTTCATCTTGACTGAGAAGTCAGGACTGTTGGAAGGTCATCTCAGTACTCCCTGCAGGATCCCAATCAGTCTTTTGAATCCCCCTGGGACTGAAATTGTGATGTGCTGCCCAGCTGAGGGAAGCTGCAATAGCCAGAAGGCCAAAGGCAAATCATCTGACAACTGAAAAACTGATTATAAGATCATTTCTACAACCATGTCTTTGATACAGTAAGAAAAAGAGCCAGAAAAACACATTGAGTTGCAGTTTTCTTTATTTGTTTTCACTCTGTATTTATGTATTATTAAAGTAAAATTATTCAGTAGCAAATCTCTTACAAGGACCTTCTTGTATAATTATTAATATTTACTTTCTGAAACTGTCAGAATTCATAGACTCAGCACTGTCATGTCAGGCTTGCTTATTATAACAAATGAGAGATGCCACTCTTAACGGTCATAATATGGCAACAGCCAAGAAAAATGAAGTTTAATTTTGACTGCGTTGCATCATTAAAAAAAGAGTGGGTGAGGTAAATGTATACAGGTTTATAAATATTTAAGTCACATGTTTTAGACATCTTGAAAAAGATTTTTACAAGTAAATTAATTTGACTCACCAATATATGAACTTAAGAAAATATATAGCTATATGAATTTCTTTTGGAAAGGAACACTTTAAAAAGCATTCTGTGAATGCACTGGGGCCTTTGTCTCTGTAAAAGTTGGTTTGCTTCTGTCAGACAAGTTATATAGTGGTTACCAGGTTAGATTGGAGCTCTATTGCAGGGTTTGAAATCTCTCTGCTTCTTACCAGTAGTGGGACTACAAACAAGTATCTTCATCTCTTTGTGCTTTTTTTTTTTTTGCATATCAGAAATAAAGATCATAATGTTAAGTACCTGTAGGTCCCATAATAGGATTCTTACAAAAAGAAAAGAACTGAACAAATGTACTTAGAAAACTGCTAAGTAAACAAATGACTAAGCCGACACTAATCAGTATCTGCCTTATCACTCATGTGATATGATGTTGAGGTACAATAATGAAATCACAGGACTTAACAGTATAAAGGAAATAAATTCTGAAACAAACAGAAAGAAATTTAGCCTATCAGTAGCACTAATGAATGAGGAGGATTCAGAGAAGGGATTCCCTACAATCTTTGAGTTTTATTAAATGTAAGGATTAATCACAAAATAGCCAAAAGACCAATCAGTTGAGCAGGTGATGGCAGATGGCTCCTTGGGAGACACAAACACGCTTATTCATCCTCAACTTTCTCCTTGAGGTATAAGTAAATAGCGATTGCATTTTGCACCTACTAATTTAGGTGTGTAAAAAAAATACCTTCTTGTAGCTGAATTCAAATCAATTTATCCAATATCTTTAATCATTATAGTTTAGCAGTCCTATCAATATTATTCTTTAGAGAGCTCCATTTTTTTTTATTCCATTTCTTCTTCTAAGTGTTCCCAAATGTGGCTTTTTTTTTTTTTTTGGAGAGGTTTTTGCTATAGGGCGCGTGCGCTCGTCAGACAGACAGAGAGAGACATAGAGACAGAAAGTGAGAAATCACCCCCCAGGGGGGATGGTCATGCCGCAATCTCTTCTCCTCCATTTTCCTCTCGGGATCTTGGGCACGCACGCACACGCGCCCAGCGTGAGTTTTAAGCCACTGGGTCCGGGACACGAACCGCAGTGGACTATGTGGGAGTCCAGCGACATAGCCATTACGCTAACTGCTGGTTCCCATAAGTGTGGCTTTCTAAAGTCACAACTAAATGCAGATTTAGAGAGAAAGGGCTGATATTACATAGTAAGTGTCTACAAAGATTGAGTTTCTTGGATGCACTTTCCGTAAGTTAATTTTATTTAATTACTACAACAGCACTTGGAGATGCCTATTATTGTTCTTAAAATATTGAGAAATTAAGTGGTTTACCCAAGGTTGCTCAAATAGAAGATGATACCTACTCTCTTGATTGAACCAAATTTGTTGGTTATAAAGGTAGTGCAACTTTTATTCGGTAACTGCTATATTCAAAGACAAAACATAGATTTTCAGAATCAGAAACTCTTTGTTACTTATTGGGTTTTTGTAGTGAGTCATTTAGCTTTTCTGATCTTTACTATTACTATTAAATGAGGGAAAGACAAGCTGCCTACTTTAAGGAATTGCTATGAGATTGAGCGAGTGATGAACAGAAAATGCTTTAGAATCAGACAGATCTTTTAAATTTCTACTTTACCACTTAGGAACTTGATTAAATTATTAGAACTTTCTATACCTAAAGGTTTTAATCTACAAATTGGGTGAGTTGTGCCTCTTTTTAAGGTATAGCAATGATAATGTATGTAACAAACCTAACCCTAACACTAGGATATAAACACTTCATAAATAATGATGATTAGTATGTTTTCATAATTTAAAACATGTTATACAGGTAATTCTAAGGACTCAATCTATTCATAATGTTGTGTAATTATTGAAAACGTAAATTTGAAAATTTGGAGACATTTTCTGAACATATGGCAAAATAAAAATCTGTAATTCTCCCTACATTTTGTATATAAATTGTCATGCTAAAAAACTTTTTTCAAAGAGCATTAATACTAAAAATCATAATTTACATACAATGTCCACTTCACTTCCACCTAACAGATGGAAAGATGTGACTCTTGCCAGGATGAGCTACTACATTGAATAGGTATTCATACATCTTTCTATATATAGAAACAAAATGTAGACAAAAACGCAGACCCAGCAGGTAGACTGACAGTTGTCTCCCAAATCCTTTTCCCCTGGTTTCCTAATTGACAGAGGTTTAGCCTAGGACACAGCTGCCCAGCTGGAACTTAGGTTCCCCGTCTTCCTTGGTAGCTTGGCATGGCCATGTGACTGTGTGCCTGCCGATGAGGTGTCAGCAGAAGTGATCGTACCCCTGTTGGGTCTTGTCCTTAAAGCATAGTAATTATACTCCTCCAGGCTCTCTCATCTCTCCCTCTGGATCATGCTGCCACACGAACATTAGAATCTGTGTGTTAAGGGTAACAGATTTGCTACTCTGGTCTGAATTTCTGTAGTACATTTTAGAGAGGAGCTGTCCTGCATTTCTAGGTCAGATAGACTGTTCCATGGAAGAGATCGAAACACCTGATAATTAAACACATGGCATTTGAAATCTGTTTATTACAATAACTAAAATTTTATCTTAATATATACCTAACGTGATCAGCTATTCCTTTTTCTTCCTCTGTGTGGCATGGTTCCTATCAAAGAGAAATGCACAAAGCAGAAGAAATTGTAGTAGAAATAAAGCATGGAGGTCCAGCCTCTGTGGCATAGTTGGTAGTATACTAGACTGAGAAGCTGGAAGCCACATGTAGACTGCTGGTTAAGTCCCCAGCCCAGTCAGCCTGGAGACATGCTGGGGGCATGGGCATGTGCCCAGGATCCTGATGGTCTAGGGGACTGAAGAGAGTGACCGGACCCTGTGGAAGGTGCTTTTCTGTCTCTCTCTCTCTCTCATAAGTATGCACATACTCTATCATGCATGGATAAAAAGCAAGCAAGCAAGCATTAACGTTTAATTTGTATTAACATCAGTCAAATAAGGGTTTTTATTGACTTTTTAATTTAAAAGCCTAAAATTTCTTCGTATGAATATAAAGATTTAAAAATTGTTTTTTAAAAAAGTGGTAATTCCAAAATGTATGGCCTTCCCATTGTAGAAAATGTTACTTTCATGTTATATTATTTAGAACAAGGTGGGTTTTAACAGCATTCTTCTGGTAATTCTGATCTCATACAGGCTGGGGAGCATTTACAGGCAGCACTAATAGGCAAATAATTTCAGAAGTTGTTTCCTCAGATGTCTTACAGATTTAAATCTTCTCTTCTAAAAGATCACGTCTATTTTGGCCCCTGGCAAAAAACATTTACTCAATGAATGTTTTGAGAAGAGTGTTGAATAAATGATGCAGAAATGTTATCAGCACAATAGGTGACTGTTACATGCTCAGTAAATTTCAGTGAGAAGATAAAAATCATATTTCCTGTGCTAAAAAGTTAAGAACATTTTTCTCTTTTCCCACTGCTTTTCAAAATGGTTTTAAAAATCTGCTTTGACATTTTTAAGACTAGTTGGGAATAAATTTGGGGCAAAATACATAATGAAATAGATAATAGCCTGTTTGAAACCTGTGATCTCAAGAAAGGATCTAAATCCTAGGAACCTTGCAATCTCATCAACAATCATGTCTGCCGTTCTGCCTTTGTCACTTAGAGAAGGTCAGTTTTTGTTTTTTTCCTAAAGTATACTCATTTATTTCTTCCATGACTAAAAGAGAGAGAGTGAGAGACAGAGATGACACCTCCATCATGGGTCCTGGTGCCACAGTCCATACCCCGCCTCAGCCAGTTCCAGATCATGGTACCATGGAGTGCTTCACACGCTCAGAGAGATCTCTGGATGTGAAGCTAGTGCCTTCCTGTGTGGGGCAGCCTTACAGTACTGCTGTGCCACTGTCCAATCCCTGATGTAATTGAGAAGCCACAAAAACAATAATATCCAGATCCATAAGATAAAGGAATTGTGAAGTATATAGTCTGTTTTGACTGAAATGCTTTTTAGCAAAGAGCTGCCCTAACTTCCTCATAAAAATTCATTGAACACAGGCCACACCTTTGAAGTAAACAAATATCAAATATCTAATTTGATCAATTCAATGGAATGCAAATTGCAGTATAACCCAATCCTGCTTGTACATGGCCAACTGCATCATAAGTCACATGGATCTATCTTTGGGGATTGACTTGGAACCCCACAGTTCTCTGATACAGTGACAGAAACATTGTCCAAACCTGAGCTAACGAGGGAGCTGCCTTACTTCTTTGGGTCCACTCCCATTTGAATTACCAGCTTAGAACATCTATTGATAAGTAAACCTAAGAAAGGACTTTTGTTCAATAATTTGCAGTGGCTTTCAGTGTGATAAATACCATGGTTATATTTGATGAGTGATTTTCATAGTGAGGACCCTGAATTAAGTCTGTTTTTCAATATGATTGGGTTTCCTTTATAATTCTGAAGGATCTCAGGAGTCTGCAGGCAACCAAGGAGTTCGCAGTACAAAACATTTTAAAAACCCTGATATTAGGCTTAGGGGTTGGGTTCAGCATTCTATTTAACTCTTCTAGCAGGGAATCTTGTTCTGTAGGAGACAAATAGGATGCTAAAGTTCAGTGTTCCTTTAGGGCCTTGAGTTCCATTTAACACCCTCCCAACCCTTCCTTCTTTTCATTACTTTAATTATCACAAAAATTGTACATACTGATGGGTTACCGTGTGCTTTTTGAGTGCAAGAATACAATGTGTAATGGTCAAATCAGGATAATAAGCATGTTTTGTTTTGGCCAACATAGTCACTATGGCTGGTAGGCCACATTCAACTCCACACCCAGCTTTAAAAACATTGTTTTTCATACAGAATTTCTTACCCTTGACTTCTAAGGGGTCAATACAAAAGCCACTATAAACTAAGCTTGATCTAAAAAATAAATTCAAGAAAATAAAATTTCATAGGACAAAGGTCAAATGTCTAATTGGTGACCTACAAGTGAGATAAAAATCTTTGTCAGTTACTAGACATTCTTCTTATTGTCCTGCTATCTATGGAGAATTTAATGCTGCTCTCATGTACTTCATCAATGGGGACATATTTTAGGCTAAATAAACCCAGCTACTGGTTTTTACAAACGCTTGGGCAACAGCCAAACTTTGTTTATGCTTTGCCAAGCAGTTTGTTGCTTCTAAACCCATTTATGTTTGAAAAACAAATTTCATTTACACATTCCTGAATGGTTTACCCATCCAAAAACTGTTTTGTGAAAACTCATTCAAAGTCAAATATCGTTTGATATATTTATTTCACATCTTTTGCCTTCTAGTGGAATGCGCTCATTTGATATATATATTTCACATCTTTTGCCTTCTAGTGGAATGCAGAGAGTCCTTCACTTTTTTCCTCTAAAAACCAGTTGAAATTCAGAACTTCTGGAGAAGTGGCAGGAATGGGACTGAGGAAGCCTGGATTCAGATGTACCTCCAGGACTCAGAGGCTGGAGTGGTTTGACCACTTAATTTAATCTGGTGTTTCTCATCCTGGTGATACATTCGAAACACCTAGAAACTTTAAAACATCATTGCCCAGGTTCCCTTCTCCCCTAAGGCTTAGGGCTTAAATAATTGGGCTTGGGATGTAGGCCTTTATATTTTTTAAAGGTTTCTTTTCTTGATGATTCTGATTGGCAATCAGAGTTGACAGAATTTGGGGGAGGTTTGGTAATCCCATTTGTGAAAAAAAGAAAGTACTCAAATGTTCTGTTTCCTGAAGAGAATCAATGGAAAAATACATTTTAACATTTAACAACTTTTAAACACTATTAATGATGATGAGACATGATGAGACAAACGAAAACATAACAGTTTAATATTAGTTTTGAACACATTACATGAAAAATGATGAGACATAGTGGTCCCTCTGTACCGTATCACTAGGTACCCATTGATTAGATTTCAGTTTCACTGTATAAATTGAGTAAAGGAGACATAGTGGTCTCTCTGTACCGTATCACTAGGTACCCATTGATTAGATTTCAGTTTCACTGTATAAATTGAGTAAAAACCAATTCAAAATATTTAAACAGCAAGGGCTTATTAGTACAATTGTTATTTTTTATTCATTTATTTGCCAAATAAGTACTGATTTATTTGTTATTATTCAACAGGATAAGTATGAAAATAATTATGTAATATTTCCTAGTATAAAATAATTTCCTTTATTATTAATTTAGAATTTAGATGATTAGACAGTGCTTTACCCTTATTATGAAACTGGCATTCGCATCACCCCATACATATTTTTATAATAAATTTGTTCAATAATTGGATGATTTCCCTCAAAGTTTATGTACTCTTATTTTTCTTTGTTGTTATTATTCTTTAAGCAAGAAGAACACACACAGCCTGAAGGCCACTTGCTACATACAGTTGTCTGAAGTGGTGTCTTGAGTTGATTCCCTGGAAGCAGAGCCTGAAATAGGGATTCACGAGCACGGTGTTTGTTGATGAGCACTCACAAAAGAAAGGGAGGATGGAAAGTTGGCTTGAGCTTAGAAGCAGGGGTGTATCCTCAGGGCAACTCGAGCTTCTGTCTGATCCCACAGGAAGCTCAGGCATATGACTAAGAATCACAAAATTTGTCCTCCTTTGAGGCAAAACATCTGATTTTGCTTGAAAATAATTCTCAGGAAAATAGGGGCAGCTGTGAGCCATAGTAGCCAAATTTACTACAGCTAGAGAGTGTGTGTGCTTGCTCGTGAAGGACTGGAGGAGGTACCAGCTATTGCCCGCCCAGTTGGTTATTCTCACCATTTGCCACTCCAAGTTAGCAGTTTCTTTCTTTGTGAGAGATATATATATATATATACACATACACACACACACATACATATATATAACCATATTTTATATATATAAAACCATATTATATATATAAAACCATATTTTATATATATAATCATATTATATATGATATCTATCTATATTTTTTAAAGAATTATTTTATTTAACTTTATTTCATTTGACCAGAGCTGGACAGAGTGAGAGAGAGAAAGGGAAAGTGAGAAAGTAAGCCTCCAGGTCCAGGACTTGAACTGTGGTTGGCCATGTGGGAGTCCAGTGACATAGCCATTATACCATCTGCTGGTCCTCTTTTGATATTTAAGAATCCTCAGTAAGATGAAAATAATTATTGGATAGGTTGCACCTCGGGTTGACGTCTTAGCTATTGCGGGAAATGAGACAAACATTTACTGAACACCTACTAGTACTCAATGTCACTTTGGCTGTGATGTGGTAATGTACCATTATCACCAATATTTTCTCATGTAATTCAGGGGATATTTTAGTGAGAAGCGTTTGTTAGTCTGAGAGTAATTTTAAAGGAGATCTATGAGAAGACATACCTATTGTCCCTATCTTTGTATATTCCCAGTGCAACAAATAATTCAGGAAATCTATTCTAAATACATCAATAAATGAATAGCATCAGAGAACAGAATGATGGCAGAGAAGAGCTGTCAAAGAATTTGGTTCATTCAACACTATTCCTAGGGTCAGACCTGCCACAATGGGAAAATAACATGATGGGGGGAACCAAAAAAGGCAGAGATTAAATTAGATTTGACAAACACAGAAACCTATATAAAAAAGCTACTGATGATGTACAAATACAGTATATCCTTTCCATGAAAATTTTTATTTTCATTGAAAGAGAGTCTTATTCAAGGCTTATATCTTGAAAGGTGATTGATTTAATGCAGTATCCTACAAATTACTAATTGTGTCAATATTCTGTGAATTCCTTCTCTGAAAACCAAAGTTAGAGCTTTGTTGATTTGATAATCACAGTGGAAAACATTTGTTCATTTCTTTACAGTTTTCCCAGGCAGAATGCCCATCAGATTTTCATCAGCCTTGCAAACACATTCTTCTGGCATGGAACATGATTTCATTAAATTGTACTGGAACTTTCTTCCGGGTTCACACGAAACAGACTGCAGGTGTGAGTCAGGGTATTTGCTCACCCCTTCACTGCTGACTGCAGTCTTTATAAACTCTCAGCAGCTGCCTCCTAATTAAAGGCCTTCAGAAAACCGACTTTTTTCTGTCATCAGATCCTTTTACCAATAAAGATCTGGTCTTTCTGTCATCTGGTCCTTTTACCATTTACTTCACTTCTTCATCTCTACCCTCTTCCAACCATCTGAAAACTACAACCTTCTGTGGCCCTCTCAGAAATTTGAGAGTCGCACTGTTTTCCAGTCAAAGTGTTAGCACATGTACAAGTGTTTTATTAAGAGATTTAGTAAGATGCCAAGTAGCCGAATACATCTTGAGGTCTGAAATATAGATATAAGTACACCGGCCTTCATCTAGAAACAAAGCACTGTGATAAGCCAGGGTTCCTGGTAATTTCTCCTTACTGGATGGCATTTCTGGCCATTTGTTAATAGTCTTTGCAGAACAGCCTTGGGACTCTCCTGAGGAAGCTAAAACTATTAACACTTGGATGGGTGCAAAATAAGGGTATTTGGTATTAAACACATAGTTTGCCTAAATACGGTGCTTTCACCCACCATACTTTTTCCTCCACTGACTCATATGAGAAATAAATTTGACATGCCAACCATTGTCCCACAGATGGCATATTCAATATGAAGTGAAAACCTGAGCCCAAAAGCCATAACTTTAGTACACAGTTTAACCTCATCCCATGGTTTCTTCCAAATGAAGCATATCACAATGAAAGTGAAGACAATTCGAAATTTTTTTTTAATTTAAATTTATTTATTGACATTCATTCACTGTACATCATTACAGCATACAAAATGAGATTTCCCATCCAGAATACACTGTATATTGGCTCAATCAAGCACATCAACATGCATGTTATTGTCAACAAATAATTTTCCATTTCTTGTTTCCTGTATATTTTGCTTTTTTTTTTCTTGCCATCCTTGATTCCCTATCTCTCACCCTCTGCTGGGTCCCACCTCCTCCCATACTTGTCTCTGATATCCATGGTTGCTTTCTATGCCTTTTCCCCCTATTTTATTGATTCGCTAATGGACTTAATTAATCTAAATACTTCCAATAGCAAGCGCAGCTGATATATACATATCCATGAACACAAGTCTGACTAGGCATAAACCTCAGTGAGTAGAATGAACATACTAAAAAGTAGCATGAAAATTTTTTTTTTTTTTGGAGAGGTTTTTGCTATAGGGCGCATGTGCTCGCCAGACAGGCAGGGAGAGACAGAGAGATAGAAAGCGAGAAATCACCCCCCAGGGGAGATGGCCACGCCACAATCCCTTCTCCTTCATTCTCCTCTTGGGATCTTGGGCACGCATGCACACGCGCCTGGCGTGAGTTTTAAGCCACCGGGTCTGGGGCACAAACCGCGGTCAGCTATACATGGGAGTCCAGCGACATAGCCATTACGCTAACTGCTGGTCCCAGCATGAAATATTTTTAAAGAAATTTTTGCTATAGGGTGCATGCGCTCACCAAAGAGACAGAAAGGGGATGACCACACCACAATCCCTTCTCCACCATTCTTCTCTCAGGATCTTGGGCACGTACACACACATGCCTGGCATGTTTCAAGCTGCTGGGTCTGGGTCTTGAACTGTAGTTGGCCATGTGGGAGTCCAGCATTGTTGCCATTATACCATCTGCTAGTCCCGACAATTTAAAATCTTGCCAAAAAGGAACATCTTGAATCTATAGTATTTATGTTCATAATTCATTTGAAAATATTGCCCTGTAACATAAGTATCACATGACCCATGACATATCTTCTAAGGCACCATAGTTCTGCAGTTGCCCAGACCAACAACAACAGGCCACTATCAAGAAGTGGTCAACAGTTCATTCACTGCTGGTTTCTAAACAGTCACTAGAGGTCTTGGGGTAGTAATGGGGACATGACTAGGGAGGGTTAGGGGAGCTGGTTCTACTTACACAGCCATGGATAAACCTTTCCAGTTTTACTTCCAAATCCTGAGGCTGAATTAGAAGATTTCTGAACATCTTTGAATGGAATTGTAAAATCACAGTCTTACATCTGCATTGATCAACTAATTATCCCTTGGTGATCAGCAAATAAAACCCTTTTCTTGGCATATAAAAAAGGCCCAGAAATGGGACCAGCAGTTAGCGTAATGGCTATGTCGCTGGACTCCCATGTAGTCGACCGCGGTTCGAGTCCCAGATCTGGCGGCTTAAACTCACGCTGGGAATGTGTGCATGTGTGCCCACGATCCCGAGAGGAGAATGGAGGAGAAGAGATTGTGGCGTGGCCATCCCCCTGGGGGGAGTGATTTCTTGCTTTCTGTCTCTCTGTCTCCCTCTGTCTGTCTGGTGAGCGCACGCACCTTATAACAAAGGCGCCGTTCCTTATAAAAAAAACCCCCCCAAAAAAAAAAAAAAAAAAAAAGCCCAGAAACAATGAGTCTGTGGGAATGCACAGAGAGTTACTTAGTGAACATAGGCTCTGTGTCAGAAACACACTCAGGGGTTTGCCTGGATTATCCCTAATCCTTTCAATAATTAGGAAAGATAAGTCATATAGACTGAGTATCCCTTATCTGAAATGCTTGGGACCAGAAGTGTTTTCGATCTTTCCAAATTTGGATTATTTGCAAATATTAGATTGTCTGGAAAGTCATGGCAATATTTTCTATGCAAAAAATTCATCATGGCTTTCCCAATGACCCAGTATATAATGAGATATCTTGGGGATGGGACCCAAGTCTAAACACAAAATTAATTTATGTTTCATGTCTAGTTTATACACAGAGCTTGAGGTAATTTTTTACAATATTTTGACTGCAACCTGTCACATGAGGTCAGGTGAAGAATTTTCTACTTATGGTGTCATGTCAGAGCTCACAAAATGTCAGATTTGGAACATTATGGATTTTAGTTTTTTTTTTGGATTAGGGAATGCTTAACCTGTAATCTCATTTTACAGATGAGGGAACAGATTTCAAAGGTTAAGTAACTTGACCAGGTTCACACATTGAGTTAGACATAGAACCCATCTGTCAAAGACACTTATTTAAAAAAAAAAAAATCACAGGTTTTGGCAGATCTAGAATTAGAACTCAGGTCCTTCCCTTTTATTTTTCCTTTTCATTTTGCCAGAGGGTACATGTGCTTGCCAGAGAGAGGGAAAGGGAGAAAGCACGCCCTCCTCCCAGGGGAGGTTGATCACGAGGCAATCCCTTATTCTTCATTTTTCTATCCTGTCAGGGTTTATGGCATGCACACATATGCATCCAGTGTTTTTTATTTATTTATTTATTTATTTATTTATTTATTTATTTTCTGGAGAGGTTTTTTTTCAATAGGGCGCGTGCGCTCGCCAGACAGACAGAGAGAGACATAGAGACAGAAAGCGAGAAATCACCCCCCAGGGGGGATGGTCACGCCGCAATCCCTTCTCCTCCA